>NW_023270426.1:61977555-61999927 GCF_011800145.1 Mirounga leonina | reverse complement strand
TTTATTTATTTATTTATTTATTTATTTATTTATTTATTTATTTATTTATTCATTTATTCATTTATTCATTTATTTATTAGATTTTATTTATTTGAGAGAGACAGAGAGAGAGCACAAGCAAGGGAAGTGGCAGAAGGAAAGAGAGAAGCAGATACCCTGCTGAGCAGAGAGTCCGACGCAGGGCTTGATCCCAGGACCCTGGGACCATGACCTGAGCTGAAGGCAGACACTTAACCGACTGAGCCACCCAGGCGCCCCTCTCCTTAACGAAATTTAATTCTGTTCATTTTTCCTCATCTTCATGGCCACCTACCCCGTCCTAGGGCATCGTTATGCTTTACCTGAATGACTGCCACAGCTTCCTAAATTGTCTCTCAGCCTCTACTCATTCTCTGCCTCTCTCAGTTCTATCTGTACATTTTATCCAGAATTATTCTAAAATGCAAAGCTGACCATGTCATGACCCTCCTTAAAATATTCTCCATGACTTCCAATTGCCTTCAGGGTACTGACCACATTCTATGGATCTTGTAAGGTCAAATTTCTGTTATTGTCTCCAGCTTCCTTCTCCTCACTCATACTATTGTATGAGCAGCTTATAAACTTGAGTAATTACTTTCTGTTCCAAAAATGTGCCATGAGCACCTTCATGACTTTGCATATGCTCTTCCTCCTCACTGGGATCACTTTCCCTTTCTCTTTGCCTGGCCAGTTCCCAGTCATCCTTTGGATTTCAGTTTAGATGTTGCTTCTTTGGGAAAGCTTCCCCTGAGTCCCTAAATTATGAGAATGCCCTGTCCTTTTGCTGTCCTAACACTTGCCACATCGTTTCATCCTTGTGTGTTGACCTACCTGTGTCCCTCACTAACACCCCATGAAGGCAGGGATTCTGACTGGCTTGTTTGGCACTCTGTCCCCAGTACTCAGCACAGTGTCTCACATGGAAAACTCTTAAGTCATTGTTGAATAGAGGCATGAATAAATGACATTTTGTTTGTTTTCTTGGGAAAGCATACTAGTTCAGTTAAAAGAAATCACCAGATATCAAAGTCCTGTGTTCCAGCTCCACTTCCCATTGCTTACTTATGGATGTCACAAAACCTGTCTAGGAAATGGAATAAGACCTATCTCAGGTTACTTCAAGAGTTGCTTTTAATAATAATTCCCATGAAATCTCACTGTAAAATGTACAGCTTTTTGCTAATAAAAATATGTCATTATTATCACATTCATCATGTTTTCAGTGGCACGTGCATGTCTGTTAGGAGAAAGACACAAGAAGTTCTGGTGTTTAATTAGATACTGGTGAGAGAGAGTTCTACCCCAGGTTGCTGGGGTATTTGAATTTAGTCATTTAAAAAATTCTATACGGGGTGTATCGGTTAGCTATTGCCACATAATATCCCTCTCCAAAAGCTCAATGGATTAAAACAACAACTACTTATTTAGGTCCTGATTCTGGAGGTCGGAAGTTCAGGTAATTTAGGTAGTTCGGTAGGAGGTTAGTGTGGGCTCGCTCACATGGTGGAGGGCAGGGTTCCATGAGAGTAAACAGGAGAACATAGGAGTTCTTGGAGTTGAGGCTTGGAACTGGTGCAATATAACTTGCTTGCATTTTATTAGGTAAAGCAAGTCCCAAGCCAACCCCTATTAAATAGGTAAGGAAATATTTACTCTCTGTGGACACACTTCCAAAGACATAAAGAGGAGTGGGTTACAGGGACAGAACTAGTTGTGGCCATTTGCAAACCATGTACCATAGTCTGTCACTGTCTTCATTTGATTATTTACCAAGTCATATAACTTTTTTATTTGAAATCATTTAGTGGCTCTCCATTGCCTATAAAATAAAGTCAAGCTCACAGCAAAGACCTCCATGAACTTCCCACATTGGCCTTATCTGCCTGTTCTTTTATGCTTTAGGAACAGAATATTTCTTATAGTTTCAACAAATCAACTGGGCTGTTCATGGCCTCTGCAGATCATGCTGTTCCCTTCCCTCCTTTCCTTGCCTGGATAATCTTACTCATCCCAACAATCAATGACATTAACAATACCACTTATATGGCAGGCACTGACTGTTTTAAACACTATCCTCATGAGGGAGGTACTATTATTATCTCCTTACAGATAAGGAAACTGGGACACTGTGAAGTTAAGTAACTTGTCCACATTCACTCGCCTTCAAGTCTGGTTTCAGAACTGGGATCTAGAGTCTGTGAATTTAACCGCCAGGGTCTCCTACCTGTTAAGACTCAGCTCAGTTTGGCCTGTTCCCCCGTGTTATCTTGCCTTTTGCCACGTTCAATGATCTCTTTCAATGTCTGATGCCCCTTTAAATTGTGAGCTTCTCAAGAGCACAGAACAGGCCTTGCCTTTGATTATAACTGTCAAATGTGGTACCAAATCATGCCTCCGTTGCCCTCTCCATACTTACCAAGATGCGTCTTTTGCACCATTAAAAATCTCTGCTTCTTGGAAGAAAAAAAACCAGAGTGAAGACTATTAGTCCTCACAGCATCTCCAAGAAAGAAGTGATGAGTGGGAAGCTCTATCTCATTTTGCAAACAGGAAATTCAGGCATGTGGGGATGAAATCACCCAGCGCTGTGCCAGGATTCTTTTTTTGGTTTTCCGATTCCTAGTTTTGTGTTCTATCTACCAAAGAGTGGTATTTGTCTATGAAGTGCAGCTGATGGTTGCTTAATTTTCCCCAGAACAAAGTTAAAAAACATAACAATTAAATTAAATCACCCAAGAGGGACGCCTTCTTCCTTTGTCAAGTTTGGAGGGAACAAACTTTTGGGGAAACTTTCTTTTCCCTGGGGTATAGTGCTCTCTTCTCTTTCAGCAGAATATATTGTGTCTGATGGAGCAAAAAATTGTTTTTAAGAAACCCTGCACCAATCTGTCTGCCCCAGCTCAGACACATGCTCGCACAGAAAATTAAATTCACAGAAATGAGAGAAAATCAAGAGAACCAAAGGAGCATGTCTTCCGTTTCTCAGAATCATTCTCTAGTGTATTTAGTGGCCCTGTTGGGTGACAGGATGATGAGGGGAAAGGTTTGGTTGAATGCAACTAATTTTTCATGTCTCTTTGCTTATTTCATCAAAGCACCATGAAAAAGTAATCATTATGCACATTTCACCTGTATGGCTTTAATCTGTAAGAAGCTTTATTAGAACTTAGTTAAAACAGTTTTTTTGTTTTTTTTTTTCCAGCTTGAGTTTCATTACTATGATTTGCTTCATTAACAACAGTAAGTTCTTGGGTGTGAAGCTTGCTTGAAATGGCAACTACTAAGAGAAAGTGGGGGGAGAAGGAGAAATAAAAAAAGAGGCTTAAAGAATAGTGCCCCTGAGACCTACTCTTGGGAAAGAGAATCGACTGGATGATCTCTGGCCATCTAACTTGGTGTTCTTCTTCAACTTTTTTGGCATTTGTCTTAAATCCTATTATTTCCTAAATCAGAATCTCTAAATCTCCTTATAATCAGCTATCTTACACATATTTTGATCATGTCTTAGGTAGAATCTTTATTGGTATAAACATGTGTTTTGTGAAATGAACAAAGGAAAAAAAGAGACAAACCTGATAAACCAGACTCTTAATTCTAGAAAACGAACTGATGGTTACCAGAGGGGAGGTGGGTAGGGATGGGTGAAATAGGGGATGGGGATTAAGGAGTGTACTTGTCATAAGGAGCACCGAATGATGTATGGAATTGTTGTACACCTGCAACCAATATAACACTGTATGTTAATTATACTGGAATTAAAAAAAGAAAAGAAAATGTGTTTTGTGTTGTTTTGTGTCATAGTGACTTCCCAGTTTTACAGCCTTCCTCTGTCCTATATCTCTGGGAACTTCCTTTGCCAGAACTACCATGCATCTGAGTACTGGGTTGTAGGCTTTGTAAAAAGAGGGACTTTGGCATGTCTTGTACACCATGCTCCTAATAAATGTTAGATGAGGATGCTGCTGCCACTGCCGATGATAACCTTTTGTAGTAATCTATTTTCCTCGAAGTAACTGTATTTGCCTCAGTGACTCAAAAAAAATCCCCCCCCCCATTTTTTGATATCTGAAGAAGGACCAAACACCTCCCAGATTTTGTTCCTTTCTACTCCTGAATTAAGAGTTTGACTGAGAAACCAGAAGCCAGTCCCTCCGGTCATCGTGCACAATCATGAGGCTGCATATGAACTGGCAGTTAAAGCTCGCCAACTCCTCAACACGTCTCAGATTCTTCCACCCGATCTCTTCTCACCTCTATTCTCAGAGTGGCTGGTTTGTTATGAAACTAATTTTTTTCTAGGCCAAGTTTCCTTTGAGCAGGGTGCAAAGGCATATGATCCTGTGGATTAGAAGTGGGTTGTCATCAAAACGATATAGCTCTGTTCTTCTCCGTTCCTTTCTTGGAATGGCTGAGAACAGACTTGCGAAGAGAAAAACTTGTTGGCGTTTGGGAGCTGCCAGGTTTTAGAGAGCCCAATTATGTCTTTTTTGAACTAGCATTTCTTTAATAGAGTTTAATTTAAAAATGTTTTTTTTTTTTTTCATTTTTGACATTTCTTGTAGTTTTTAATTTGAAAGGATGAAGATATGTTTACTTATGGGGAAAGGAAAAACAGATTGCGTGTGAGTGAGTGGGGTCACTTGGTCACCAATTGTGATGGTGTTGGAGTGGCCAACAAGTGGCCTATGTATTCTAGAAAGTACCCTTTTAGATGGCTCAGCCCCTAAAATTGCCCCATTGCTTGTGCTTGTGCTTTAAATCACTGTAGTTCCATGAGAGCGCTAGTCTTGTTAGCGGCTTAGCATCTATTCCATCTACTTGTTACGAGTACCCACAGATTTTTTATGAAAATCCTTCCTCCTCCATTTTGGAGGAATGGATTCTGTCTGAATTTCAGGACTGTGACAATAAGTCCAGTCCAGTTTCTTGGTCAGGGAAATTGGTTCAGGTATGGGCACATCCCCAGCTGAAGAGATGTGAAGAGAGTTTTGCTGGATTCAATTTTTTTTTTTTTTTTTTTTTTTGAGGAGTTTTTTGTTTTCAATAGGAAGTCTTAGACTTTTGATTTATTTTCCACTGGAGTTGTTGGTGGGAGGATGAGATATGTGACCATGCCTTCATTTTCTGTCATGTAAGTCTTGAACTGAGGAGACCACTGACTGGAGCTAGAGCATGGAGCTGACTGTGTGGAAGGCAGAACAGAGAGCAAGAAACTGGGCCCTTTGTGACATCCTTTGAACACTGGATCAAACCTCACTTGAACCCATTGCTATCTAGGATGCATGTTATAACTTTTAGTCCCATGAGTATCTTCTATAAATAGTACTGTCGCTTAGCTCTGGGGAGTGTATGGGGTTAGCTGAAGCTTCTAGGCCTGCATTACAGCTTGACTTCTCGGTCTGCGCAATCCTGCATCTTCTCTTTTTCACAGGGGTTGATCCCAAGGACCCTCCCTAATAAAAGTCCTACGTAGATGTTGGCTAATTGAACATAATAATAAAAAAAAGAAAAAATAGGAAATCCCATTTTAGAGTATTATTCCTGGGGAACCCAAACTGTGACGGGGTGGCTCCTTCTAGGCAGACTGATTTTCCATGGGCTAACCAAAAAAAACAAAATAAAACAGAATATAAAAAATTTGCTATACTTTACTTTTGCACAACTGTTTTGGTAATTAATCTGTTAGATTTTGCTCCAAGATCCAGTAGTCTACCTAGGAGGTTGACTTATCCCAGAAGGGGGTAGGAGGGGAAAGAAATCAGGTAGACCACTATCTTACAGGATCTCTAATCCAATTTATGGTTTATTTTTTATTTTCAACATATCTGTATACCCGTGAAACTATCACCATGATCAAGATAATGAAAATATACTTTATCCCCGAAAGTTTCCTCCTGGCCCTTTGCAATTCCCCCCTTCCATTCTTTCCCTCTTTCCCATGCAATCACTGATCTGCTTTCTTTCACTATAGATTCGTTTGCATTGTTCAGAATTTTATATAGATGGAATCACAAAGTATGCACTCTTTTGGCTTGCCTTATTTTACTCAGAATAATTATTTTGAGATTCATGTATGTTGCATACATCAGTAGTTCCTTCCTTTTTACTGATGGGTAATTTTCCATTGTATGCATATATAATAACTTGTTTATTCATTCACTTGTTGATGGACACTTAGATTGTTTCTAGTTTTGGGCTATTATAATTAAAGCTGCTCTGAGCATTTAGGTACAAGTCTTTGTATAGACATATGCTTTCACTTCTTTTGGCTAAATACCTAGGAATGGAATGGCTGGATCATATGGTAGGTGTATGTTTAACTTTTTAAGAAACTGCCAACTTGCTTTCCAAAGTGGTTGTGTCATTTTACATCCCCACCAGCAGTGTATGAGAGTTCCAGTTCCTTCAGTCCTTGCCAGTCTTTGTCTGTCTGTCTTTTAAAATTTTAGCCACTCTGTAAGTATGTAGTAGTATCTCATTGTCATCTTTAATTTGCCTTTCCCTAATGGGTGATGTTGAGCATCTTTTCATGTGATTACTTGCCATCCATATATTTCCCTTGGCGAAGCGTCTGTTCAGATACTTTGTTCATTATTTAACTGAGTTACTTATTTTTATTGTGTTAAGGGCTTTTAAATATAATATATTCTGTATACAAGTGCTTTATCAGATATGTACCTTGAATATATTTTCTCTGAGTCTGTGGCTGGTCTTTTCATTCTCTTCTCAAAATAGTGTCTTTCAAAGAGCAGAAGTTTTAAACTTTGATCAGGTTCTACTTATCAATATATTTTTTTATTTTATGGATCATGCTTTTGGTGTCACAGTTAAGAAAACTTTGCATAACCCAAGGCCACCAAGATTTTTTTCTATGTTTTCTTCTAGAAGTTTTATAGTTTTGGGATTTACATTTAGATCTATATCCATTTATTTTTAATTTTTTATGTGATTCATTTTCAGTTAATTTTTATATATGGTGAAAGATATGGATTGAAATTCATTTTTTTTTGCATATGGATATCCAAGTGTTCCAGCACCATGTGTTGAAATCGCTTATCTAATTTTAAAATATGGAGCACATAATTCCAGTGTGGTCCATAGACTATCTCGGCATAATCATGCCTAGTACTTGTTAAAAATGCAAATTCCTAGGTCTCACACTAGCCCTTTTGAATTAAAAATCTTATGGCAAATACCCTATGTGATTTCTGTGGATACTAAACTTTGGGAAAAGCTGACATAATGCCATTATTATTCATTAACACTTTACTTCAAGTCAACACTGTCTCCATCAGAGCCCAGAAAAGATATAATTTAGAAAAAGTAAGTGTCCATAGGATGGAAAGAAACAAGAAAGGTTTCTATTTTTTTAATGCAAAAACATTTATACATATACAAAAGTAGATTGAATAATATAATAAATTTTCATGTACTCAGTGCTCAATTTCAGCAATAATCAATATTACTTTTTAAAAACAAAACAAAACAAAATACAAGTGAATTTTTGCTATGTGGGGAAGAACTTCCAAGCTTAAGAAGCAATGGGGAAAACCAACAGTAGAGAAAAAAATCGAATGAGCAACTGAAAAAAAAATCAAAGATCGATATATTTGCTAAGATAAGTAGTAAAGACCCCTACTGATCAAAAAAATCTTAAGTGATTTAAAAGACAAGTAATAATCAGCTAATATTTATAAACAGAACAAGTGATTAATTTTTAATCTATGAAGACATAAAATTTAAAAAATGACAGGAAAACTCACTAAGTGATAAATGGATAAAAGGACATAAAATATACCATTGAGATTATAGTGAGAGGATGTTATGGAGCCAGTCATATTATCTTTAAACATAATGTTTTACAGCAATGGGGAAACGTTTATGGTATGGTGAAAAAAGCTGAGTACAAAATTGTACTTTTTGTGTGTTCTCATGTATTTAAAAAAAAGGCTTAGGGGAAAAAAAAAGGACTGGAAGCAGATTTGCTTCTGCAGGTGATTTTCTAAGTTATCTCCAATGAACATGTTTGTTTTGCTGATGTGATCAGAAAATAAAGTCTAATTTTGAAGAAGAAAATGTCTGACATGGGACATTTCCTTGGCAAAGCCATAGATTGGCACAGAGTACAAAGATGGACGGTGTGAAAAGGCACAGGGAAGGCTGAAGACAGATTGTATGCGGCATCATCTTAAGTGCAAAGGTGGAGGTAATGGTTTCCTCCTTTGCAAGTATTACCAGTAGATGAAGACTGCTTTCACGTGAGAGCTACAGACTGAGGGGACTGGCCAAAAGGGATAGAGTCTAATGGCCATGCCACAGTCTGTTTTCCTGATTGGTTGTAGACCGTGCTCAAATCTATAGAGCCCCTTCACATTACTCTAGGAGTGGAGTACAGAGGAAATAAGTTAGAGGGGTACTTTACAGCCCTTTCTTCTTGTCCAAGCCACCCAGTGGATGAAATGTCTGTTTGTTCGTGGGCTCTGAAGTGTTACTTTGTATCGTTTTTCTTCCACAGTTCAGACACTAAATCTAAAATATTTCACCAAATTGGAAACCCACTCATATCTTCTGGGTTTGTTCTTCTGAACTGAAATTGAACTCTGGCACTTTAGTTCACATGATTGTAGAACAATGTAACTTTTTGTTTTGAAAAAGAATGGCTTTTAAAGTCTCATAAATGGGTCTTGCCTGTTCTTGGAAATGAAGTAGCACTTGTAAACTCTACTTCCTAAATGTTGTGTAATTGTGAATGAATAAATATTAAGGAAGCAGAAATGTAGAGATTTTATATCTCAGATTATACACAGGTTCAGAAATAATAAAAATGTATTTGTTCTTTTAAAATCCTACTATTGGAAATCACATTAAGAATTGCAGAGAGAGAGAGAGAGAGAGAGAGAGAGAGAAAAGAAGAATTGAAAAAAATAGTAAAGGACACAAACAGATTATAATTCAGGACAATATGTTAATCTAAAAATAAATAAATTAGAATGTCAACTAAGGCTGGTGAGATCACAAAAGTACTACGAAATTTACCACAAGAAATTTTATATCCTTGTTCTTTGATGATTCTCTAATTTTATGGTCTCAGGTAGTATATAGATTAATATTTTCATGCAGTCTTCTGTGATCAGTACTAAAATAACTATTATCAAAACAACTATTGAGTATCCAAAGTATGCAGAACAAATCTTATAAAATAAATTTGTATAAAAAAAGTTTTTCTCAGGCTTGTCAGGGAAATAATACGGAGTGACTGTGAACTATAAAAACTAGGCAACTTCTCTAAAACTAGGCAACTTCTCCAAAATAGCAACATAGGACACCCTAAGGAGGTTAAAAAATAGATTTAAGGATTGATCCAAGTTCTTTTCACTACTTTTGTAGAGTCTCTTTTCAAAACCAAGAACTGAAACATGTAGTATGATGATTATGATTCTACTTAAAGGAAGAACAGAACAGAATATCTGAAATAAGAACAGGATCAAACAAATAGTATGTGTTTCATTGCTTCATATTCTAAAATATGTACTATTAGATTTCTCTGGCATGAAATACACGTTGGTTTCATTTACTTATAACTATTAGTGTGAAGTGTGCTAAAAAGTAGACTCAAAAATAAGGTCAGATTATCATAGGATTGTTATAAGGCAGGAAAATGTAGGATTATTAATAGGGCATTGAGCTCTGGATCCCCATGTACCTGCAGGAGTAGATGTCATACTCAAATTACCAGGCCTGAGGGTCTTAACTTTTCATATACTTAACCTGTCATATGCTTTTTGCTTAACTTGAGCAGTGTAATAAATACAGTAAGCACCACATTTTAAGTATCATAAATGTATAAGACATTCTGCAATGTTCTGTCTTTGTGGAGAAGGGTTATCAGAAGGGATCTATAAATAGAATTTCGAGACTGTTTTGATCTCGCACTTATCAAGATAAGCCTGATTTCTACAATTAGTTGGCTAGATCAAAAATCTATTTCACTCCTATTACTTAGCTAGTAAATTCTGTATGTTCTCAGATTCTTTACGACAATGAGCAATATGGTTGAAAACTCCTCATTTGATTACTCAGAGGAACACTGGCTAGTTAGCAATATGTGAGCCATTATTTTAGGAAATATGGACATTCTATTCTAATACATTTGATTTGCCTGATTCCTTGAGTTTGAAAAATCATATGGGCTCAGTCTCTTAGCGAATTCCAAAGTTATTCCTCCTGTATCCATATTTGCAGATAATCTGTAGGAATACATTTCCCAACCTTTAACTGTGCTGTTCCTTGTAGAAACATTTCCTGGACTCAATTAAAAAAAAAATGGTTTTCTGATAATAAGGAAAGTACTACCTTCCATTTTAAATCCGGAGGCACTTATTGAATGAATGCTAATTTCATGTCAATTACTGTACACATAGTCCCTGACTTACAGTGATTTGATGTATGATTTTTTGACTTTACAATGGTGCCAAGTGATATGCATTTAGAAGAAATTGTACTTTTTTGAATTTTGATCTTCTCCTCGACTAGTGATATGCGGGGTCATCCCCTCCTTGATGCTGGGCAGTGGCAGCTCCATCAGCCACACGATCAGGAGGGCAAATAACCCATCCACTCACAACCACTCTGTACCCCTACGGCCATTCTGTTATTCACCTTCAGTACAGTCATCAAAAATTACATGAGATATGCAACACCTTAGTATAGAAGGGGCTCTGTGTTAGGTGATTTTGCCCAACTATAGGCTAATGTAAGCATTCTGAGCATGTTTAAGGTAGGCGAGACTATAAGCTATGTTGTCTGGCAGGTTAGGCGAATTAAATACATTTTCACCCTAAGATGTTCTCACATATAACCCCATCATAAGTTGAGGAAGATCTGTGTTAAGCGCCAGATTAAAAAAAAAGAAAAAAGGTGAGGAAAATACAGTGTCTATTCATCAATACAGTGTTTTATATTTGGCAGCATACTAATACATTATCTTGTGAAACTTTGACAAGATAGATATAGTTTCCCCCATTTACAGGTGATAAAACTGAAACTGAAGTGTCACTTGCCCCAGATCATGCTTTTGGTAGAGCCAGGACTGTAACCCAGGTATTTTTTGGACTTCAAGTTCTTTTCTCTATTATCCAATAGATATATTTCCCTAATGTTTTTCAGTCAAGATAAACCATGTAACTATTGTAATGCAGATATCCCTCTAGTCCAAAGGAAGAGTTTCTATACCTTGTCTAAATTTCGCTGGCCATTTCAATACCACAGGACCAGGAAATTATTCAATTCATGAGAAAATTCATGCACCTGTGGATTTCATCTTTTGTGCCAGATGAATAGGTGAGGTTGGATTTGATTTACTCCATGACTAAACTCTAAAATTGGGATTTAAAATGGATATGTAATCTCACTCTGATTCCATTTTTTCCCTGTAATGCTGCCTAATGGTTATGCAAGTCTCAGAAATGTATTTAAAGTAGTAACATGTCCTTTTATCCAATAACATCAAACCGAGATCTTTTTTGTTCACTTTTGCTAGACCTCTAACCTTTAAAGGCGAGTCAGGCAGCTGCAGAAAACCTGATCTTATTTTCTGCCCCTGGCAAGACTTTTTCAAGTTCATCTTTTTTCCCTTCTCTCAAAATCTGATGAAAAATGAAATGTCAGGAAAACAAGCTCTCGAGCTAAAAAACTTGTGTCTGTCTCTGTGACAGATGTCAGTTTGAAAGGTTTCAGGTCACCTGTCAGAAGTGTGCCAGTGTGATCTGTACTCACGTTGACCTGACCTCACACCAACACTGTGTTCTGCTTTTAAAGATACCCTTGAAAAAGAATTAAATGATTTGGAGTCATTGCCTTTTCCTCTTTTAGCTCTGATTAATGAGACCAAGGAGAGAGAGACAGCGAGCGAGCGAGCGAGACAGAGACAGAGAGACAGAGAGAGAGAGAGAGACAGATACACTGACTTTTAAAAGGACAGTTTGACCTTTGGGTGCCCCTGGCAATGAGCCAATCAGCATTCTTGTAATCCAAACACAGATGCCCGAAGCTAAACAAATCCTATACTTGTGAACAAGAATTCAGTTTGCTGTCAAAATACTGTGAAGATCAGCACAGTGCTGCTTTGAACAAAATATCATGAATTAAAGTTTGAATGTTTGTGATTAATAGAGAAGAGTAATATTGAGCAACATAATATCTCAATTGTACCTCAACTCAGTAACAAATATTTCCAGTAAAAAAAAAAAATCATGTGTTATGAAAAGTCCTGTATACTAATTCCATATCTTGGACATAACTCCCTAATATTTTTATGCCTGAAACACCACTGATATTATTGTACAAGTCAGTAGTTTGTAATGACTAATTAATGGGGTTGAACTCTGTTCTTTTCTGGATTACTTACACAATGTTTCAATTATTTATCATACTGATAAAAATTTTTTTCTCTCGTGAACCTTTATCATAGCCCAGGAAATTTAAGGATTGAAAAAAAAAAAAGAAAGGATTTTATTTCATCAGTTTGGGAGTATTCAGGGCTTTGCCTTGTAACCAAGAAGATAAAAGATTACAGCTCCAAAGGCATGTTTGCCAAATCTACCACTCTAAACAAGAGGCTGGATCAAAAGAGACAAGAAATTCAATGGGATATAAAACCAGAAACTTTAATAGCACTTTGGAGATGTTAGCTCCTTTTATTTTTATTTTTTTCCTTTGCTTGACTCATAAGTATACAATGCTTCTCTTCTTTCAAGTGGGCCCACCCTTGACATGAAATACAAGTTAGTTTATTGAAGATAGGTTCGTCGTATCCATGTCTGGAACAACATTATTTTTGTGTGTGGAAAACCTGGGGGAAATAAAGAAGTGCAGGCCCGGAAAGTAATTTGTTAGCTTGAACTAGAGATGGAAAGCTGATTCTTCACAATGATTTGTATTATATCTGTGAAATTTTCCACAGCTATGCTTTAGACCAGTGCTTCTCAGGCATTCATGGGCCCATGAATCTCCCGGATCTCCTTAACATGAGCTTCTGATTCAGTAGTTGAGGGTGGGCCTTGAGCATCTCCCTTTCTAACAGATTCCCAGGTGATGCAGCGACTGCTGAGCCCGGGCCCCACTCCAGGCGCGAGAGTTTTAGCTTCTTTGCTCTCCACAGGAGTGTGTGTCAAATGCCTCAAGGGCCCCAAGTAGTTCGTAAGGCCAACCAGCACCTCTTGTTTTGAAGCATTTCCCTTCTGACGTATTTTTCCCGTTTATGATCTTTCTCTACGTATCTGTAACTTGATCTCTTTTTAGGAACTTCAAATTTTAATAGAAGAGTCGTCATGTCACCTCAGAATGACCCTACTGTATTACAAAGTCAAGGTCCAGGACAAAGATGGTATAACAGTGTCAGGTTTTCTTCAACCCCTGCTTTTATTTGTTTATTTGTTTCCTGATTTATTTTTTATTTTCATTCCAGGATAGTTAACATACAGTGTTATGTTAGTTTCAGGTGTACGATGTAGTGATTCCACAATTCTCTACATCACCCAGTGCTCATCATGACAGGTCGACCCTGCTTTTAAATCATTAGTTTTTTTGACTAGATCATGGTCTTGGCGAAGCATTTTACACTCTACCAGATAATTTCATTAATACTGACTGACATCTCTTCCTTGCTATGCAACAGTCAGACTGTTCATAATCAAAAGGTTGAAGTCTTTGAAGTCTTAGCCCTTGGCCTAAAAGCACCCGGAGGAAAAACAGTTAAAAACAAGAGTAGTCAGAACTATCAGCAGTGTTTAGACCCAGATAACCACAAACATCCTGGAATTTACTTAACCATGTCTGATTTCCCAGTGAGTCATGTTTACATCTCTAGATGTTAGTTTACTTTCCCTTCATTTTTTTCTTGATCGCTCATGCAGTGGAAAGCGGAAACGAAATCTTCCATGGCAATTAAAGTGCCAATACTTGAGCTAGCTCTGTGTTCCTGCTACTGATAGGGAGAGATCTGGTTATTAGTCAAACAAAGCTGTACCGATTTTCTCATGCTCATTATGTATTTATAATGTGGACATTCTTGTGACATAGCATGCAGCTGCGTTAGCAGGAGACTCATATCCAATGAGAGGGGACCAGATTTAGCTTTACCAAGGTAAAGCGCACCATATTTAATGCTCAATTTTCATTCCATGTGCGTGAGATATACATGTGATTGCTGAGATTTTCATACCAGTGTATTCATAATTGTGTATTCCACTATAAGTTATTCTTATCCTTGGTAAAAATTCTTACTCTCTCTTCTGTCAAATGCCAAAATCATTTAAGCAAGTGAAAAATATTTGCTGATTTTCTCAAAAGGCTCAAATTGTTTTCTGCACAGAGGGTGTAACCCTTTGCTCCCTTCTAGTAGAAGAACCAAAGCAGGAGGGGGGCTGCTTACCACACAGTGAGGCTTCGGGGCTACCGCATCACCACTGTCATGAGAAAGTTTAGTTTATGTTGCCACCTTCATGTGGTGTATCCACCAGACACGCGTGAGCACAAGATCGTAGATTAGAACCAGAAATACAGATTCTGGTCTTGCTATCATATAGACTCTCAATAACATTACTCTGAATAAGCCTTCCCCTATAAGAAAACTGCTTCAACCTTTTGACGAATATTGGTGGAGAAAAAAAATGGGGGATACAGCAATTGTGAAAACAGGTTTTTTTTTCTGGCTGAAATTAATAATTCTGAGCAGTACTAAAATTAATTACTCTGTGGTTATAAGTAGGCAGCGGATTTATGGTAAATGACAGAGTGTTTGCAAATTTTCCTGACTACTCGATTAGAAAATGCACAAGTGGAGGCGTCAGCCGAGCATGCATTATTTAAGTGGTTGGTGTCTGGCGACAATCTGGAAACTGCAATTGTTGTGGTTGCCGTAGGAAAATTCGCACTTTCTGAGAGAAATTCTTTCACCTTTGTGTGCCCACAGCCTGGATCTCTCCTCATGGCAGCTGTAGGAAACACAGGAACTCCGTGACCTGGAAAATGTGGGACAACTGCCACAAGGTGACCCTGGAAGGCTGGGGTAGGCCCAATTAATTTAAAATTTTGCTTGGCCTTGTCTCTTCCAATTTTCTAAATCCTCTGGAAAAATGATTAATGCGTGCACTGCCAATGCGAAAATATTTTTGACCCTATTAAAGTCGACCAAGGGTAAACCAAGTGTAGGCTGGCATTGTATCAAACTAGCTTTATTAAATTTGATTGGAGGTTTGTATGAGGAAGGGACAGACAAGGACATTATTTTGCACAGCGGCTCTCTTTTAAATGAAAATATCAAGAGGAATACAAAGTAGCAATATGCCCTGGACAGGAATCATTTTAAATATAGAAAAATACCATGAGGAACTTTGTTTAAAGGGTAAACCATATTTGCTAGAAAATTTTCTGCTCTCTTACTGCTATGCTGGTCAGTTACCAACGAGGCTGTTTTAATTTATGGAAGAGGCTATGGAAACCTTATATTTCTTCATTTATAGATGAACTAGTTCAACCTTGCTTTCTTTCTCTGATCTGTCATTGAATTCTACAACTTAAAATGATCTGTCTGCAGTTTGAACCTTAGCAGAACAAGGCTTAATCTCACGGTGTTTCCCCAATGTGTCCATCCTGTGCAATCATCTCATTAATTAACAAAGTGATAGGGTTTTTTTTTTTTTTTTTTCCTAGTGGTTATTCTGTTTTGAATAAAAAGGGCACACTTCAGGCACCATTTCAAAGGAGAGAATTTCTCAATAGTGTTTCTTCCTTCTCAAAAAAAGCGAAAATCCTTTAATATAGGAGCCAACACCCAGATTTCACACATAAGGTTTCCTATAGTTGTCTTACACCTAGGAGATATTCAGCCACGTGAATGTCAACATAAAGAGTATATTTTAACCATTTATCATGTAGGAAGTATAGCGATTTCCTTTATGGCAGGCATGGATCTTAATGACGGAATGAGCAAATGGTAGAAATTGCCTGGGATCATCTACCATCAGGATGACTGGAATTATAGCTGGAATGGCAGTTTAGAGGGTGGCAGTAGCCCAGCAAATGTTCTAAAACACACTGGTCATTCTAGTCATTTCAGTCTGCTGAGTGTAGACGTGGAGAATAAATAGTCATAGGATGAAGAATCCATGACTGGGGATATTAACTTTGCCTGAGACTTTTTAACTGAAAGACATGAAGGAGCTATCTCATCTATAAGACTTGTCATAGATTGTGCCACTCTTCACCTGTGTTCCGTGGCTTCCTACAGGAAGATTATATGTCTCTGTCCTGTTTAATGCAGATATGGCCTTTTGATGTGGTTTGGCCAATGAAATACGAGAAGAACCGAGGTGAGTCACTTCCAGGCAGAAGCTTGAAGATCCAGGGCATACTTTGCCTATTTTCTTTTTTCTCTGCATGACAATCAGCTAAAGTCCAGATAAAGGGCAAAGTGGAGCCAAGTTATGGCTGACTTGTCATATGCACAGTAGCGTGAGTGAGAAACACACCTTTGTTATTGCTAGCCACTGAGATTTTGCAGTTGTCTGTGAACCCTGCAAACATAGCCTATCCTGACTGACACAGATGTAAGCTGCAGCCTTTCAGCATGAGCTGAAGAACATGGTGTTAAATATGACTCTGAGCTTTGGCATGAAATTAGCTCTCATCTTCCTGCTCCCATTTCTAGGAACCTCCCTGCTTCCACACCCTGCTTCTTCCCTCTTTAGTGGGTAGAGCGAACCTACTCTGACCAACAGCCAAGATCTTTACTTGTGCTCTGAATCCCACCTCCTCCCAAATACTTAACAGCCTTGTTTCTTTAGTTGTCTCTTCTCTTTTGTGATACCAATCTTTCCCTCTCTATAATGGATCATTCATATCTTCCCTACTAAAAACAATTCTTTCTTGGCTTCACATTCCTTTTAGCTAACCCTTTCCATTTCGCTCTTCCCTTTTTCAACCAAACTTCTCAAAATATTTAATTGTGTGTGGTGTCTGCATTTCCTTTTAATCTCTAATCTAATCTAGTTTTCATTCCACCACTGAAAACAAATTGCTTGCCTAAAGTCACCAGAAGTCTCCATATGGTCCAGTCCAGGGGACACTTTTATGTGCTAATTTTATTCGACTTCTTAGCAACATTTCCCTGAGGTGACCATTTCCTCCCTCATGAAGGAATCTTTTCATGGCTTCCAGGACAATTCCTGGCTTTATTCTTATCTCTTTTGTGATCGACTCTTTCTCCTTCTTTACTTACCTCTAAAATTTGTAAAAAGTAGAGCTCCTATGGATCAGTATTGAGTCCTCTTTCTCTCTCTCTGTATTGGCTTTGGTCTCATGACAATTCTTACTGTTTCTGGAGTTGCCATTTTGAAGTCTCTACTTAGAAATACTCATAAAAACCCTATTTATATGTACTTTTGTATTTCCCATTTCAAAACATTCCTCATGAAACTACAGGCAGAATTCATAACTTTGTTATTTTAATTCTCTCATTTTATTCTTAAAAAAAAAATCTCTTGATCATCCACAGCGTGCCAGGCACTGTAAAAAATGTTAGGGATATAAAATTGAATCAGATATAATTCTTTCTCTCAAAAAAAGTGCTTAGTGGGGAGGAAAATATGCACACAATTATGGTAAAATGAATAAAATGAGAGCATTTCTAATAATGTATCTTGTATAACACATGGTGGGAACATAAAGGAAAGAGAATCTAGGTTTTCTGGGGCAGTAAGAGAAAGATTCCCAGAGGAAGTTATATTTGGGCTAAAACTTAGTCAAACAGGAATTTATCAGAAGCAGGGAAGAAGATACATTATTCCAAAAGGCAAAGAGATATGAGAAGGCCAGTCATGTTTAGAGCATTTAAAATAGTTCAATATTTTTGCAAAGGATGAGGGAAATGGGGGAGGAGTGAGAGCTGAAGCTGGGCTTGGAAACTGGGCTCAGGGCATGAGGGCTTTTTATGGAATTACACTCTTTTGAGGTTTGGGCTGACATTTCTGAGCCATTGCAATGTTTCTGTTTCATCTTTCCCAACCCCCTCTGCATGGGCTCTATTATACCAGGGGGAGGAGCAACAGAAACAATATTAAAAATTTTGAGACAGAGAGCACTGCATTCTGTCACTATTCTAGTCTTTTTATTCTTCTATCATATCTATCTGCTTACATTCGAGTCTTTTATTATCTTTTTACTGCATTTGGCTTTGAGTAGCAGTTTCCTAAAAAGATAGATGCTAAAAGTTGGAATGTTTCGACAACCACTATTTACGGTAATCCAGTGCCATTCCTTTATTTTTAATACTGTGAGGAAACAATTCTGAATATCGAATGGCTGTTTGAGGACTAAATTTCCTCTGTTTCATTATGGATAAAATCAGTTATGAAGCGTTCGAGAGTTTGGTACTGGAAGAAAATCCCAACTGATGTTGGGTGAGTTAGTGGAAAATGTAGACTCTCCAGCAGAATTCACTGGAAGGGCGTACATCGGGTAACTCAGCACTGTGTTAGTAACGGCAAACACAACAATTTCTATTTTATTATATTTACATTCTAAGCCTCAGCTTATTGGTGTTTCTTGTTATGCTCATGATGAATAACAGTTCTTTAAAAATTAAAAATGGCCAAGCAAGTATATATACATGGATTCTTGAATATTTCACACTTACCAGAACAGTACAACAAAGAACTTCATTTGAAACTAAGGTAATTTTGCTTCTAAATATTATAATATAAATAATATTTAAAATATTTAAATTTTGTGATGCAGAATTCAGTTGAGCAGTGTGCAAAATGTTTTGACTTTGTTTTACCTTTACAAAAAATCTCTATTTTTCATTTCTTAATTCATAACAAGAATGACAGATTATGAACAGGGTATTCCAGATCTTTAACTTCATGGATAAATATGTTGGGGTGAATCAAATCACTTCAGGGACAAACCTTTGCCATGGAGTGCTAGCAGGCACCATTGTCTTCCTTGAATTATTTTATGGTTGCAACTGAATGGACTCTGATGACTTCTCCAGTAAATTAGTCATTCTAGTGAAGTGCCTACAGCATTTTTGTGAAAGCAGTAGAACCAAGAACAAAGAGACGTTAATGGTATGAATCAGATTCTGCCCTGTGACTTCCAAACTAAGTTGAAAAAAAAAAATTGGGTTGGTAGGAAGGAAAGTGCACAAGCCTAATTTTCTGAAGATAGAGGCAGTTTGTAAAATGACTAAATATGCAGTGATTTCTTATCTGTGGAGCTCTAGCCCATTCAAATGCTCAGTATAATTTTCCATTAGCATTTGATAGACCAGAGCGGGTGGGTGGCCACTGACATATAAACTGGCTCCACTAAAGACTCATTTCTCATGTGGAATGTGAGCTACTGGGCACGAGGATACTTTCTAAATACCTTTTCTTCCCTAACCCTTCCAACCACGTGTGTCGGGGCATGTGACATCCTTAACACCAAGACAGGTTCAGGAATGAAGAAGTCTATACTGCAAATTATGTAAGGAGAGACTAAACAATTTGTAAGATGATTTAAATAGAAAGCTAAGTAATTATGGGCTTTTTTTCCCCACAGTGCCCATGTCTCTTATCAGTGTTAGGTAAAGCGTTTAGGGATGTTCATTAAGGATTCTAGGCCACTGGAGTACTACTAAGATCATTAATTTCTACCACAAAGCCTCAAATGTATTACCCTAGTCAAGTGGGTACTGGGGAAATATGGTTCATTATTTCTGATAATGGAAAATGTACTTTTGTGCAATGGCAGCTACACAGCTTACAGTTGTGGATGTTAAGGAGTTAGGTATTAATTTTTCCAGGTGTCTAGGGTTCCACTCTATATCTCACTTTATATGTTATGGCTCTTACAAAGCAGCCAATACACTGATAAAGAACTTAGCTTGTTGGAAGATGGGGAGGTCCCAAAATGCAAAGAAAAGGTTGACTTGGGCCTTAAAACTAAATAAAATGCAATTAGATGAGAAAAACAAACACTCCCCATTTGTCCATTGGGTTAAAATAAAGTTAAATACATAAAAATGTTTTATTAAAGTATTTCTTGTTTCTCAAAACTGTCTTAAAGGTGTAATTTGTGTGGACCAAGTTATTATTTATTAAAATTAAGTGAATACAAAAAGAATTATGGATATCTGGTATGTACAAGATACTGTTTTAAATATTATAGGGGATGCACATGTTTAAGAGTAAGGTGATGTTCTGATCTCTCAGTAGAGCTTCACTTCCGATCGTGGGATGGTACCAAATAACCACAGAGCAAAGTACATGAGACTTACAGATATGCAGTGTAGCAGAGGATTATTCTAATAGCTTCTGATGGTTGTCTATCTCTTCTTTGTGGTGGCCTACCTTAAATGAAGTGGACGTACCAGAAATTCTTCACTGTTTTATGGAGGAAGGGATAATAAGAATTGTTTGGATAGAAATGTTACAGTGGAATTATGTATCACTGACCACACATTCTTTAACTATATTTCTCAAGTAGGGCCAGAGAACATTCTCTTCAATGAGGCACTGAGTAATACTTTAGTGAAGGAACACTAAAATTCTTTAGGAAATCAGTAGTGGGGGTCCTGGTTGGCGAAGTTCCAATAAAGATGGACTTCTCATTTTCATCGGGGATGATAGGATTTCAGAGTAGCAGAAGCATTTAATCTCCACTTTAAATCAGTAATGGGGGTTGAATTTTATTAAAAATTCTTGGCATCTATTGAAATTATCATATTTTCTTCCTTTAATCTACTTCTTATACTGAATTACTGTATTAAGTTAGCTACCTAGGGTTACATCAGCCTTTCATTTCTGTGATAAATTTTATTTGATAACAATGTTTTATTTTGTGGCTGGACTGTGGGATTCATTTATTAATAATATTTGAATTTATGTAATAAGTGAAATTGGACTAGAATTTTATTTTATTGTCTCATCTTTGTCCAATTTTTGGTATCAAGATTTTGCTAGTCTTGAAGAATATGTTGGGCAGGCTTCCATATTTTTCTATTTTTCTTTGCTCATGGGGATTATCTGTTCTGGGAAGTATTTACTAAAACTTTTCCATAAAATCATCTTCTTTTGCTATCATTTTAGGCATAATCTTTAATACTTTCTTCTATAGTAGTTTTCTACTTCTTACAGTGTTTGAGGTCATTCTGTAATCCATTTTATTGAGGCTTTCATTGGTATAATATAGATCATTCTCAAGTAGTTATTTTTAGAAAAGATATGAGGGTGGTGAATTTCCTAAGTCTTTGCTTTTCTGAATATGCCATTATTTTCCCCTTATAATTGCTTAAAATTTTAGCTGGGTCACGAATTAGGTTTAAAGAAATGTCATTCCTGTTCTTTGAAAGCGTTGTTCCATTGTCTTCTAGAATAAGTTGTTGCTCAGAAATCTGATACAAATATAGTGGGTCTCCTTGCTTTGTAGGTCACCTGGTTACTTCTCTATGGAAACTTTAGGATTTTCCCTTTCTTTTGAGTTCTGAACCTCTCCGATGATTTGTCTTCGTGTGTATCTCTTTTCTTTCATTCTGTTGAGCC
Source organism: Mirounga leonina (assembly GCF_011800145.1). NCBI lineage: Eukaryota > Metazoa > Chordata > Mammalia > Carnivora > Phocidae > Mirounga > Mirounga leonina. Next base: position 61,978,319 of record NW_023270426.1, on the reverse strand, counting down.
CTAGGTAGGCCTAGAGGCATGTGTCTTTTTTTTTTTTTAAAGCTCTGGGAAATTTTCTTATACAATTTTCTTGGTTTATTTCCTTTCCTTCTTTGTGTTTGTTTTTCCTTCTGTAAACCTAGTGTGACAGGTGTTAGAACTTATACTTCTATTATTTATGTGTCTTACATTTTTGGGGTGTACGGTGTTATTATTTTGTCCTTTTGTATCAAGTTTTGGAAGAATCTTTCAGGTTGTTCTTCCAGTTTGTGAATTCATTCTTTAGCCATGTTTTCATTCCATTAAGTTTTCAAAAATTACTGCTTAAAATTTTTTTGACAATCATGTTTAAAATATCCAAGATCATTGTTTCTATTTTTGTGTATGAAAGATCACTTTGAAGTTCTCTAAATATATCAAGTATTTATATTTACCATGTTTGCTCTGCTAAGCAAACTGTTAATTTTCAGCTGTTATTCTTGGATGATTTTATTGTCTTTCTCTATCTTGCTGATGACTTCCTCAAATGTTTGGTGATTATCTTTCTGCTCATCTTTGTGCTTAAATATCCCTGTTCACCATCTATAGATTGTGTCTGGTGATTCTAGGGGAGAGACCAAACATCGTGTTGCAGGGGGTGTGTGAGTTCTTCTAGAGATAAGAAATTCCCATTCTTCCTGGACTTTGCTAACTGTCTGGTCTAAAGTGCTGCCTTTTCAGACCTAACACATGTATTCGTTGCATTATTGCTGCTTCCAAGTAAACACCTCTGTTGCCCACTGTTC
>NW_023270426.1:61930684-61977545 GCF_011800145.1 Mirounga leonina | reverse complement strand
ACATTTTAGAAGTATATTTTCTATCATTCCAAGGATTTTAGGTGAGAAGGGAGAAAAGTATGTGTACTGAGTGTGATGTGATGCCTTGGTCAAATATTATCTCTATTCTTTTGAACATTCTAAAAAAATGTTTTAGACCACATCTGAAACAACATGAAAGAGAATGTTAAATATAAAGTTATGGACAAAGATATATCAGACTTACCAAAAAAAGAGAAGAGATTAAGTGAGGTAACTTTATTTATTTATTTTTTAAAAGATTTTATTTATTTATCTGAGAGAGAAAGAGAGCATGAGAGGGGGTAGGGTCAGAGGGAGAAGCAGATTCCCCACTGAGCCGGGAGCCTGATGCAGGACTTGATCCTCGGACTTCAGAATTATGACCTGAGCTGAAGGCAGACACTTAATTGACTGAGCCACCCAGGCACCCTGAGAGGTAACTTTAATATAAAATAGAACTCAAGAAGAAAAAGCATGTAATGTGGTGCTTTTATATTGATAAAAGCTAATATCCACAATAAAGTTAAATCAGTCACGAAACATTATGTAACTAAAAAGATACTATCAAACTACACACAGCATAAACTGTTAGAAATACAGGGGGAGACTGACAGAAACGCAATTATAATGGGGTGCTTCATCACATACTATTATTAGTCTTTAACAGATCCAAAAGTTAAAAATAAATAAGGACTGATGGACTTGAAAAAGTGCAATTAACATAATTATACTTATGTCTGTATTTTTACTTATATATGATATATGGTATGTATACATACAATAAAAAGCTTTATAAAATATATATGTATCTATGTAAAAACTCTATAGTGTATAGAAAAAATATTTTCTTTGCAAATGCCTTCAAAAATTTACAAAAAGTAATTGTACCCACAACCCCTCAAAATCTTAATTAAAAACAAGGAGTAGAAACTTTGTATGCTGTACATTTTAATGGCATTACAATAAAGTGAAAACTTAATTACAGAAGTCTAAACAAAAAATTTAAACCACCTGGATATTAAAAGCAAAATAAAGCATTTTGCTAAAGAGCTTTTAGATTTAAGTAACATAATAGACTTTAGATGGTGTATTTAGAGAGACGAGGAGAAATTTCTAAACTGAAATCTCTGTGATGTTTCCAAAGTCATGACTTGAAGGCATATTTATAGCCAGGAGTTCCTGGTTTATTAAACAACAAAGAATGAAAATGAATTAATTTAATATTTAAACCAGAAAGTTTAAAGAAAAACAATCAAGTAAATATAAGAAACTCAAGAGGAAAAATATGCTTTAATAAGTGATTTATTTCTAGGAAACAACAACAACAACAAAAAGGCAGAATAATACCTAATAGAAAAACTTCTGGTATATCCAAACAAGAACAAAAGAAAGGGAAAGCTAAATATAGAAGTTTATAATTTTAAAAGGGGATATATCAGTAGAAAGTTTAAACATTTTAAGAGAATTTTATATACCAGTCTGTGCTAATAAATTTAAAAAAAACCTCAACAAAATAGGTGAGTTCCTGACAGGGCATGATCAAAATTGGTCTCAAAAGAGGTAGAAAATTTAAGCAGACCTACAACTGTTGGAAAAAATTTAAAAACAAAATTTCATCTTTTGTGTGTTTAAAGTTGCAATGACTAAAAATTCCCATAGTATACAGGCTGACTGAGAGCCTACAAAGAGAGAGAACATTTCTCAAGTCACTTGATGAAGCTAGTGAGCCTTGATAACAAAGTATGACAAAGTTTAGTTTCAGGAAGGTATCCAGCTCACAGTGGCAGATATTAGTTCTCTAAAATTCTAATTTTTGCTTAAAAGCACTAAGGTTTTGGGATTAATTGCTACTGCAGCCTGAGCCAGAATTATTCTGACCAATATGGAGGTCCTGGAAGACCTGCAAGCTGGTCATTTTTATCTTCACAATCAATAGTTCATGATCCATAAGAAAAACAAACCATCGATGATGCTTAGGCTGTAAATCTGAAGCATATGTGCATCTCTGGCCCATCAACAGTTTGTACAAATTATATTAAACATTTGAAAACTATGGCAAGGATTAAAATATTTATTTGGCAGTGTATGGAAGGATGGATTGGAAGAGAGAGGGTAGGGAAGAACACTGGAGGGAATAAGGAAGCTGTTGTAGTAATTTAATTGCAGTAGGTCCCAGTGCGGGTGAAGTTAGTAGGAATGGAAATGGCGAAATGTGTTCAAGGCGTTGCACATGTATGTCTTAGTTTTTGTCATCATTGTGATTGCAAATGATGGGCTAAAAGAACTTGATCAGAGATTGAGTACTGGGGTAAAAGGAAGAGAATTCATGTATGATTCTAAGATTTTAATCTGCAGGTAGAAGCAAATTTTGATATTGATATTGAGCTGGTTTAAAGAGTCTGGATTAGAGAAAAATGAACTTGGTTTTGGACATGCCAGATTTGTGAAAATTGTGCTCTGTGGGCACATGGAGACATGAGATCATAACTCAGATGAAAGTCCCCAGACCTGTAATGTTCAAAATGGGACTTCTAATCTGGACACACTAGAGCTGTTTTAGAAATGTTCTCCAAGCAGAAAAAAAGACAGCTTATAGGAAACATCTACAGGTAAAACAAGAAAGGAAACAGAAGCATTGAGGGAAATGACAGGGGCAATCTCAACTGTAAGGAGAGGAGCATGCTGTTCCAGTGCAGGGATGTGAATGCCCAGGGCCGTGAGTGGCTCAGAAGCCCAGCCTGATAGGAGCATTGAGGACAGGCCACTACAGTTCCTGAGAGGGAGAGAGCCTGTGTTCTCAGACGGGGGACATTTTAGGGACACTGCAGTAGGAAAATCATCTTACAGGAGATCTCAGAAATTCAAACAAGGAGTCGAGATTACCGACTTGAGAATAGCAAAAAGAAGAAAGAAGAAGACATTAGTAATTGGAATAAATCCTGAGGTCAAGGGCGTATTTGTTTAAAATGGCTTTTCAAGTTCCTGTTGTTTGGAAGGCAGATGGGAAAGAACCAGTAGAGAGTGAGAAAAGTTAGAGATTTGGGGAGAAATAAAACAAGTATTGTAACTGGATCCCCCAGGGTACGGGAAAGGATAACATCCAGTTTGATTTTAAAGAGGAATGAAGACTTAGATTCTGTTATATTTGGAAGGAAGATGAGAAAAAGGGATAGAGCTTGTTTATGTTGTGATGATGGGAATGTTAGGAAGTATATACCATCAGGTGTGATCAACTTAGGGAAGATGGAGGCTTTAGCTGAGCTTGTCCTTGAGCATATTTTGTCTGCCATCTGCCCATGGGGAATTAGGCTGGATTTGCCCAAGGAATCTAATTTGAGCACTGCAGAATCACATCTGGTTTTATTTAGTGCTACATTGCAATTAAAAAAAAAAAAGATAAGAATAAGTCTCCATTGGAACTTCACTGTTACGGGGCTCTCATGCAACAATGTCATTTAAGAGACTGTCTGAATGGGAAGATCTTTAGTAAGAAAAGCTCTGGTTTGAAGTTTGGCCCAATGTTAACGAGGCTGATTTTCTTTACCATCTTTTAAAATTATGTATTTAGAAATTTTCTTCATGAAGTTGTATTACTAAATAAAATCATTTTTATTTTGAGAATTGGAATATAAACAAAGGTAATATTAATTTACACATTGTTTATCCTTTCTTAAAAAAATGTGCTTTTTGATTTATCCAGGCTATAAATTAAAATTAGAATTTTTAAGTTATATCCCACTGATTCTACCACCCCTTTCCTTTCCCACGTTATATTCCTCTGTAGGCTGTAATAATCACTCCCTTGCATATGTAAATCCTTTGGTCGTCTCTCCTACCATCAGAGGCACCTTGAAAAGTCCCAATCCTATTTAATTCCTACTCTTCCCCCATTCTGTGCTCTCACAGTAGTAATTAAGGTAGCTGAAGAAAATCACATGTATATTAAGTGTAAACTGGGGTTTTAATGATGCGGAGTAAAAAAATTCAACTTTCTCTGTTAGATTTACTAACCAAATTTATGAATAAAAACCATTTTGGTTTCCTAAATCACTTAGAATTCTCACCTCTGCAAAGTCAAGTGAGGTTTTTCAAGAGCCCTAAAAACTTTTTAAAGGAATTTAATGAATGGCCATCTACTGCTCTTTTTTGCTTATCTTTTGCTCTTGCCAATTGATTTAACCACTTGGGGTGTGGCATTTTGAGAAGTGTTCTGGTTATGTTTTGAAAGCTGAGCAGATAGAATTTGCTGATAGATCACCTATGACATGTAAAGAGAGGAAGAAAACAAGGATAACTACAAGATTTTTGTCTTACAAAACCATTTTTCAGAGATGGGGAGAGGAAGATGAGAAGGCTTTGGGGGAGATGAAGATGAGAAGGAATCAGGAATTCTGTTTTTGACACATTAAGTTTAAGATGCCTTTTAGACATTTCTAGAGATGTGAGTCTGGAATTCAGGGGAGAGGTCAAGACTGGAGATATTACATCTCAGGTCTTCAGGAATAGATGGTAAATTATAGCCACAGGAACTGGATGAGGTTACCTCAAGTCTGAGTGCATATAGAGAAAAGGCGTCACAAAATTGAGGCCTAAGGCTCTTCAAAGTTCAGAGATTGGAGAGATGAAGAAGAATCAACAAAGAGAATGAGAAGGAACAGACAGTAAGAGAGAAGGAAAATTTGAGGGAATGTTGTCCCAGAAGCCAAGTGGAAAACAAACAAACAAACAAAACAAGAAAAGAAACTTAAAAAGGAGAAAGATCATCTGTATCAAATGTTGTTAATGTTTAAGATGAGGACTAGTAAAGGACCACTGCATTCATCAGTGTGGTAATCATTAACAATCTTGAGAAGAGAAGGTTTGGTAAAGATTTGTGGATAAAAAGCATCTGGAAGGGGTTCAAGGGAGAATGAGGGGGGAAGAAGCTGAGGAGGAATTCTGTCAAGGGGAGCAGAGAAATGAGTTGTTAGCTAGCAAGCTATGGTCTATGGGCTAGGTGCTGTCAAGAGAGGGTATTTTAAAGAATGGAACATTCTTGTATGTCTGTATACTGTAGACTAATCCAGTAGAGAAGGAAAATTGATGATAGAGGGGAACGAGAAAACAGATACTGGAGCAATATCTCTTAGTAAGCAAGAGGACATGGAACTGGGCGGGGGGGTGGGGCGGGTGGTCAGGGCACTCATAAGAACAGACAGTTCACCCGCAGAAACAGGAGGGAAGGCAGAAGTAGGGGCAAGCTGCAGGAAGGTGTGAGGTTGCAGCCGTGAGAGCATGATGAAATTCTATTCTTTCTGTTGTCTCACAAGGTTCTGGAGAGAATAGTGAGGAAGTTGACATATGTAAGTGAATAATGATGACACTGGAGCATGGAACCCAAAGTGAGAAGGGGGGAGGACAGGAGGAAAGCGAGAGACCTGAAAGAGTGGTAGGATGACTGAATGACGGTATTAAATAAGTGGAAACTTTGGCATATAGCATGGTTAAGACTCAAAGCAAATTATTTATTGAGTGGGTGACAATTGTGTAAACTTAAGTAATTTTACCTGTGTTTACATCTCTTATCTCACAGATAAATTCTTAGTGAAAATTTCTACCTATAGAGTGATTAATGAAGGTTAATTTTCACAAATCCTGATCATGTGTTTGTTTCAGCAGTCAGGCTTGGTGTAAACACTGGTTGGGCTCCCCTTCAGGTACTGTTGGTCTCTGTTGTCTTGTTCCAGCCTCCATGGCAGCGGGCAGCTCTAGATAGACTCTGGCTGACTTCATTGGGTGCAATGTGGCGGCAGCCTCCCGCTGCCCCTGTGGGCTTCTCACCTCCTGCACAAGCTGTTGGCTGCCAAGGCATAGGGCATCGAATTTGTGCTGAAGGGCTATGTTGGGCAACTGGGAAATCTGTAGGGAGTTAATAGGGTGACATTTCAACCCATGGAAGAGAGGATCTGGTAGAAAAGTTCTTCTTCCCTTTGCCTCTTCCAACAGCTTGTTCTGAGAAACTGGGTATAGAGCTTCTAGGGAGCTGTGGTCCTCAGGGCACGTAGCAGTGTCCAACTTCAACCACGTCTTGGCATCCTTGCTTAGGCTTTTTCTCTTTCCCAGCCATACCCTCTTGGCCCTCCCTTCTGCTCCTGGGCTTGTTCTCCCTGATAAAGTAGTAGTTGATGGGCCATCAACCTCAGGCTCTGCTCTCAAACACCGGGACTGAGATAAACATTGTAACGCTTTCTTTTTTTATACTCTACCAACTCTGGTAGGGAACTAGAACTTTATACAAATAATTTGTCCCGAGAGTAATCATTAAGAGAACCTGAAAAATTTTAGCTTGAGATTAGAACCTATAATTTTTCTTCCCTAACATAGACTCTCATTGACAGATGATTTTAGTCACTGGTGCTTGTTTATGAATTTAACTTCTAATGTTGCATTTTGTGGTAACAATATACACGGTTATTTGGATCTCAGAAGTTAAAAGAAGTAAAACAAGATATAATTGTTTTTATTGTCCATCATATACTCTGTGCTAAGAATTCTAATTTTTCCTTTTCTTAATTTTGCTTATTAAAAATTAAGCCTTGGGAGCCTGGGTGGCTCAGTCAGTTAAGCATCTGCCTTCGGCTCAGGTCATGATCCTGGAATCCTGGGATCGAGTCCTGCATGGGGGGAGCCTGCTTCTCCCTCTCCCTTTCTGTGTGTGTGCTGTCTTTCTCTCTCTCAAATAAATAAATACAATCTTTAAAAAAAATTAGTCCTTAATGGTTCTTTCTTGGATTATTGAAATAGCTTCTTGGCTTATTTCCCTGCTTCTGAATCTACCTCCATGCAGTTCTACTACTTTTCAGTGAGTTTTCTAAAAAAAAACGATTTATCAGCTCATATTTCTTGCTTAAGCCCTTCAATAGTTTTTCCTTACCCAAAATTAAGCCCAAACACTTAGGATGACCTATAACTTCCTGCTCTCTCCTTTCCACCCTCGTGTGCATCCCATGCTCTATACATATTCAATTATTCATTGTTCTTCCCACTAGCCAATCTGTTGCAGCAGGCAATGGCCTGCTCAAATGTTTCATCTTCTGCAAAATTTCATTCATTAAAACTTAATACATTTCACACACAGCAAATCTGGATTTTCTTCTTCCCTCAAAGAGTGGGAAGATCTGGGACACAGGGCAACAATCGGCTGGAGCACAACACTGAGCATGAAGCATGCATTGCCCTGTCTATTGCTGTGCTAGCCCAGCCTTCTCCCGTCATTTGTTTATTTTGACCACGTGGCCATTGTTAGCATTTGGTTTGCAAATCTTGTCTCTTGGTCGTACAGCACTTTAAATAACATTCCTTCTGTATTCGTGCTCTTGTCCTGTGAAGCTATGGCCATTATTCCATTCTAAGTCAAAATTCTACACAATTTTCTTGGTAGTTTGAGTTATTTGCTGAGTTATTTTCAGATACCATCTGATTAAATGTAAGTACGTCCCCTATATCATGTTATCACTTAACATTTTTTTAAAATTATGTTAATCACCATACATTACATCATTAGTTTTTGATGTAGTGTTCCATGATTCATTGTTTGCATATAACACCCAGTGCTTCATGCAGAACATGCCCTCTTTAATACCCATCACCAGGCTAACCCATCCCCCCAGCCCCGTCCCCTCTACTGACAAGCTTAAGTTGAAGTCTGATCAACTGCAATTTCTCCGTCTGCTCTTTTAAGTACCAACTTCAATAAGGTAAACCAAGTTGCTCAAAAGGACTCACGTAACTCAAAATATCTGTACCATATTGTCTGCTAAAATTGAGGATTTATTTTTTGACATCTTCCACCGTGTCAGTGTGTTTCTCTTGCGTCTTGTTGTGTTATGCCGGTTTATGGTGGGAAAAAGCCTAACAGGATGTGACATGATGTAAGTGATACTCTGACATGTATAGTTTAAAGACTACACTCCTGTTGGAAGCAGACACCTGTAATTAATTCAGATCCTCAGAATTTAAAATGAAACTGATGAACAAAACTGGAAATGCCCATGAGCTGATGGCTGCATGATGCGGCTCACCAACCTGAAAGTAGGTTCTGGCATGTGAGTATGTCCTCATCACAGGAGACCTCAAAGCTTACTAACACCTAGATAGGAGTAATTTGCTGCTTCCCAAATTTGATCAGATTCTTTAAAAGATGGTCTCAGTAGCAAACATTTAAGAAAATAATTTTCATTTTTTAAAATTTTCATGACTTGGTCATTTAAATTATTTAAATCCCAAAGCAGATAATTTAATCCAAAGCTCTCTTCGCCATACTTCTCTGAATAAATTATATTAAAGATGTATTTTGTTTTAAATGGTCATGATCAATATATTTTTCTCTTTTAAAAATAACATTTTCAGATCAAGGTATTACATGTTTATCCATAAGAACTTGGTAAGGCTAAAAGAATATTAAAAATTATTGATAAACATCCCACCCAAAGATAACTACTGCTTATATTTTAATTAGAGTATTTTCTTCCAGGCGTTTCTTCTAGATTCATATCCACCCATCTTCATTTATCTATATCCACATCTACACCTGTGTCTAGATTTATACCTACCATTTATCTGTATATTAGCATATTAAGAATCATTTTACTGTAGCTCAAAATTATGTGGATCTGGGATTTGGTCAGGGCTCAATGGGCATTTCTTCTTCTCACATGGTACTGCTTAAGATCACTTGGTGATATTCACCTGGCAGATAGGCTGGTCTGGAAGTTCTCACATGGCTTTCATTGCATGCATGGTACCTTGACCGGATGGCTGTGTAACACTCAGCCCAGCTGGAGCTGTTGGCCAGGTGAACTAGCTATCTCTCTGAGCCTAAGAGACTGCTTGAGCTTCCTTACAGCATGGGGGCTGAATTCCTAGAGCAAATGTTCCAGATGTGCATATATTCAAAAAAATGTGGTTGAAATTCAACTGGATACCCAGTTTTGACTCTCCCATTTAAAGTTCAAAAGCATGTTACAAGCATTTTCCTATTTCACAAAAATTTCTTGGCAATTCATTTTGATAGCTACATGATATTGCACATTCTATGTAACTGACTTAGCTACTATCCTATTTTCACACAAATAATAGTATTTTATTATGTTAAGAATATGTAATAAAAATTTCTGTGCATACATTTTTTGCCATAATTTTCTATTAATTCCTTAATATATATAGTTCAAGAAGCAGAACTAGCTAAGGGTAATGAAAAATTTTAAGACTGGTGATACAAATTGTCAAATTACTTTTCAGGGATGTAGTACTTATTCATACTATCACCATTATTGTTGAAAACCTATCAGCATAACTTCATCGGTATTTTCATCTTCAAATCCTTGTACATTTGAGTGTTATAAATATCTTATTGTTGTTAATTGCATTTATGTGATTGCTAGTAGGCTTGAAATATTTTCATGTTTACTATAAACTTTTATTTATTTTTTATTAATTTGTCCATTCATCTACACTATTTTAAAAATCAGTTTATCTGAACTCTTTACATATTATGTAACTGTTTTTAAAGACATAAGCTGTGATAAAATATATCTAGGTACTTTTGGAACAGATTCAAGTTGACAAGATTCACATAGTCTAAGGTTTCTCTCTATGTCATAAATTTGAGTTAGATTTAAAATACTCTTGAAATAATTTTGCTTATTATTGGCACAGTTTTGCTCACTATTTCTACTTAATCTGGGCTATGCAGAAAGATAATAAAAATTAAGATGATTGTGCAATTTAAAAAGATCCCTTTCTCAAAAAAAAAAAAAAGGATACAAAATATACTCTGGAATCAGCATAAAATTTGATTACTTTGACTTTTAAAATAGCAAACAATTTTTTTAAATGTTTCTAAAATTCTGAAAGTTATATTAACTATGTATTGCCCTTTTATTGTAGAGTGAAAAATCATTATTTCTGATTTATATGTCTATAAAATAGTAACAGTTTGAATATTATTTCACATTACTGTTATATATATAGTTTCTCAAGACAGAAGAATGACAATACATTCTACCTAAAAATATTTTTGTTTAATTTGAAAAGCTGTTTGAATTACTTAAAGGATATGATTTCACTCTTTCCTTTCATGTTCATTTCAGGACACTGTAATAAGGTTATTAAAGTAGCAAAAGTAAAATGGCTGATATATAGATAGGTGTAATCACGTAATAGGTGTGTATTTTGAATGTGAAAGGCTGTGAAACTTACTGTGGAAATTCATTCCCCAATTTCAGTAGCAGTATCACAAATTGCCTTGGAAAAAACAAAACATAATGAAAAGAATGCAGGAAATCTCAACAAAGAAATGTATTTTTCTTTTTTTGCTGTAAAATGAAAGCATTTCATCATGATGTCCTGCCAAGATTTGTCCTCAATAAATTCAAAGTCCTTCTTTTTACTTTCCAAAATTCTGTAAAGTGCATTGCTATTGATTTTGAAACATATATTTTCTCACATAATTCTTACTCAGAGCCAGTTTGTTTGATGCCTGCTAATTTGCCTATTAGTCATTTTCCTATATCCTTCCTTTTCTGTCATTGCTTTGTTATGCCAAGTGTTCCTCTAAACTAGCTTGACCACTTACACTAGCCTGTCATTGATTTGGATTACAAGGCTAGTTAATACACACATAAAGATTCTATGTATATGTGTGTGTGTGTGTGTTGTGTGTATTCTCTTTTCTTCTTTTCTTTTCTTTTTTTTCCTTTTCCTTCCTGCCTTCCCACCTTCCCTTCCTTCCATCCTTCCTTCCTTTGCTATATTTGGCAACCCTAAAAGAAATGCTTGCAGTAAAGTTACATTACCAGCTACATAATGTGATGCCATGTTAAACTGTAATCACCCCTCCACTGAAGCTAACAAAGGCAACATGCTAATTTTTGCGTTAAGACACAGTGCGATGGCACACAATCACATGATGCTGTTTCATCCCCTTTCTTCTCGAGACTTTCATAACAGTCCTCTTTATTGCTCATGGGTTTCTAATAATGGTGTCCATGTGGCTTTGGAACAACAGCAGAATGTTAATTTATTCCCCAGTGTTACCTAGAGGCCCTGATGTGGGTCCAGGATTGGTGATGCCCTAATTTAAATACTGGGTAGGATCAGGCTGATCAGGTGGCTCAGGGCTAGCACAATAGGCTGTGAAGGGAAGCCCCACTCCCTGATCAGGGCAGATCAGGAGGATTCCAAATGTAATTGGCCTCGGGGGAGTATGTAAGTCAGTCTGTACACCCCCTTCAGACCTCCTTAATGCCTTGCCAGCTGGAAGGAAAAGTGCCTGCTTGTATTGCCCACAAAGGAAGCGGGGATTGAGGGGAGTAGAACTGGAGAAATTAAAAAGGAGGAAAGAGACAGTGACACAAATGAAGAGGTGGGTAATAATATTGTACATCTAAAAGCCGGGTGAGTGTGTCATAAACAAATGGGCTTGCAATGGTCAGTAGACAATTATATCCTGTTACCTCATTTCAAATGCTGACTAATTATATAGAGCAAGAGGAAATTAGCACAGGAACCTCATTCTTTGCCAAGTCCACATCAAAATGCTGTAAAAGAAAACATGAAATCAATCTTCTGTGGTTTTTAAAGAACTCCTAGTTCTTGAAGTTTCAATTTCTGCACAGAGTCCTCCAAAATATTGTAAGACTTACTGGATGTTCAAATTTCAGCAGTTAGACTTGTAAAAAGAAACCTATGGCTTGCACCTTTTTTGGTGATCTGGACGACAAAACTAACTTTTTAAAAAATTCTTGTTATTAATGCCTAAATCCTCAACTTTCATCCGACTTGCTTTATGTCAAAAAAAGATTTGCTGAAGTGGGAAATTGTCTTCTTGGACAGCGCCGTCTCCTGAAATTCTCTTGGTGTACATTTGGCTTGTTTCAGCATTTAACTGAGTTCTTGAACTTCCTATTCACAGACATGCTGGTCAATAATAGAGCTGCATTAGTAACTTTTCTGACTCTAAAAATTTTGAAAATTGGATCACTTTCTTCTATTGCTTTACAGCTTATAGATGTATCACCATTAAACAAACAAAAAACCGAGTTCCCAAAATTACTTAAAAGACATTTAAATAGTCACCAAAAAAAGCCACTTTAATTAAAGCACCAGACCCTTGTTAAAATACTCCAAAATGTATGGAAGCATGATATCGGGGAGGGAGTCAATAAGCCACGCCTGTAATGACCTTTGGCAGTGAGAGGCCTCCCTGACTTTAAGTTTCCTGGTCCCTAATGGTGGTCATCAATGCTTAACAGAAGATGCTTAACTTTGGGATTCTGCTGTGCCATGTATCAGAGGTCACTGTGGGTCAGGCTCCAGGACTCCATCCTGATTTCAACCAAAGTAATATCATTGCCTATTCAATATGGCAAGATTTCTCTTGGAAAGAAAATATTTCATAATTCTGCTAGTTTAAAAATATTTTTAAAGGACTGGACTAGATGATATTTTGGGACTTAGTCAGCTCTCACATTCTGTGCTTCTGTGTCAAATACTATTGTGGAAAACCCACCACAAACTACAGTACTGTGTCTGAAATGGAAGTTATTGGTGGGGAAAATTAGGGGTCTTATTACACTTGAACATAAAACTCAGGTTTTCTCCTGTGTTTTAGGAAACCAATTTAAATAACCCTTCTTAATGGTAGTCACATAGAGATCTTTCACTTGCTTTTTTAATGGGCTAGTTTGTTGCTGGCAAGGTAAGGGGAAGATGATCTTTTAAATATCATCTTCCTTCAGGTGTAGTTTGTTGCTGGCAAGGTAAGGGGAAGATGATCTTTTAAATATCATCTTCCTTCAGGTGTGAGACTCTTACCGCCCTCCTGTTTCCTTCCTGTACCATTCTGGTGAAGGCAACGTTGCCATAGATTCATTTGCTATCATAGTAGTAAAAAATAGAGGAAAAAAAGCAAGAAAGCCAGCACCAAATTAAGACAACTAAGAAAGCATAATGAGGTTAATATTTTTGAAAGTATTGCTGATGTCTTTAGCAAGTTGCTTAGTAACTCCTCATCCATTGAACCAATAGCATTTATAGTTTCCATCTGAATCCCTGGGAGTAGAGGCCATTGTTCAGTTTAGGGTAGCAGCCTCAATTCTTAAGTAGAAGCGTGTTCTAAATTCCGTAAGCTTCATTCCACATGCAGAGACATGGAGAACATGTAGGCAAAATTCCCATTAGGGGGAAGCATTAAGCCTTCTAATGGTGAAAGGGGGCAGTAGAGAAAAGAGACAAGGGGAAAATGCAAGAATTGAGACATTAGTGTCCAGGCTTACCTCTGTGCTTCAAACCCTTGGGGCCAGTAGGAGGGGTTATAAAACCGAGGGTCTTGGTTTGAGAAGGATGACTCAGCAGAGGACACTGTGCGTACTTGGGATTTACAGTTCTGGGAGGAAACTCTTATAGAAAATTCTTCATAATAGAAAGTGGTTCTATTGGAGGAGACATGGCTGAATGGCTTGTTCAGGCAGACACAAACCTGAGACATGATCTCAGATGGGTGGGACACAGATGAGGCTGTTGGCTGGCCAAGTACCAAGGTTGTCAATGAGGTGACGGCCATGCTGACCTGTGGCAGACTGCTCGAGTTGATGCTCAAAAGAGGGTCACATCAGAGCTCAGGTAATCTATAGCCTAAAGAGAGCCAAGGGTGTGGCTTGTCCTTAGCAGAGAAGGCTGAGCTCCCCAGAGAGCTGCCTCTGTGTGCTGTCACTGCCAAGAAGAGGGACTACAAATTTCCCCAGCTCAGATCAGCAGTGGGAGTCAAGGAAGACAGAGTTGGGCGCCCAGAGATGAGCAGGGTTGGGCCTTTTTATGCCCACTCTGGCTCTATGAGCTCCACATGCACTCAGACGCCAGACCGAGCAGGAGTAGGAGGAAACGGTTGCCTGGATGGTCCAAATTTTAGCACTGCGAGTCTGAAACCTGGGGAATGCCTCAGTACTGGGCAGTCTGGGACAGTTGGTCACACTCCCTTCAAGTTCAGAAAGGTAAGAATAGTAGAAAAAGTGCTTTAGCTTATAGCACAGTGACAGGAAGTAGAGTTGCCCAAACTTTGTGGTGTCCCAAGGGAAATGCCCATCCAGTAACTAAATGCAGCTGTCATCATGGAGATTTGCCCATTAAAAAGGTAACATAATTTTTTTTTTTTTTTTGAGTGTTCCACATGAGTTAAATGAGAGGTGTTTTCTCCCAGTATTATAAAAGACCTTTAAAAAAAATCTGGGTTATTGTCTTTTCTGGTAATTTCTCTCATTTTAAATTAGATTTCACTCTTTAATCTAGGTTGAAAGAGCCCATGATTTAGGGTTAAGAGTTTTAAGTTACACATCCAGTCCTTTGGAAGGGAGAAGGTAATACTGTGTCTTTATACATTTCCTGCCACACGTCCTATCCATAGTTCATCTTGGCCGTGTAGCATGGTGGTTGAGCAAGTGGGGACAGGCTTCAGACTCCTTGGGTTCAAATCCCACCTCTCCATTTTCGCTGGCCATACCTCGCAGATCTGAACGTGTGGTGACTTGATGCTCTCATCTATGGGGTATGCTGATGCCAGTAAAGGGAATAATATGCACCTTGCAGTTTTTTGTGAGGATTCAATGAGATAATGAGTTTGGAGTTTTTCAGTGTGTCTGGGAACATAGAAAGCCCTCAATAAATGTTAGTGTGTATTTTTTAAAACGAACGCCTGACTCCTCTACTAGGTTGTAAGCAATTTGATCATAGGAATACTTTCCACTTTTACCCATCTTTATATCCCTAATACCTGGAACGGAGTAAGCATTAAGTAATTGTTAGCTATTATTAGGATTTTTTGAAAAAAAAAAATCCAAAACTTTCATACTCCTCTTTCTGTCTGGATTTCTCTTTCTTACTATTTCTCCATAGATTTAAAAGTCAAATGGAAAAAGAAAAAATGAAAACTAACTGAGGGTAAAATATCTGGGCTTTTTAATGAAGATATGGGGTATATATGCAATCCCAAATGAACTGTCTCCTCGGATATCTGAGACAGGCAGAAGAGGGTCACACACCAATCTGGGAATCTGAAAATCTGGCTCCTGGTATTTTTCTCTGCCAGAAAACTTTTCCATAGTGTTCTCTTTAAAATTGCCAAAATTAGAGGGTTGGACTACATTAGGGCCATGTTCATGTCCAGCTCTAGACTTCAGCAATTCTAGTAGAGAACAGAACAAGACAGTATACAATTAAGTGCTACGTTGTGAGCTGAACAACATGGTAATACTTTTTAAAAACTTCACTCTCTTCTCTAAAAAAAAAAAAAAAAAAATCTTTCAAGTGTTAATGTTCCTCATTTCCTTTTGAAAACCTGCTTTCCTTGTGCAGGACTGTTCTGGTTTGGATGAAAAAAGAGAATACGCTTGTGTTGCTCGCGTAGAAGATGCCCAAGCCGTTGAGAACACCTGACAGCAGAGACTCAGCCAACATTATTGTGCACCTTGCGTCAATGAAGGCATAAGCATAGCTTCTACCTAGAAGCTGAAGGAAGCTGGCAAACTGCTCTGTAATTACAGCCACCCTTGCAGCAGGGCAGAAACGACAGGCAGCATTGTCTGTGTATCTCGAGGTAGCTGAACATCGCACCACCTCTCGGTTGGCCTCTTTCCTCTTGTCTGTCTACTCTTTTCCCCATGTAAGACAAATTGCTCTAGTCCTCTTGCTGAGAAAGGAGGAGGTGAGCTGCACAGCTCTGAGTCTGATGGCCTAGGACGCTCTCCAACCCTCATTTGCTAAATGTAGGCAGGAGATCATTTCATTTCTTCTGAGCTCCTCTCTTAAGAGGAGTCTCACGAAAATCCTTCATAGGCTCTAAGTTGTAACTTAGGATGTACTGTCCTTCCCCTGATGACACTGACTTCTCCAAGTGTTGCTGCTAAGATCAGGCCAGTCTAAGAAGGGAGACAAATACTCTAGTCCCGAACTCTCACTCTATTTGGAGAGGCAAGGTCACTGTTTGTTCTGGCACTACCTTCTCTGACATAAACCACAATCTTTTTTGGAGTAAGGATGCACGCATAAAGGTAGAAAATTTGGTTCTAGTAGAAATTCCCTTTGCTACTTGAATTTTTGAGGGATTTCTTTGGTGAGTGATGTGTAGGTACAGCTATTTCTTTAACCTAAGGCACACGAATACTTTTCTGCAGAGCTATGGGCCATGTGGGCTCTATATGGGCTCTAGGGTATGTTGGTAGCATCTTGGCATTCTATTAAGCACCTTTCTTACTGGAAATATGAAGGGGTGGAAACAAAGCCTGCATCAGACAGGAGATTGTGCACAATTTTATTTGTCTGAGAACTGATGACAGATAGAAGTTGATTTAGACCAAATGGCAGATCTCCCATATTTCTTTCCAGTGGCATCCTCATGACTCTCAATCTTACTCCTTTCCTCCGAAGAGCAATTGGGTAGAAAGTGACACACTCTGGAACTACTGGCTTCTTAGAGTGGCAGACTAGTCAGAGGTAGGGGGCCTTGCCTCTGAATGTGGCATCTCAGAAGACTGGTCCCTACTCTGTCCCCTTGTCTTCCTCTAGCCTCGTCCAAACTCCTTGTTACAAGCACCACTGTCCTTTCCCTCAAGACCACGTAGCCCAGAGTCCTTTCTCATTGGTATTCTCTCTCATGCTACTTCTGATCCTGTGTGTGAATTATGATGTTGCCTACTCCCCAGTAGGTGGGCAGGTGGGCATGTATGGTTTAAACCTCTCAGGGTGTTTTCAGAGGGAAGCCAGGTGTAATTTTTTATACTGGTAAGTGGGAAAGGGAAGTCTGCTGTTACGGAGTGAAATCTAGAAATAAACTCTTCCTTATTCTTTAGAACACTTTGTATTTTGGGTTTGTTAATTTGGTCACTAGCTTCCAGTCTCTGCAATGGCTTGTGCTTTGTGACAACAGAGACTCTAAGTAATACACTGAGTATCTAGCCTGTAACTCAGTGCCTAGATCAGTAAATATCTATTGAATGGAAAAAAAGGAATGAAAAGAGCAAATCCCTTTTAACTTCTGTGTCAGAGTGTATGTGTGTGTGTGTGTGTGTGTGTGTGAGAGAGAGAGAGAGAGAAAGGAGAAAGAAAGGGGGGTGGGGAGAAATATATCTGGGAAAACTTTACATCTGAAGTTTTCAAACTTTTTGGTTGACAGTGTTCTTAATGTCTCAACATTTTTTCTCACAGCATTCCTAGGCCAAAAGAAATACATAACAGTTCCATTAAGTGGCTGGGTACAAATAATTTCATAAGCATTTACGTCCTAACAACTTAGTGGCCAACATAAGTTGAAAAAAAATGTTTCATTCTGTTCTTGTCCAGTATTATGTACAAATGGCATATATGTGCCTGCTGGGCACTGCACAACTCCTCAAACTTTGGAATCAGGTTAGACATTGTTAGCCTCAGTTCCTGTTCTGCATTCTGCAATGATTTTCATGTGATATTTGCTCACAGCAACTGCCAAAAACCCAGTTTCACAAAGACATGATGTCATCAAAAGGAATCTAGCACAATATCATAACTGAAACTGGGAACAACCTCCAGCAGGTAGTTTGTGGGGATATGTGAAAGATATAGAATATCTCTGTGTTTCCCTCTAAAATAAAAAAAAGATAAGCCATGGTGAATATGCTGTGGCATCTTGGGGTGCATTGGTACAAAGATTGGGAACTGTGTAGTTACATTCATGTTGATTTCAAATACTGGAAGAATCGTAGCAAAAGATATGTTTTGATGATGAAAAGGTAGTACAGGTTTGAATCACATTGTGAGCTACTTACCCAATATGGCTAATTTTCTTTCCCTAACAGTCATCATTAAATATGTCTTGGGTTAACTTTGCGAAGTTGAGTTTGATTATGCTCAAAGGCCATGACACTAGAGCAGTGAGACCAATTTCTTACATTACTCACATGAATTGGGCTCCTTACTTTACATCCCGCAGGTTTAACCTTCACACTTTGTGGCCCATGGAGCATGTTGTCTGCTTGCTACTTAAAAAGCGGGTGGGGGGGTCACACTGCTGGTCTTGCTCACAGCCGAGCATCAGAGGGCTTACGGCATCTGCAACACATCACAGCATTGTGTCAACCTACAAATTATGTGTTGGAACTGGAGGAATTTACTTAAAAGGCTTCCAGTGAAATACTATGACAAATAGGTACAATCTAATGTCAGCCTTCGCACTAAATGCTTTATTCTTGGCATTTATAAATGTTCATTACCGTTGTGCATTCTTGAGTAAATTTGGGTCTTAGAAGATAATTTGTAATCCTTATCACTCCTTCTTTAGAATCCAGCTAACCACTGCTCTCTCTTAGCTGAAATGTAAGACCTCAGAGGGTTAAGTGAGTTTCACCCACACGCAAAGTCAACATCAAGTATTTCTTTAAATGGGGACTCCTTGACAAACACATCTCTCCATTTGCAAGGCCCATGAATTTAAAGCATCCGGTAATAACAGGCCTGTTCTCATTCTTGGAGCTGGAAGCTCCCTGTGAAATGGTATCCTGCCAAAGTGCCACTGCAGTAAAGCTCTGCGTCCTAATGTTGGTGTCAAAGTGCCAGTGAACCAAGACTGGCAGCCAGCTAATTTGGGAGAGCTGTCTGCCTCAGCTCCCCCTGCCCCCCGACTCCTACTGATCAACTCACCCACATGAGCTATTCAGCTTGTCAACCATTCATGGGTCGGGGGGAGGGGGTGAAAGAAATTAGGTTGTGCCTTCTTCTCTCATTCAATCCCCAGATTCCTCTGGGTCACTGGTCCAGCCTCTGAGAATCCTGGGAACTCTGTTCCTCCCACTAGATTAATGGCTCCATAAGCAGACCCTTGAGGTAAGAGATATACCCTTCGCTAAAGGTGGTATTACTCACGACATACAATTTTTTGGCAATATCGAACACTTTCACGGACATCCTTAAATAAACTGAATACTTAGATATATGAGCATCTGTGCTAATAGATAATATCTAATTATCTTTCCTTTTATTAAAAATGATCAATAACATTGAAGGGAAGTAAGCAGCTGCATCGCTAGGGATGGTTGGGTGGGTGAGAACCTTTCCGCAGTGTCTGAGGTTTGGGGCAAGGGAGCTACAAAAAAGCAATCTGTGGGGCGCCTGGGTGGCTCAGTTGGTTAAGCGACTGCCTTCGGCTCAGGTCATGATCCTGGAGTCCCAGGATCGAGTCCCGCATCAGGCTCCCTGCTTGGCAGGGAGTCTGCTTCTCCCTCTGACCCTCCCCCTGCTTGTGTTCCCTCTCTCGCTGTGTCTCTTTCTGTCAAATAAATAAATAAAATCTTAAAAAAAAAAAAAAAGCAATCTGTGAGCTACACACGCTTACTTTTCGGTAGACTAAGCCTTGGCTCTCCATGGCCACACTTAACGTCACAAGTATACAAATTTTATTTCCTTCTCTCAGTCCATCACAAATCTATATAATGGGGACAAAAATAATCCTGGCTTTGTCGGCATGAGGCTCCAGTGAGCTAATGCACTTAAAGATCTTAGCATCTGGAAAGCATGAAATAAATGATTTCTCCCTCTCCTCTTTTCTCCTGATTTAAATGATGCTATGAAATAGGTCTACCATGATATAAATTTGCAAATTGGCCCCAAATGTTTGATCTTAGTTGAATATAGCAAGAGAAGAAAAATAATTAAATAAAGAACTCCTACCTATCAGGAAGAAATTGTGGCACGATGAGTATGGCCCCCAGAGGCCGTCGTACGTAAGAAGGACTCGTGTAAGAACGACTTACCTTGAGGCAAGCGATACTGTGCAGCTTGTGAGCTGTTCATAACACTTAACAAGCAGTTTGGGGCTCACACTAGCCTAATTTACTATGTGGACCCTGTGGGTGTGCTCCCGTCCCTCTCAAAAAGCGCTTCAAATAAAATGTGCAGGTTCCACTCTTTTGGCACATGGGTATTCCTCACCATGAGCAGAGAGTACCTGGTGCCTCAAGGTGATGCCTTAATTCTCCCTAGCAGGCATGAAGGGTAGATGTAGGCATGCACCATCCTGGTACATAGCTCAGTGAGTTATAAATGTAAACATTTTACTCAAGCGTAATAGGAGAAGGAGCCAAGCTTTAGAACCAATGCAGAGGTGGTGGCGGGGATGGTGGGGAATCGGCAGGCTCCTGTTGTTGGAAGGGTCCCATCAAAAAGAAGAGCACGCTTGAGATCCGTGTGCTTAATTCAAGAGTTTCAGAGAAGGAGGGAGCAAGGTAGAAACTGTGTGTGTCTCAAAGAGAGGTGGGGGGAGAGGGAGGGAGGGAAGGAGGAGGGGGAGAGTTTTCACGGGTTTTAAAGAGTGCTCACTTTCTCTCTCTCTTTTTAATACACAGAGGGTGTTCTGCTCTGGACTACTTTCTGAAAGCTCTCTCTTGTGCAATATGCATGTAGTAGGTACGATTTTTTAAATGCAGTTCCTTGTAGAGTGTGGCAAAAGAGTTTTTGAATCTCCTAGAGGCCAGATTTTTCTATTATATTTTTTAACCTTATTTTGTTGGTTCACACTGTCAGGCTTCTAGACCATCTTCTTCAAAAGACACCTCATTTTCATTTTCAATCAATTTCTCTCCACGATTTTTCACATAGCTTCCTTCACACTACTAATTTCACTTTAGAGCTGGCATCCTATTCCACATCCCTGGGCTTGCTGTGCTAACATGTTTAAACATGATTAGTCTTTATTAATGTAAGAGAGACAAAGCTCCAAGAATCACACACCTCTTAATTTGCTGTAGTTCCAAAGGGGGTCTTCAGCCCTGGAAACTGAAAATGAATGGGCTCCTTGAGAGGCAGACATACTGGGCATTCTGCTAAGTGCAAAGTTTTGCTTTATGGCTGCAGACAGGATCTTCTTTAAGGTGCATTCTAGTCCAAATCTTTGATATATCAAATGCCATGAAATGTCCAAATAATCAAAAAACATTTCCTGATCACAGATAATGATTGATTTACTTTCAGCAGTGTTTGTTACACATTTAGTTCAGAAAATGAACTATAAAATATATTAAATATAAAATGTATATTATGCCTGCATTTTACCCCCATTGTAATTTTGAGAAAAACATTCTCTCAATGTAATGTTCACTTATTCTATTATTTGGCAGATATGGGCCAAGAGCTGGGGTAGGCAC
Source organism: Mirounga leonina (assembly GCF_011800145.1). Classification (NCBI taxonomy): domain Eukaryota; kingdom Metazoa; phylum Chordata; class Mammalia; order Carnivora; family Phocidae; genus Mirounga; species Mirounga leonina. The sequence continues at coordinate 61,956,345 of NW_023270426.1, read as the reverse complement.
TTAAGAAAAGGCAGAGTTGTATGAGACTATCCACAAAGGAGTTCTATAGTTGAGGTGAATACTTCATCTCTTTAGCACTGTCATGAAAATTCTGTCTAAGATTCAAAATATTTAGTATTATGTATACATACAGATAACTGATACTTGATAGATGTTGCTTATTTTAGAAACATTTGCTGTGGGTTGCACATATACATTAAGATATTAGAATGTGGCTGAATTACTAAGGGCCATATAAAGGAGTGGGGGAGATTACTGGATCTGAAATCTAAGCTAAGGATAATTTCTACAACTGCACATTACATTGAGTTCCTGTGCAGGTCACAAAGGCCAATAAAGAAATTCCATGAGTCATGTAGTATTCATTTTCTAATAAAAGGATATATACTAGTAGGTAAGAAGAAAATGTTCCCGGAAATAAACTGTAACAGGAATCTAACCCCAGATTACTCTAATAAGAGAAAATATCTTTAATAGCGGCCTTTGGAGAAGATGAAGAAAATGTATTCATATGGTCATTTCTTACACTGACCCTGGGTACAAATCAAGAGAAAAATACTATACAGCAATTATATGAATGTGCTTCTCCAGGGAATAAAATGACATAGTCATCAGGCAGCTGGGGCCTGATGTTTTGTGTGCAGTCCATGCTTTTGGCTGGATATGGGTTTGGAAACCAGCATTCCTTGGATGACTCAGTCTCAAGAGCCCAAGCCCAGGCCCCTGCTGACAGCATTGACCCCAGTGTCACCCTCTACAGGCCCTCCAACACTGGGCTGTTCCTGAGCAGTGGGCGGGCCCTCTGCCATTTCCCTTGCCGCCTGTCTATGCAGCAGCTAGGTACATTTTCTCCTCACCAGCAATGTGCCTAGACTCTTCCTGCTGCTGGCGCTCACGGCGGGGCATCACAGGTGACTTATAGCCTAAATAAATGGAGAATTTGGAAGTATTTCAAAATGTTAACAACCAGGGTGGTTATGCCAGTATATGTCACGCGTTTCTCCATAAAAAAGGCATCTCTTCTCTCACTGAACTCACTTAGTAATGCAATTTCCTTTCTCATGGGCATTTATCATATATATATATATGATACATATATATATTTGTTATCTTCTCTGCTAGACTATGAAGTCTATGAGGGCAGTGTCCATCTCTGGTTTATTTCTAGGCCCATAGCCCTTAGCACAGTCCCTCATGCTCACTGAACAGCTGTTGAATGAATAAATGAATGGGAGGCATTCAGCCAAATCTTTTGGGTCTACAAATACGGATGGAAATAGGGGAGGTGTCTGGTAATATTTTCAATCTCTGTTGATTTCAGCTAGATTAAACAGTTAGAGTACTCCATCTCCTGTTGTATGAAATGATTTTTGCATTTAATTATAAAGATCTGATTCTTGAAAGTGAAAACTTGGGAAAAACTGGAGATATAACCAGACCCCAATCCTCGAAATATTTCCTTTTTGAGATTGAGTGCCAGCAAAAACCTCGTATGAACTCAGGTTACTTTAAGAAGCTCAAAGGCTTCTCTTTTCTGATTGATAATAAATAGGATCACCATATAACTTATTGTCGAAATTGGGACATTTTTGGGAGTGAACAAAGGCATTTTTAATAATTATATCTAGACCACAGGCCATTAGCTGAGGCTGTCTTGGGCAAATGAGAATGTATGTTCACTTAGTTATAAATATATTTTTATTTTGAGAACTGTTGGTTGCCAATGTGACCATGTGCCTTCCATCTCCTTCCATGGCCACGAAAGAGGCAAGAAATTTTACATTTCCCCAACTTGCCTTTTTTTAATGTATGGAACAGATTGGGATCTTCCTTACACTCTTTATCCTACTGCAAAGTGCATTCACCATTCCTAGGCGTAAAATAGAATAAAAGAAAAATAGCATCTTTTTCATCCTTGAATACAGAAGGTAAAAACTGACACAAAGTACCATCAAGCCAAGTAGCCAGTGAACTTCTCAGAGAAAAAAAATTACTTCCCGGCAGATGACACTTTTAACTGTAAGCTTCAAAATTTGGTAAGATCCTCATCGAGAAGAGGGATTCAGGTTCAGAGGAACACTCATCAACACTTTTTCCTTCATTGTGAAGGATATTTGATCTTGGCTTAGGGGAACAGAGGAGGCAGAAAGGCCGATAGGAAATAAAACAGAAGACTAAATACATAGGGGTACAATTCCAGCTATCTGATCAGTCATTTGCTTGCGGTATGAAGTGTCTGGATTTATCACAGTAATATTCTTGTTGGTATTTCATAGACCATGCAGGTCTCATTATATCTATGCCAATGGCCTTGTCATCACTGCTGATGATCAGACTTCTCTTTGTTGGCCTTATGTGACTCAGCGACTTTCAGTAATTGAGGATGGAACATGGCATTAAGTGCTGAGGGTAAAGCAAGTGTCTACAGTGAGATCTTCTTCCCCTAGTAAGGGACCAAAAGTATGTCAGAAGTAATCAGCAGGTTTTCTTGGAACATTAAATGGAATGGAAATAAAGGGGCCCTCCCTGTCTTCATAAATTACACAAGAGTATCCAATCTGCTCATCTTCACCCTGTAATTTGGAATGGAAAAATCTCCTGTGCATAAATTGCCTTTCCTGAATCTAACACAATTAATCCAGAAGAGAAGTGGGAATGAGTAGCAGGGTTTTTTTTTTTTTTTTTTTTTTTTTTTCCCTTCAAATTTTGTTGTTAATTAAAAAAACAATTATCAAGGATTTCTAATTACTTTATAAGTGCTGTATGGCCTGTACCTGCTCCTCAGCAAATTAGTAAGATAATGCTGGAAACATCTTATTAAACAGAATTACTCTTTCTCTGCCTTCAGATTCACACATTTACTTAATAGGCCTCTTCTCATGCAACACCTTTGTGAAACATTTATATCCATTAAGTTATCTCACAGTTATTAGCATTGTGCATTGGTTTCTCCACCCCCCCCCCCGGACCTAATAAATTGATAGGCTACTATAAGGGTGAGTATCTTTAAAGATACTTCCTTAGAACAAGCCAGTATTTTGGCAGGAATAAAATATTTCTGGTGGACGAAGACAGTACTTAAAAGATAGTACTTAAAGGGAAATAGAGCCCAGAAGTCCATAGAGAATCCCTGGAACAAAATGGGAATATCTGTAGCCAGGGGCTGGCAGCTGGCAATAGGATGAGAACAAAACTGTAACCCATTGCGGAGTGCTGACAGGGCTCGCGTGAATGGGAGAAGCATCTGTACTCTAGTCAGCAGATCTGTGTGAAACATGCTGTTCAAGGATCGTGCTAGAAGGGGATTCATTTACTTGAGGGTTTCGTAGACTACATTAAGTTCTATAGCACATCTTCTTGAATGTGAGTGGAACCAAGTCGAGACTGAGGAAGCAAGCAGCTGACATCTAGGAAATCGTGATCTCATAGTGTTTTTTAATTGAATAAATGTGATGTGTAACATTGTGTACATTTAAGGTGCATAAGGTGTTACTCTGATACATTTATATATGGTAATATGATTGCTGATGTAATGATATCGCCTTGCATAATTATAGTACAATATTATTGTTTATATTCCTTATACTGTGCACTAGATCTCTATGGCTTATTTACTACCTGTAACAAGTTTGTACCTGGAAATACTCTTATATCCCACTCCATCCCCTAGGAACCACCATTTTACTCTCTGTTTTTTACAGGTTTAACTTTTTTAGATATCACATATAAGTGATATACAGCACTTACCTATCTGAATCTGACTTACCTTGTTTAGCATGATGTGCACAAGGTCCAACCATGTTGTCACAAATGGGAGAATGTCTTCCTTTCTTATGGCTGAATAATATTCCAATGTGCCACATCTTTTTAATCCATTCATCTGCTGATGGGCATTTGGGTTGTTTCCGTATCTCTGCTGTTCTGAATAATGCTGTGATAAACATGGGAATACAGAGATCTCATTGAAATTCTGTTTTCATTTCCTTTGGGTATGTACCCAGAAGTGGAATTTCTGGGTTGTATGGTAGATCTGTTTTTAATTTTTTGAAGAAACTCCATATTATTTTCCATAGTGTTTGGACCAATTTGCATTCCCAGCAACAATGTACATGAGCTTCCTTTTTGCCACATCCTTGCCAGCACCTGTTGTCTCTGGTTTCCTTGATGACAACCATCCTAGAGCTGTGAGGTGATATCTCACTGTGGTTTTAATTTGCATTTCCCTGGTGATTCGTGATATTGAGCATCTTTTCATGTGTGTGTTGGCTGTTCTGATGTCCTCTTGAGAGAAATGTCTTTTTAGTTCTTTTGCCCATTTTTAAATTGGATTATTGTATTTTTGTTATTGAGTTGACAGAGTTCTTTATATATTTTTGGATATTAACTCCTTATCTAATGCATGGTTTGCAAAAAATTTTTCTCCCATTCTGTAGGTTGTCTTTTCATTTTGTTAATTGTTTCTTTTGCTGTGCAGAAGCTTTTGAGTTTGATGTAGTCGTATTTGTTGATTTTTTTCTTTTGTTGTTTGTGCTTTTGGTGTCATGACCAAAAAATTATTGCCAAGACCAATATTGATGAGCTTTTCCTCTATATTTTCTTCTACAAGTTCTTTGGTATCAGGTATTATGTTTAAGTCTTTGATCCATTTTGAGTTAATTTCTGTGAATGCTGTGAGATAGGGGTCCAATTTCATTGTTCTGTATATGTTTCTCCACTTTTCCCAGCACGACTTGCTGAAGAGCTTATCTCTTCCCCGTTGTATATTTTTAGCTCCTTTGCTGAATATTAGGTGACCATATGAGTATACCTTAGAGGAAAAGTCTTTCAATTTTTCTCCATTGAATTTAATGTTAGCCGTGAGTTTGCTGTCTATGGCCCAAATTATGTTGAGATATGTTATTTGTATACCCAGTCTATTAAGGGTTTTTATAAAAGGATGTTGTATTTTGTCAAATGCTTTTTCTACATCTCTTGAGGATAATCATGTGATTTTTATCTTTCATTTTATTGATGTGATGTATTACATTTATTCTTCTGTATTCATCAGGAACATTGGTCTATAGTTTTCTTGTGGTATCTTTATCTGGTTTTGGTATTAAAGTAATGCTGACCTCTTAGAATGAATTTGGAAGCGTTCCCTCCTCCTCAATATTTTTGAAAAGTTTGAGGAGCATTGGCATTAATTCTTCTTTAAATGTTTGGTAGAATTCTCCAGTGAAGCTGTTTGGTCCTGGAGTTTTCTGTATTGGGAGTTTTATGATTTCTGATTCAAATCTCTTATTTTTGGTCTGTTCGGATTTTCTATTTCTTCCTGATTCAGTCTTGGTTGGTCGTATAGTTCTAGAAGTGTATCCATTTATTCTATATTATGTAATTTCCTGGTATATAATTGTTCATAGTAGTCTCTTATGCTTGTTATTTCTGTAGCATCAGTTCTAATGTTTCCCCTCTCATTTCTAATTTTATTTATTTGAGTCATCTCTCTTTTTCATAGTCTAGCTAAAGATTTGTCAGTTTTGTTTACCTTTTCAAAGAACCAGCTCTTAGTTTTGTGGATCCTTTCTATTGTTTTTCTGGTCTCTATTTCATTTATTTCCCCTCTGACCCTTATTTCCCTCCTTCTGTTGATTTTGACCTTAAATTGTTCTTTTTTTGTTTTTCTAGTTCCTCGAGGTATAAAGTTAGGTTGTTTATCTGAGATCTTTCTAATAATCTTTTCTCTCAGAACTACTTTTGCTGCATCCCACAATATTTGATATATTTTGTTTTCATTTACATTTGTTGCAAGATGATTTTTTATTTCCCTTTTGATTTATTTTTTTGACTCAGTGGTTGCTTAGAACTGTGTTGTTTAGTTTCCACATATTTGTAGATCTTCTCACTTTCCTTTTGTTGATTTCTAGTTTCATACCATTGTGGTTAGAGAAGATAGTTGATATGCTTTCGATCTTGCATTTGAGAAGAATGAGTATTCTGATGCTATTGGGTGGAATGTTCTGTATATATCTATTAAGTCCATTTGTTCTAAAGTGTGGTTTAATTCTAATGCTTCCTTGTTGATTTTCTGTCTGGGTGATCTATTCATTGCTGATAGTGAGGTATTGAAGTTCCCTACAATTACTGTATTATTTTCTATTACTCCCTTAAGATTTGTTATTTATTGCTTAACATATTCCAGTGCTTGGTGTTGGGAGCATATATACTTACGATTGCTACATCTTCTTGATGTATTGACCCCTTTATTTTTTTAAAGTGTAACTTATTTTATTTTTTTAATTTAATTTAATTTTATATAAATTCAGTTAATTAATATATAGTGTATTATTAGTTTCAGAGGTAGAGTTCAGTGACTCATCAGTTGTATATAACACCCAGTGCTCATTACATCACATGCCCTCTTTAATGCCCATCACCCAGTTACCCCATCCCCCACACCTCTCCCCTCCAGCAACCCTCAGTTTGTTTCCTATGAACAAGAGTCTCTTATGGTTTGTCACCCTCTCTGATTTCTTCTTGTTTTATTTTTCCCTTCCCCATGCTTCTCTCTTTTGTTTCTTAAATTCCACATATGAGTGAAATCATACAATAATTGTCTTTCTCTGATTGACTTATTTTGCTTAGCATATATAATACCCTCTAGTTCCATCCAGGTCATTGCAAATGGCAAGTAATATTCCATTGTATTTATATACCACATCTTATTTATTTATTCATCTGTCAGTGGACATCTGGGCTCTTTCCATAGTTTAGCTATTGTGGACATTGCTGCTATAAAGACCCCTTTATTGTTATTAGTGACCTTCTTTGTATCTTGTTACCCATTTTAGCTTGAAGTCTTTTTTGTCTGATATAAGTATGGCTATGCTTACCTACTTTTCATTTCCATTTGCTTGGAATATTATCTTCCATCCTTTCATTTTGAGCCTATGTGTGTCCTTAGACCTGAAATGGGTCTCCTGTAGGCAGCATATAGTTGGATCTTGTTTTTTTTCCCTCCATCCAGACACTCTGTGCTGCCTTTTTTTTTTTTTTTAAAGTAGGTTTCACACCCAGCATGGAGCCCAATGTGGGGCTTGAACTCATGACCCTGAGATTAAGACCTGAGCTGAGATCAAGAGTCAGATGCTTAATGAACTAAGCCACCCAGGGGCCCCACAGTCTGTGCCTTTTGATTGATGAGTTCAATCCATTTATATTTAGTGCTATTATTGACATGTAAGGATTTATGACTGCCATTTTATCTTTTGTCTTCTGGTAATTTTGTCTCTCTATCATTTCTTTCTCCTTTTGTTCTGTCTACCTTTGTAAGTTGGTGGTTTTCCATGGTGATTTGCTCAGTCTCCCCCATTTTTAATGTTTTGTGTCTCTGCTTAGGTTTTTGCTTTGTGGTTAGCATGAGGTTTACATAAAACATCTTGTAGATAAAATGGTTCTTTTTCTGCCAAGAGCAATTTATCTTCATTCACCTTTAAACTTCTTTCCTTTTTCACTTTCCCTTTTATATTTTTGATGTCACAAATGATGTCTTTTAATGCTGTGATTTTATTACTAAGTTGTAGTGGCTATAATTATTTTTTATTTTTTTATTTTATTATTTTTTAAAGATTTTATTTATTTATTTGACAGAGAGAGACACAGCGAGAGAGGGAATACAAGCAGGGGGAGTGGGAGAGGGAGAAGTAGACTCCCCGCTGAGCAGAGAGCCCGATGTGGGGCTCGATCCCAGGACCCTGGGATCATGACCTGAGGCGAAGGCAGACGCTTAATGACTGAGCCACCCAGGTGCCCCTCAAGTCAGTGTTTTACTTGGTAAACATGTCTGAGACCATGCATCCCTGGCTGCTAAGCACCATGGCGGACAGGGCTAGAAAGGTAACAGCTTTATTTTGAGCAGGGGGCAAAGACAAGGCAGCACTTTACAGCTACATTGTAACTAGATCCTGCATCGTGGCTATAATTATTTTTAATGCTCTTTTTCTTTAAGCATTATGCAACAGTTAGGAGTTTAATATACTATTCTAAAAATGGGTTGCAATATTCTAATTCTGACTTTAACTTTAATCAGAGTTTGTGTGCTTTTGTCTTTGCATTTCAACTTGGAGAGCTCCTTTCAGCATTTCTTGTAAGGCAGGTCTAATGGTGGTGAACTCCCTCAGCTTTTGTTTCTCTAGGAAAGCTTTTATTTCTTCTTCATATCTGAAGGATAACTTTGCTGGATAGAGCATTCTTGGCTGGCAGGTTTTTTTTTTTTTTAATTTTATTGAAGTATAATGGCTGCAGTTTTTATCTTTTAATATTTTGAACATGTCATTCCACTCTCTCCTGGCCTGTGGTGTTTCTGCTGAGAAATCTGCTGAGAAAGCTGCTTATACCCTAATAGATGTACCTTTGTAGGTTACTGTCTTTTTTTCCCTAAGTGCCCTAAAATTCTTTCTTTATCATTAACTTTTGACAGTTTTAATAAGATGTGTCTTGGAGAAAGTCTTTTTGTGTTGAGATAATAAGGTGTTCTATTAGCTTTGTGAGCTTGTATATTCAATTCTTTCCCCGAATTTGGGAATTCTCAGCTATTCTTTCTCTTTTTTTCTGTTCAAGAATAATTAACATAGAGTGTTCTATTAGTTTCAGGTATAAAATATAATGATTCACAATTCTATACATTTCTCAGTGTACATCAAGATAAGTGTGCTCTTAATCCCCTTTATCTATTTCACCCATCCCCCCACCCACCTCCTTCTGGAAACCACCAGTTTGTTCTTTATAGTTAAGAGTCTGTTTTTTGTTTGTTTCTTCTTTCTTTCTTTTTGTTTTGTTTCTTAAATTCCATGTATTAGCAAAATCATATGGTATTTGTCTTTCTCTGACTTATTTCACTTCACATTATACCCTCTAGGTCCATCCACATTGTTGTAAATTGTAAGATATCATTTTTTTATAGTTGAGTAATATTCCATTGTGTGTGTGTTTGTATCATATATATATGTATGTGTATGTATATATAAATATGTATGTATAAATATGTATATACACACACACTATCTTCTTATTCATCTATCAATGGACACTTGGGTTGTTTCCATCTTGGTTATTGTAAATAATGCTACAGTAACATTGGGGTGTACACACTTTTTTGCATTAGTGTTTTCATTTCCTCTGGGCAAATACCCAGTGGTGGAATTACTGGATCATGCAGTAATTCTGTTTTGAATTTTTTAAGGAAACTCCATACTGTTTTCCACAGTGGCTGCACCAATCTGCATTCCTACTAACAGTGCACAACTGTTCCTTTTTCTCTACATCCTTGCCAACACTTATTATTTCTTATGGTTTTTATTTTAGCCATTCTGACATTTACTGACAGCATAAAGTGATACCACATTGGTTTTAGTTTTCATTTCCCTGATGATTAGTGATGTTGAGCATCTTTTCATGTATCTGTTGGCCATCTGTATGCCTTCTCTGGAAAAATGTCTATTCAGGTCTCTGCCCATTTTTAATCAGATTATTTGTTTTTTCAGTGTTGAGTTGTATAAGTTCTTTATATATTTTGGATACTAACCCTTTATCAAATATATCATTTGCAAATATCTTCTCCCACTTAGTAGGTTGCCTTTTTATTTTGTTGATAGTTTCCTTTGTTGTGCAAAAACGTTTTATTTTGGTGCTGTCCCAATAGATTAATTTTGCTTTTGTTTCCCTTGCCAGACATAACTAGAACAATATTTCTACAGCTGATGTCAAAGAAATTACTGCCTATGTTTTCTTCCAGGAATATTATGGTTTCAGTTTTCACATTTAGGTCTTTAATCCTAATCTATTATATCTTTAAATATATTCTCTGCTCTTTCTCTCTTCTTTTTCTAGAATACCCGTTATTCTTATGTTGGCTTTTCTAATTGAGTCAGATAGTGCTCATAGGGTTTTTTTGTTTTGTTTTGTTTTTTACTTTTTAAAGATCTTAGTTCTTGATCCTTTTCCACCTGATCATTTCTATATTTTCATACTCAAGCTTGCTAATTCTCTCTTCCATATGATCTGCCCTATTTCCACTGCATTCTAATGCATTCTTCATCTCATTTGTTGAGTTCTTTAGCTTCAGAATTGTCGTTTGGTTCTTTTTTAGAATTTCAATCTCTTTGGTAAAGTGCTACTTCTTTTCACTAATTTTACTGTTGAAGGTCATTCTGTTGCTTTTCGGAGTTTTCTTGTAGCTTGTTAAATTTCTTCATAACACCTATTTTAAGTGATCAGATAACAGTAGTCCATGTTTTTGAGTTTAGTTGTTGGAAAATTGTCATTTCTTTCTTTTTTTGATACCATATTACCATGATTTTTCATGATGTTTGATGAGAGGTGCCTCTGGCAGCATTTGGAGTAGTGAACCCCTTTTTTAATTAGGCAAGGTTTTGTTTACATTGATTCTAACAGTTCAACAGGTCGGTAGTTAAAAGCCTTCCTTTTGTCTTCCAGAAGGTGGCGCTATAGCACAAATTTTTGGTTTCTCTTCTGGGAGCTAATTTGGGCTAAGGTTGAGAGAGGGCATAAAAAAACCCCAAAAAGCAAAGATTGGCAGTAGGGGTGGGTGGTGAGGTATATACTTAGCACCTGGGACTTTGGATGTGCCCACCCCATGGTAAGGGGATCTCCAAGTGGGGAGGTCCCAGAGGTCCATGGGACATCCTCTGGCCTCCTGGGTATGACAGCAACAGCCATTTTCCTTCATTTCTATTTGTCTGCCTACTTGTCTTTCCTTTCCCTCTCCCCAGTCACTGCATCTTTCTTTAGAGAGAGCAAGTGGTCTCTCCAACTGCAGCACATGTGGTTGGGCAGTCCCCCACTTACCGCCTTCACCCTCTGCCTCCTTTGCCAGAAAGCTTGTGCTGGTGTGTGGCCAGTCCAGCTCTGCCTTATCGGCCATTACCACCTCTACTGCTGCCAGCTCTGCCGCCACTTGCCTCCCTCTGGTCACTTCCATGTTCCCAGAATCTCCTGCAGTCCAATCCACCCACTTTCAGGTGCATAGATGGATGGGTCTCTTGGGTGTCTTGGTATGCTGTGCAGAAGTGCTTTTTTTCTGGTTATGGGTGTCCACTGAGTTGTAAATCAAAGGGGACAGAAAGGAAGAAGGGCTCATGTCGCCATAAGGCTCACAGAACTCCCATGATCTCGCAGTATTTTTGTTTTGTTTTGTTTTTTGTTTTTTTTAAAGATTTTATTTATTTATTTGAGACAGAGAGAATGAGAGAGACAGAGAGCACATGAGAGGGGGGAGGGTCAGAGGGAGAAGCAGGCTCCCTGCCGAGCAGGGAGCCCGATGCGGGACTCGATCCCGGGACTCCAGGATCACGACCTGAGCCGAAGGCAGTCGCTTAACCAACTGAGCCACCCAGGCGCCCTCCCATGATCTCGCAGTTTTAAATAATTTTTAAGACCCTTTACATGGTACAGTCCATTCTAGAACTACATAATACTGGAGACTTAATATGAAGTTAAGATATATTCAAAGGTTTCTTTCATTTAATCTAAGTATATTTTTATTCTTTTATATAGCAGTTCACATAAGGTTCATGGTGATGGTACTTCTTGCAATTTTTTTTTTCCCTTTGTTTTTAGTTCAGTACTCTGTAGTCCTAAGAGCTGGGTCAAGATCACAATATTGTTATACTAAATTGTTATGTGGGGTTTGCTAGCTTGTCCAGCAGCACAGTATATACAGGGGATCTGGGATTAAGCCTAAAATTTCCTCCCTTCATGTCTACATCTGCAGTAACCAGTCCATTGTGCCCTGGGTATCTAACAGGTATTATCAAGTCTGTAATGCTTTGATGTCACATATGCCATGCTGCTATTTATCAGAACAGGAGGCCCATTTTGGCATGTATTGCTCATGAAATATTTGTGGAGTGTTCGGGAAGCTATGGAAATCCTTTTATTTGTAGGAATTTAAAAGAACAAAAACAACAATTTGTCATGAATAAATGGTACTGGTAGAGACTTTAAGAGAACACTGGGACATAGTTTGAATTTCAGGTTCAACTCAGAGAAATTTCACAGGGATAGAGGGAAAAAACATAAATATATACTTTAACAACTATAAAATAAGCATGATGACTAAAAGTTAAAGGATCTGGGATCACCAGGTAGGAAGTGAGAGTTGAAAAGTAGTTTATAGACTTCTGGGGAAGATGGTGGATTTAAAAAGTTAGAGAATCCAATGGCTTAATAACCAAACAAGCAATTGGAAAGGTATTAAAGGTAGCAATTAAAAAGGAAAAGAGTAGGGGTACATGGGTGGCTAAGTCGGTTAAGTGTCCACTTCAGCTCAGGTCAGGATCTCAGTGTCCTGGGATTGAGCCCAGCATGGAGTTCCGCCTGGAGCCCAGCCCAGAGCCCCAGGCTCAGCTGGGGGTCTTGCTTGACTCTCCCTCCCTCTGCACCTGCCCACTGCTCACAGGAGGAACCCACTCTCTCTCTCAAATAGATAAATAAATCTTAAAAATAAAAAAGGAAAAGAGCACAACAGTGTGAATATACTGAACTGTGCCCTTGAAGATGGCTAAGATGGTAAATTTTGTTATGTATTTTTTGCCACAATGAAGAAAAATTAAAGGGAAAAAAGTAGTTTATAAATGACTTTCATTAAGAAAATGGATAAATAAATGTTGGGAGGTCATGACAAACCTCATTGCAAGCTTCTTTGTGGCTATTAAATTTCAGGAGTCATTGATTTCTTGGAGATGGGTTGGGATAGGATGGGTTTCTTTGTGCCTGAGCGCACCTGGGACAGGGGTTTCTGGTATTTTGGTGAGGTACACAGCTGGGAGCAGCAGAGCAGTGGCAGAGCGGAGCAGGGAGCTGGGTGACAGCCAGTGCACCAAGACTGGGAGGGGGGAGCTGTGGGTACTGGGTGGCCCGAGAGAACTAGCAGTGAAAACTCTTCCGGGGCACCCCAGAAATGTTCCCCCTGGACTCTGCAGGGTGCTATCACAGTCATTTGGTACCATCAGCAAGTTCCTCAGTCTCCTGGGGGCAGTAACAAAAGAAGTCTTCTCTGCCACTGTGGAGTAAAGTGCTCCTTTCACCATTGTGCTCCACCCATGGACCTTGGGCAGCATGGAGTTAGTTATGATGAAGGTTACCTGAAATAGATGCAAAAGAGAAAGTGAAGCGGGCACAGACATATTGAATTTCCGTACATAGTTTGTGAAGGCCAAGCAACTCATCTAGATTATTTGGAATGTACTTTGTCTCCATCCTCCAATTATAACTCCTTTAAGACTTTCCCTAGAAAGACTCTGCTCTAAAATTTAATCCCCTTGGCATACATACATCTCCTTATTTTTGCATACTGATGTACACTAGGGCATCCTTCCTGATGGGGTGGGGCCTCCATCTTTTATTTTTTTGGGACTTTCTTTTTTACTCTACATTTGATTTATAAAATTTATTTATAAAAAATTAGTGTTACCATAAATACTTTGGACAAAATAGAATCTCAATAACTATTTATTTAATAGATGAATGAGATGGAATTCCCCCCACCAACATTTTATCAAACAAAGAGAGGTTATGTGGTTATAAGTGTAATGTTCATTGTTAAAATTTTTGAGATTTTAGAAGATCAATTGTCTTCTTCATGCAAGCCTAGTTTGTTATTGTGGCCTTTTTTTAAATCACATCATAAAAAATATTTTAAGGTATTTCCCTCTTGGCTAAGAAATGTATTAAATTAAAAAGGCACTGTAGAAATTAGTGATTTGTCTATAATGCAAATATACTTTATGGAATTCTTGTTCTTTTGAGAACCTATGAGCGTAGCTGTGCTAATACAGGGTGGCATGAGTTCAAAGTTGTTTTTGTCCCAGTAAAAGACTTTTCTTCAAAATGTACTTATTTCTGAATTACAGTTTTCTTATTTTTATGGGATGGGGATAATAACATCTCTTCCATTGATCTTTTGTTTATTTTGGTTCTCAAATAATGGCTTAAGTTCTTTTGTGAAGTGTCAAGCCCCATACAAGTATTAGAATACAAGGATTCTTCATTTATTCATTTATTAGTTCAAGGCATTTTCAAGCCCTTATGTGTGTGAATGCCAGGGCAAGTGCTGTAGAGGCTTCAGAGATACCTAAGAACTGCATTTACCCTCCTCTTAAAACAAATGCCCTTTAACTTTATAACATCCAGAATTGTTAGTTCAACTAGACAGTCTTAGAGTTTAACCAGCCACCCAAATAGGAGTGGGCAGATCTCAAAAATTCAAGGTAAGTCTGGGTTCATGAGGAAGACTTCAGGAGGTTTGGAAAGCTTTCAGTAATAGTATTGTAGCTATAAACCTGCAGATTAAGCCAACAGAGAAGAAAAGGTGGTGGTATTCAAAGAAAACTCTCTTCCAATATTTGAAGGCCCATACTCTGTAAGAAACATTAGATTCACTCTGTGTGGTTGGCTCCAAGGGACTGAATGAGACCAATGAGGGGAAATTACAAGGATGTGGATTTCAGAATGTTACAAGAGAGAAATTTCTAATAACGCCAAGTTATACAAAACTAGAATGGGATATCTGAGTGGTAATGAGTTTCTTGTCACTGGAAGAATTCAAGCACAAAATTCACTACCTCTAGCTTGAGCAGGAGACCTTTAGGGTATATTCCAATGATGATATTCTGACTCAATGGTTCTACTCTCAGAGTTGGTTTCATTAAGCTGTGAGAATCCCCTCTCCCTGCCCTTTTTGGCCCCCCTCTCCTAGCTCCCTCCTCCTCAGAAGGCATTGGAGTAACAGGACGAATAAGGCTCCTTTAATATTAATTCTGCTTTTAAGCATGGAGAAAGTCTCCCTTAAGATGAGGTTTCTATTTAAGGATAAACCCAGGGTCACAGATTTATGTTTTTACTTATCTTTCTTTTCATTTTAAATGGAACCATAAGTGTTTAATATGGTGCTCATATCATTTCATTTCATTTTCCAAATGTAAGTATGTAGGGATGGAGTGAGTCTGTTTTGCCTTGATACAGCAATTGGTTTTCCTCCTCTGTTTTCAATCAGACAGTTTTAAATTTTGGTTAGGCGCATAAACACACTGTGATGGACGACATTAATAAATAAGTATTACATCGGCTCTGCTTGAGCGTTCCCTCTTCATCTTTATCTTTTTTTGTTTAAATCCTGTGGGGTCTCAGAATGCTCTTTATGGAGATCAAGAAGATTAAGCAAAATTAGCTCTCAACTACATAATGGGCTTTCCTTTCCTGGCATGTGTCTCCCCTCTCTGCATATGGTGACTTCCTCTGATAGCAACAGGAGATTCACAGATGGGGGGCGGAATTATGGTCTAGGAGGGCACACCTTGAGATTTCAGAGTTCTTGCTCATTTCTAGCAGTGTATATGCTTGAATTGGAATAAAAAATGAAAATGATAAGTAAATCAGCTGGCTACTCAAAGACACCTCCAAATTCATCTATCTCCTAGGGCAGACTGACCTTTTCAATCTTGGAATGAAGGGTAGCTTTTCTAGTCTTGAGAACATCTAAGCCATAGCTTCATAAATGGATGATACCTTAAAAGAGGTTATTTTCAGAAAGAACTATACTTCACCCATGTCAAACAGTGAAATTCATGCTGTTTATAAAGTTCTCCAGAGAGAGGCTGGCTTACTCATGGGCAGAGTTGGCAGCTGCCTACATGGAATAATTTGAGGATCAATGAGAGGCCCCCATGCTTTAAAATCTATCTCCCTCATCAGTCTGCAGTGGTGCCTGAAATTTCCGCCATTACTGTCATTTCTTAAAAGCTTTTAAGAGGACATATGCCCTATTATCTTGAGGGAGGTAACATTAATTAACTAGATAGCATATTAGAATGGATGGGTTTTCTTGTTAATAAACCATTACAACCATTGACACCCAGGGAAGATCAGGGATATGAAGAAATAAAAGCAAGGGCAGGTAAGTTTTAATAGAGAAATAGGAGATGGGGATTCACAGCGTGAGTGTAGGGGGTAGTTCAGGTCCTATAGATGGGGGAAGGGGAGGGAGGATTCTAATAGAGGGATAACCAATGGGGAGAAAGAAGAAACTGGGTATTTTGTTCCAGGTAGTAGGGTGCGCATGGTTCCAAAATGTGAGAAATGGAAAACCAAAGGAAGGGTAAAAGAGGACAAAATTTACTGCCTTATCATACTGTTAACTTGGGCCCTACCCCTCCCAAAGAAGTTCATGGTTTTAATAATCACTTGTAGAGTGATTTCAAACTAAATTAAATGCTCTCATTTGAGGGTGAAGGATGTGTCTTTAATCCTATCTCAATAAAAATGGAGAACTCGTCATCATAATTTGTATGGCAATACTTCACTAGGGTTCGTATTGACCCTTTAGCTGTATTATCCATTGGCTAAATAACTTTTTCTTCTAGTGTTTTCTTCAGAGGAGTTACTTAAAAATTTTTTGTCCCCCCTGCAGTATAAGGTATCTATACTGTTTAATTGGAATCAGAGAAGTTTAAGAGCTGTAATGAATGATTTGAGATCTCTCAGTTCAATCCGTTACTTTAGAGATGAGAAATTAAGACACAGGTCATGAAGTGTCTTTATTTATTCCTTCATATATTGAGTATTGACTATGTGCTAGGCACAGGGATACAGCGGAAAGTACATATAGTGTTTTCCTTATGGAGCTTATACTTTAGTGGGAAAAACTATTAACTAAATAACTTAATTAAAAATAACAAAAACACATATAAAATAAAAGCTATGGTGAGTGTTATTAAATGCTATGTTTCATTGAGAGTGTATTATGGGGGAATTTGACCCTGGTGGGGATAGTGTTAGAAAAACTTGTTTGCAGAAATAATGTTTGAATTAATATCTGAAGGTGAGTGGAAGTTCACTAAGTGAATAGAAGAAAGGAGAAAGGCAGTTCTAGGGAATGGGTAGAGAATGGGCCAATGTCCTTTTGTAGTAAGTTATGGCAATGCTTAAGAAATTAAAAGACCTGGCTGTTTGGAGCTCAGAGAGTTACAGGGGGAGAGTTTCTAAAAGAGGCTAGATGTACCTCTGAAACAAATAATGCAATATATGTTAAGAAAAAAAAAAAAGAAGAAGAAGAAGAAGGTAGCGGGAGGGGAAGAATGAAGTGGGGGAAATCGGAGGGGTAGACGAACCGAGAGACGATAGACTCTGAAAAACAAACTGAGGGTTCTAGAGGGGAGGGGGGTGGGAGGATGGGTTAACCTGGTGGTGGGTATTGAGGAGGGCACATTCTGCATGGAGCACTGGGTGTTGTGCACAAACAATGAATCATGGAACACTTCATCTAAAACTAATGATGTAATGTATGGGGATTAACATAAGAATAAAATAAAAATAAAAAAAAGAAAAAAAAAGAGGCTAGAGAAGTAAACTGAGGCTGATCAAGCAGGGCTTTGTTTAGGATTTTGGACCTTATTCTAGGGTCAGTGCATAGAAGGGACTGGAGCAGGATACATGTGGGTAAGGAGGCTAAAGCAGTGATCCCAGAAGTAAACCGTTGGTGACTTGCCCAAGGCTAGAGAGATTTGGGAGAATTAACATTGCTTCTAGGTTCCTTGATTAACATTTTTTTTAACTCAGAGTATGTATTTGTTGTGTTTTAAACTCCCCGTCATCCATATATCCCACATCCATTTTAGTAGGGGTATTTTATTCCTTCTTACAACCAGTTCCTGTAATTTTATTGGAGCTGACTTGAGCCTCAGCTCCAGGAGCATGTGACTCAGACTTGACCAATGAGACCCTCAGATTCTCTTGGAACTATAGCATTTGGCTCAGGAGTGGAGATGTGAGCCATTGATAGCAAATGAAATGTCATGGAACTGTCACTAGGACTTCGAAGACAGAGAAAACTAGTAATATGTGGCCTGATGAGGTCATTTAAACAATAGGTGGAGAAGAAACTGAAGCTAACACAGCAGAAGCCTGATGTGAGAGATGGAAAAAAAAATGCACCCAGGTGACATTGCTTGAGCCCCAAGGCCAGTCATGGCAGAAGTCAGCTGTGCCTTGAATTTTTCAGTTATGGAGTCCGTGAAGTCTCATTTTATTAGAACTGGTCTTTTTTTATTTTTCTACCAATTGCAACCAAGAGTCCTGACTAATCAAGGACTAAAATTCTTTGCTCATTTCTGACTTATAGGACACCATCTAAAAAAAAGAGGAAAGCTATGATTTTCAATACAAACTTCATTATATATACATATATATACATATATATAAATCTTTATATAGAGAGAATACTTTCACTATAAAATCAGGTACTCTGGATTCATATGGATCTAACATTAGGAACTTTAGTCTTAAGTCACTTTGAAGCTTTTGAAAAAGGTTAAATTTTCACATGATATTTTACTCTATATAGAGGTGTTTTTCCACAAAATAATTATATACTGGAAATGTTTTTATCATATGTAATACTAGGTAAGTAGTATTTATTAAATTTAATGTCATTAAGGGAAAACAGCCAATTGACAAATATTTCTCAAATAATATAATGACATATGATATGCTAAGCAATTTCATTGTCCCTCGAAAAACACCTGTTCATTCACAATCATTAGTAAATCATTATAAGATCTCTATTGTAGCATTTTACGTATTATTTTTGTTTCCTCATATGTAATATATATATAGTCTCCTTTTGTTCTCTCACTGATTTTGGTTAATCTAGGTAAATGATACATACTTTCCTTAAGTCTTTTGGGAGTACTTAAAGATCTCTTATGTTGTTTATATGAATGGATAAATATTATAAATGATAATATTTGTTTAAAAATAATATAAAATTTAATTTAAAAAGGTAAGATAAGGCTTTTGTGGGGAATTTTAGAATAGAGGAAGACTCTTCAATTAAGTGCTTCTTAAAAAATTTTTAAAAATTCTGCTTTACCTTCTAAATCATACAGTTCCATCCAGAACAAAAGCATCCATTCATAAACTTTAGAATTTGATGGGTTTCAAGAAATGTTTGCCACTGACCATATTTGCTCTGATGTGTTTTGTACCCAAACAGGGATATAATAGGAAGTAGTCACAGCTCAGTGTTAGCTCTTCTTTAAGCTCTGACTCACCGGTTTCAGAAGGGAGCAGAACAAATATTTTTATAAGTCTGAAAGGTTGAAGATTAGTATTAGTCTAACAAACATTGATACTTCTTTCTTTTTTTTTTTTTAAAGATTTATTTATTCATTTGAGAGAGCGAGAATGAGAGAGAGCACATGAGAGGGGGGAGGGTCAGAGGGAGAAGCAGACTCCCTGCCGAGCAGGGAGCCCGATGCGGTACTCGATCCTGGGACTCCAGGATCATGACCTGAGCCGAAGGCAGTTGCTTAACCAACTGAGCCACCCGGGCGCCTGATACTTCTTTCTTGCATTAATTTTTCTGCTGGAAATCTGAGACCTATGGCATCTGTGGGTGAAATGGGTGCTTATGTCTGATAACCTAAAAAACTGAGCAGTGTTGATAACCAGTACAAGGGTAACATAGCAGCATTTGTCCAGGTAAGTCCTGGAGGATTCTAAGCCCTCAGGAGGTCCTCCAAATAGGGGACAACCCCACAGATCTGGAATACTACCCTTTGGCTTGTAACCTTGTTGTTGGGCTAGAAGAGATGAGCCTCCAGGGCTGGCAAAGGGAGCTGAGAAAGATGTAGTAGATTTTCCTTATCTTATGAAAGTAGAATAATTAGCCTGGGCAAGACATAAAAAGAATGTACAGTCCTTGAATATGTACACAGTTGAATAAATGGTGTAATAGTTATGCTAATATTTAGTGAAACCAGGGAGAAAATAGAATTGTAAAAGAGCCCAAGGACCAGTTTTCCATACATTCATTCATAATGATCAATATTTGCTGATTATCTATTATAACCAAGGCATAATGATAGTTCACCATGTGAGGAAATGAAAATGAATTAGTCAGGAATTTTGCCATCGATGGACACATGATCTAACAGGCACACAAGTTATGAGAATAAATAATTATTTGTAATTATAATGTATATTTATTTAAATATTTTTGTTTTGTAAATAGTTTTATAGTTTTGTAGTTTTGTAGTTTGTCTTTGAGGTAATAGGGAGCCATAGATTCCTTCAGAGCATGAAGAAAAGACTTAAGGAAGATTGAGAGGTTTTAGGGAATGGGGGTCTACTGAAATAATCTAAGTGAGAGGCACTAAAGTCTATTTTAGGGAAAGTTGAAAGAACGGATAGTTGGGAGAGATAGTGGAATAGTGAAAGTTAACTGAATGAATATGGGAAAAGGGCAAGAAAGAAGTGAAAGATGACTCTGAGGAGACAAGCAAATGTAGCTATTAAAAAAGCAGATGTAGTAACAGAAAGAGTCAAAAGAATGTGATTCTCTTAAGAATTGCGGTTAACTCTTTACGGAAATAGTAGCTCTGGATAAAGCTACTACACTAATTTTTGGTTACACTATAGCATCATTATAATTATGATGCACTCATATTTATAAAATTTTATTTTTATTTTTTAATTTTTTTATAAAGATTTTATTTATTTATTTGACAGAGAGAGAGACAGCTAGAGAGGGAACACAAGCAGGGGGAGTGGGAGAGGGAGAAGCAGGCTTCCCGCGGAGCAGGGAGCCCGATGCGGGGCTTGATCCCAGGGTCCTGGGATCATGACCTGAGCCAAAGGCAGACGCTGAATGACTGAGCCACCCAGGCACCCCTCATATTTATAAAATTTTAATTGAAATAAATTGATTTTTTTACTCTGCTTGTGCCAGCTGCCCGCACCAAGTGAAGAAATGACCTCTTTCTTTCAAAAAACTACTTATTATACAGATACAAGACCTATGTATTTCACTTCTATATGTGCTCTGTCAATTCATGGGACATTTTAGCTGTAGGATTTCTTTTAGTAGAGATAAAAGCCACTAATGTATGAAATAGACATTATTACCAACATGACATTACAAAAGATGAGGCAAAGAATATATTCAACATTATAGAAGCTATGTATGTATATATACTCTATATGTATATATATAATTACATATATTATTTTCTTTAAAAAATGTAGTTATTTCCTCTAGTGTTAATAATGTTTCTGAACCCTCACCAGGTATGTGGCCAGCCACCCAAAGGAGAATTTTAAGCTATGGAATCAAAATTGTCTAGAAAGGCCAGTGAGTGTCAAATAGGAGAGGTGGTTTTATATACTTTTTAATAAGGTCCTCAAGAGTTGAGGGGTTCTAAATCTCTCTTAAAAGTCTCCAGTAGACACAAATAAATGGAAAGGTGTTCTGTGCATATGGATTGGAAGAATCAGTGTTGTTAGAATGTCCCTATTACTCAAAGCATTATACAGATCCAGTGCAAGCCATATCTGAATTCCAATAGCATTTTTTACAAACAGTCCTAAAACTTATATGTAATCACAAAAGACCTCAAATAGCGAAAGCAATCTTGAGAACAAAGAACATAGCTAGAGGCATCACTCCCTGATTTGGAGAGTATATTACAAAGCTATAGTAAACAAAACAATGTGATATTGACATAGCAACATACACAGATCAGTGGAACAGAATAGAAAGCCCAGAGATAAATCCACACATATATGGTCAATTAGTTTATGACAAAGTAGCCAAGAATATAAATGGGGAAAGGACCATGTCTTCAATAAGAAGAGTTGGGAAAATTGGACAGCCACATGCAAAAGAATGAAGCTGGACCACTGTTTTTCATCATACACAAAAACTAACTTAAAATGGATTAAAGACTTAAGCACAAAACCTGAAACCATAAAACTCCTAGATGAAGATATAGATGTTAAGCACTTTGGCAAAGGTCTTGGCAATGGATTTTTTAATCTGACGCCAAGAGCAAAAGCAACAAAAGCAAAAATAAAAATAAATAAGTGGGATAACAAATTAAAATCTTCAGCACAGCTTAAGAAACTGTCAACAGAATGAAAAGGCACCCTGCTGAATGGGAGAAAATATTTGTAAATCTTATATCTGATAAAGGGTTCATACCCCAAATATATAAAGAACTCATATAATTTGACAGCAAAAAATCCAAACTGATTAAAAAAATGGGCAGAAGATCTGAATAGACATTTCTCCAAAAAAGATTTACAGGTGGCCAACAGACACATGAAGATATTCAACATCACTAGTCATTAGGGAAATGCAAATAAAAACTATAATGAGATATCACCTCACACCTGTCAGAATGTCCTGTTATCAAAAAGATGAGAAATAACAAGTGCTGGTGAGAATGCAGAGAAAAGGGGATGCTTATACATTGTTGGTGGGAATGTAAGTTGGTCCAACCACTGTGAAAAACAATATGGAGGGTCTTCAAAAAATTGAATAGAGATTCATCATATGAATCACCATATGATTCGCCATATGGATTCATATGATCCAATTCCACTTCTGGGTATTTACCCAAAGAAAATGAAAATACTAGTTCAAAAAGATATCTGCACACCCATGTGCATTGCAGCATTATTAACAATAGCCAAGACACAGAAGCTACCCAAATATCCTCAATGTATAAATGATAAAAGAAATTGTGATATATATATATATATATTACATATATATGTATATACATACACACACCTCTCTCTCTCTCTCTCTCTCACACACACACACACACACACACACTGGAATATTATTCAGCAATAAAAAAGAATGAAATCTTGCCATTTGTGACACTATAGATCAACCTCAAGGGCATTATGTGAAGTGAAATAAATCAGAGAAAGACAAATACCATGTGATCTCTCTTATATGTGGAATCTAAAATATATATATAAAACAAAGCTCATAGATACAGAGAACAGATTGATGGTTGCCAGAGGTGTGTGTGAGAGGTGAGAGATGGGAGAGATGGATGAATTTTTTTTGTTTTGGTTTTGGTTTAAATAAATTGAGTTAAAGAAAGTCTCCTGTGTTTTATCACTCCCCTACTTAAGAAGTTCTGCTTATGACCTGTTGAAATTTTTCCTGCTCCATTTTCCATTAGTTCTCCAAGGATCAACTACATTTCCCTCCCTGGTTTTGGTGAAGCCTCAGGTGTTGGTCCTCCCAAAATATTTTGTGGTTGTGAGCTGACTTTGGAAGCACATTCTCTTCCTGATTGTTCAGTATTGTTTGATGAAGCAACAGCCAGGGAATATTCTGGAACTTGCAGCGTTGTGGTGCAACTTGTGGTATAATCACAGCAGGAGACCACAATGTATAAAGCCTGAGGAGTGAACTGGGCAATCCCTCAAAATCATCAAGTGTCCTTTGTAGCCTCTGTTGCTCACAGATCCTCACACCCAAACCAGGACATTGTAGTATCTGGGAAAGAATTGGTGCAGTATGAAGTCCTGGGGGCCTGTAGCCAGAAACATTTCCTCTTAGAAAACACAAACCTCTGTCAAAGAGCTGGACAAAGGTGAGACAAAGAAGTGTGTACAACACTGCATTTTAGGAGACGGTCTCAGCAATGAAGGCTGCACTTGTGTGACCGTGAAAGCGAGTGCCTTCTTCCATCTTGTGCTATAGGTGCCTGCTGGCTTTATTCTAGTCACAGACCCTGGATGAAAACAAGTCTTTTGAGGAGAGCATCATGCTTCCCAAGATGTGCACTGCATTTCTATTATGCTTTTGCCCTGTAGGCTACAAAGATAATAGCAGGTGCTTGGGATGGGAAGAGAGGATTCTGCTGTCCGGGGGCAAGGGTAGTGTGTTGATTAGGACCCTGTCATTGTAAGCAATGGAACTGACTCTTTCCGACTAAAACAAAAGGAATATTTCTGGAGAAAATATTGGGGTAGCTCTTAGGGTAGAAAAGAAATCTGCAGAACCAGGTTTAGGAAGGACAGGGAACATCTAGTTGGTAAAGATGTGGAAACATTGGGGCCCTCGTGCACTGTTGTTGAGAACGTAAAATGGTGCAGCCACTATAGAAAGTGGTATGGAGTCTCCTCAAAACAATAAAAATAGGACTATCATATGTTTCGGCCGCTCTACTTCTGAGATTATTCAAAATAATTGAAATCAGGATCTCAAAGACATATTAGCACTGCCATATTCATTGCAGCACTATTCACGATAGCTAAGATCTGGAAACGAGCTGAATGTCCATTGAAAGATGAATGGATAAAGGAAATGTGGTATATACATGCCATGGAATATTAGTCAGCTTTAAAAAAGAAGAAAATTCTGTAATATGCCACAACATGATGAACCTTGAGGACATTATGCTAAGTGAAATAAGCCAGTACAGAAAGAGAAATACTGCATGATTCCACTTTTATGAGGTATCTAAAATAGTCACATTCATAGAATCAAAGGGTGGAATGGTATTGCCAGGGGCTGAAGGGAGGGCAAAATGAGGAGTTACTATTTACTAGACAGAATTTCAGCTAAGCAGGGGGGAATAAGTGTTAGAGATCTTCTGTACAACATTGAACCTGTAGTCAACAATACTGTATTGTACACTCCTCTTATGTTAAGCGTCCTTATCACAATAACCTGTAATTAAAAAAAAATTCATGGGGGCCACTTAAGTGTCTGACTCTTGATTTCGGCTCAGGTCATGAGATCAGGGTCATGAGATTGAGCTCCGTGCTGGGCATGGAGACTGCTTAAGTTTCTCCCTCTTCCTCTCCCTCTGCCTCTCCCCCACCCCTCTCTTTCTCCCTCAAAAAAAAAAAAAAAAAAAAAAAAAGAATTGTCTTCTTCAAATTAAAAACAGAAGAAAATGGCTTAATGGCTTTGTGATTGGAATGCTACCCATTTCACCACCTCATAGGGTATGATTAAATGAGACATCATCTACAAATCATTGAGGACCATGTCAGCACAAAGAAAAGGAAAATAAGTTTTAGCTATCATAACAATGTTTAAATACCAACTTGAATCATTTTGGAAAGTAATTTGAGCCAAGCTTCTCAATCATTTTTTTACTCATTTCACAAATATAAGCATTTACTATATAATTAATTGCTGGGTACTATGTTAGGCAGTGGGCATAGAAGAATTAAAGATATCGTTTCTGCCTTCTTGGCACTTACTGTCAAATGGGA
Source organism: Mirounga leonina (assembly GCF_011800145.1). Taxonomy (NCBI): domain Eukaryota; kingdom Metazoa; phylum Chordata; class Mammalia; order Carnivora; family Phocidae; genus Mirounga; species Mirounga leonina. Next base: position 61,931,259 of record NW_023270426.1, on the reverse strand, counting down.
GTGGAATTTGCGGGGCAAGCATGTAAATAATGACATAGCCAATGTGGTGTTACAGATACTCGCAGGGTGGTTGAAGACTGATGGGGAGATTTTTGGGGAGAAGAGGGTGGAGGGCACCAGAAGGCTAGGTCATTCTGGGTTGATTCTAGTACTAGGACTTCATGGAAATGAATTATAATAAGAGTTCATGAATGCAGCATCTCCACAAAGCAATAAAAATCTCTTTGAACCAAGCTTATCAATCCTCCATGTGAAAATGCTTCATGAATCACAATCACAAGAATCAAAACTTTATTCAAATTATTACTTGCATTCCCACATTGAGCAAGGCAGTATTTTCTTTTAAGTGATTTTTAGAAGATCAAATATGTGCCTAATGCCTTTTCATTTTTTCCCACACTTTCAAATTTATTCTTATTTAGTTCTCAAGAGAATTTTTAAAGCAAGTAATATTTTTCTATTCAAACTGAGGCTCCCTTACCTAATCCAGGCTGTAAGGAAACCTACTGATCACTTAGGCTGAATTAATCTTTCTTTCTTTCTTTCTTTCTTTCTTTCTTTCTTTCTTTCTTTCT
>NW_023270426.1:61857837-61930674 GCF_011800145.1 Mirounga leonina | reverse complement strand
TCTTTCTTTCTTTCTTTCTTTCTTTCTTTCTTTCTTTCTTTCTTTCTTTCTTTCTTTCTTTCTTTCTTTCTTTCTCTTTATTTTCTTTCTCTTTCTTTCTTTCTTTCTTTCTTTCTTTCTCTCTCTCTCTCTCTCTCTTTCTTTCTTTCCTTTCTTTCCCTTTCTTTCCCTTTCTTTCCCCTTCTCCCTCCCTTCCTCCCTTTCTTCCTTTAATAGATAAAAATAAATTGAGCCCCAGTTAGGGTAAGGGACTTTTCCTGTGTCATTATCTTTGACATGAATAAGACAAAGGCCTAAGAGCATAAATAATTTGAGGCAGGTGATGCATTCAGGTGTTGAACAAGCCGAACTGAGCATTGCCGGATAGCTGAAGCCCAGACTCAGGTTCCTTTGTTGCAAAGCAAGCAACAAAAGTGGTTAGGGATAAAACTCTTTCCCTTTACAAAATGTGTATATTTTGAATGGCAATCATTTATCTTTTTTTCCTATTATTGTGTTGGAGAGGCAGTCTATCCTATCCTAGCAGTGGAGAGCTCAGGTTCTGAAAGGGCCAGACCTGGGCCTGCATCCTGTTTTTGTCACTTACTAGCTATTTGGACTTGGACTTTGGACTTGGACCGACCTCGGTAAGCCTCAGTCTCTGTCTGTCAAATGAAGATGTTAGTATCCTGTATGCACCTGTAATGCATGTAGCATAGTACTTGGTACATAGTAAATATTAGATGTAACTAATTAATTAGCAGAAAAAATTGAATAGAATCAGAATATTGATTTTGTTCCAGTATTAGGGCTCTCCAGAGAAACAGAACCAATAGGTTTGATGGATTGACTGATTGGTTTATGAAGCCTGGGAAGTCCAAGATCTGAAGTTTGGGCAACAGGCTGGAGACTTAGGGAAGAGTCCAATTTGCAGATCAAGTCCAAAGGTCATTCACTGGCAGAATTGCCCCTTGTTAAGGGAAGTCAGTCTTTTGTTCTTTAAGGCCTTCAGCTGACTGGATGAGGCCTGCCCACATTACAGAGGGTAACCTGGTTTGCCCAAAGTCCAACAATTTAAATATTAAGCTCATCCAAAAACACCCTCACAGAAACATCCAGAATTATGTTTGACGGCATATCTGAGCACCGTGGCCCAGCCAAGTAGACACATAAAATTAACCGTCACAGGTCCAAAGCACCTTAACCATGTTTTAAAGTTTTTGTCATCTGGTCTGGCATTAGCGAAGCTACCTACCATTTCAGTCATAGAACTCAAGCCAGCTGTTTTTTTGACAGGTTTGGATGCAGATCACCATCTCTTCTTGATCATAATGAAGCAGTCGTAATTTATGATGGGCTCTGTCAGTTTTTCTTCACAAGCTGGTTACAGCTACGGATGTTCACTGGCTATCGCATGCTGCCTTCTTTCAAAGTAATGTCTGCTTGTATTGTTCCCAAACTAATTATAGAGGCACCTATTCAACCATTGACAGCCACAGCCAAGTCCCTTGCATTTCTCCAGAGGAATGACATTCCTGTCAGTAGCCATAGCTGGCCATTAGTGGTTGTTAATGTTATTCAGATCCTGGCCAGGAAACCTACACTTGTTTCGGAGTGAGTCCCATGGGAAGTAATCAGCTGGTGTGGAGCAATTTCCGCTGGGGCTTTGGTGGTTAGGACAGGTCTGAGAAAAGCGGTGCATATTTTTAGGCTAGCCCTCTTCTGTCAGAAGCAGGAGAGAAGGCTGAGGAGCATCATCCATTTCCTGTTGGTCAGGTTGGAGCACAGGGGATGCTCTAGCCAGAATGGCCTGGCTGATGCAAGTGGCATTATTTGCCTTGCGCTATGCTACATGTCATTAATGCCGCCATTTCATGTTCTTTTCCAAGGAGATTGTCTCTGGTATTTTTATCGTCTGGGGAAATGTGGTACCAGAAATGATCACATTCCTGGCAATTTTCTTTGAAAATGGTAAACTTGTGCAGAGTTTACCCTCTCTTCTATTAGGGTTGATAATGAGAAATTGTGAGGATTATTAAACACTCCTACCTTTCAGTAGGAACTTATTTAGCACAGATGTTTCTATAATTGCAGTTCACTGGGAAAATTCACAGTGTTCAATGGCCCAAAACTCATTATTACTTATTACTTCTACCTGTGTATTGTGCTCGTAAGCTGGGCTGAAATGTTTAATTTAGCAGGGGCTATAGCTGTGTATCTCAGCTGTTTTAGAAAGACTACTGAGAAGAAATTAGAGGATGTTCTGCCCAAACCCTTACTACTTATTAATTTTTGAACTGTTACCTGGTACTGTGATATGTACTTTATTACGGGTTTAGGCCACATCACTGTTAAGATTCCTTCCAACAATTCTCTAGCATATAGCCATGAGGAAAAAAAAAATGGAATATAAGAGACTTTTAGAACAAACAATGTAGCTAACTATTGTGTTTTATGGGGATAAAAAAACATGGAAAGCATACAACCGAATTCAGCTTTCTACCACTTTATAAAGCACAGCTCTTTTGTTTCAGCAGTCTTGCTTGTCCTTGTAACGAAAGCGTGGCAGTGTTTAAGAACAAGGCTTCAGAAGATGCAAAGACAACACTTAGAAAAGGCCATTCAAGAGTATACAAAATCTCTTCATATTCCCTCGTTCTCTATATTCTTAAGACCAACGCTGTAAAAAAAATTCCCTGTCACATCCTTTATTTCCCTAAGGTGAGGAGAAGTTCTTTTGGCTTGGCTACAAGTCTGCTGGGGGAAAGTTTGATAAGCACACCTATGGGAGTTTAGTTGTGCTGTCTCCTTGGGTGACCAGCTTGTTCTGGTTTACTGGGGACTTTCCCAGTTTTAGCGCTAGGCACTCAAAGTCCTGTGTTCCAGGAACCTGTCTTAGTTTTGGGCAAATTGAGACTGTTAGTCACGCTGTGTCATGACTACTTGGGGTTCCTGTGTTCTGCTAAGGTTGGAGCTACTGTCCCAGGAGTTGAAGATTTCCTGGGCATGTCAAAGACTGCTCGTTTTTTCTTTGTACCTGAAAAAGCCCAGGATTCACACAATTAATGTAAAATAAAGAAGAATGTAAACATGAATCCAACTGCCATTTTCACTCCTGAGAGCCAACCATAGAAGCCAGCAGAGACTGAAGAATGCATCCTGTTAAATTGGAATTAGATCTCAAATATATAAATGTCTGAGCTTTAAAGCAAAGCCAAAAAGTTTTGCTTTTTATATACATTTGCTGTAACTAAATTAATCCAGGTCACATTTATCTGATAGTGGCAAAACAAAGGTTATAAAATGACCTAGTGAGAGGATCATAGGGGAAGGGAGGGAAAAATGAAACAAGACGAAATGAGAGAGGGAGACAAACCATAATCTCAGGAAACAAACTGAGGGTTGCTGGAGTGGTGGGGGGTGGGAGGGATGGGGTGGCTGGGTGATGGACATTGGGGAGGGTATGTGCTATGGTGAGTGCTGTGAATTGTGTAAGACTGATGAATCACAGACCTGTACCCCTGAAACAAATAATACATTATATGTTAATAAAAAAATTAAAAAAAATGACCTAGTGAATTTGGATAACTTATATATCTACCTTTATCTGAATAATCTTATACTTTAAATTTGAAGGTAAGTTTATTTTTCATCTTTTATTCTTTGCCTCAATTATGTTAATTGCCTGCTTGGATGAGCCCCCTCCCCCTTATTCCACTGCCCTGCATACCATCACAAGGTAAGAGTGATGGTCCCATTTCTGTTTTTTTTTCCCTCCCTTTTGCCTATAGAATGCAAATAATTTCTGAAAACACTATGAAGTTTTAGTAGGTATTTCAAACTCTACCTAGATCAGTAAATTAAGTATAACAAAAGATAATGTAAATCATATTTTCCTTAGAAAGTATATGGAAATACTTCCAGAAACTAGCACCTTCTGCCTTATGTTGAGTTATTCTGGGAAATAGCGAAAGGGTGTCCATTTTGTTGATGTTCCTATTCCACACTTATGCGAGTTGTGCATGGTGATAAAGTGGACGAGACTGGACTTCTTGTCTTTAGCAGCAGTGGGAGGAGAATTGAGCCATTTGCCATTGGTAGCTGAATTACAAAGGAATATTTTAAACCCCAGGAATGGGATTAAGACACATTTGTTTTTGCACGTCGAAAGACTAATATAACTATGGCGTGGCTTTTAGGAAACCAACAGACTTGGAGCAGTAGTTCAGAATACTCCACGGCACTTAACTGTCTCATACATTAGTACCCAAAGAGATGTTCTATTAATTAAAATGCTGGATGAACTTCTGCATGTTTATTTATTTTTAATTATGACAAGGCATTTCAAGGTTAAGGTATTCATGAAAATCTTCTCATTAGTATTCAAACTTTTTAGGTCTCAGGGCTTTCTAGTGAGATCTAAAATGTTTAATCCACTTGATCATGAAAACAAACTATTAGGAATCAAGAAATAGCCTCTGTATTATTTGTAGTTTCCAGCTTCAGATGGTACTTAGGAGCGCAAAGGTCTGAAAAGTGTAAAAACTAATTAAAAGTTTTTACCAAAGTTATTTGAATATCAACTTAATATCAATCTGACTCTGTGCTGAGGGGTCAGATTTTTAAAATATCTGGACAGAAGGGAGGACAGAAGGGAACTTGACCTCCTCCTTAGAAGATTTTTGACTGTGTTCACCTCTCATTCATTTGGACTTGATTTTTTGAAGTTCTCAATCAAGTTCTTTTTTTGAGATGGAAAATAAGTGACAGAGATAAATCCAAAGCTGGTGACACTTGCACACAATATGCCAGCCTCAGAAGGCATTATCAGCATTTCAACCACGCTGCCTTGTGCTGAAATTCTTCTCACCCATTCCTTCCCTGGGATCCTCCTGTTGAAGAGCCGTGATAATAACTACTCTGCCAATTAAGGTGTTCTACCTGGGGCCAGCCAGAGCTTAGTTTGGGGACAAGGTCACTTGCTGGGATGGAGTTGTAGTTTCCCAATTACTAGTAGTCCCACTACCTCTTCTAACTTGTCAAATAATGAGGAGACTTTGAAGGCTAAATCCAGCAGTAGCTCCTAGCGGGGTTAATGCAGAGTGAATGACAATGATACCTCAGGAGTGGGAGTCTGACAATGTCTGTCAAGCTCTGTTCACAAGGATGACGAAGTTCATTGTTACTCAACACTACTTGGGAAAGAGATTGGTCTTGATCTTATCAGTGAGAAAGGACCACATTCGTTGCTCACTTTGGCAGAAGTTCATTAATGCTTTCACGTCACCTGTATAATTTGGGCATGGACTTCGTATCCTAATGACAGAAGGTGAACGTGCTACAGCAGGGCAGCTCACCTGCAAAACCTTGTCTCTTGTCTATTCCTCGCGTCTTGAGTCTTTAGTCAATGTGTGTGTGTAAGTTTCTAAATTCTGAGCTTAGTGATGAGTAACAGTGGTTATACAACAATTATTTTTAGTACCCATTAACAACACAACTGAGAGAATAACAGAATTATGCTCCCAAATGAAAAACAGAGAGATTTTATACCAATGATAACAATGTTCACTGCTGTCTCCATTGGTGAGTCATTTAACGGAAGACCGAAAACAACAATAACTCAACAAAAAGCCCGAGAAAATTTTTCTAATGATTAGCCATTCAACATTTGTAGGAAATTGACTAGATGGCCTGCAAACTAATGTTTCCCAAGCCTAAGTCGTATTTTTAAAACTAGTGCTCAAAACTGAATATGTAATGTAGCAAAGGATTTTTGTGATTAGATTCTTTTGCATGTGTTTTGCTTTCACTCATGTTTATTTATTGAAATAGTGAAGGATACTGCTGTCCTTTGATTATGCTTGGATTCCACTGTGTAAAAGATTGAGAGAGCAAATGGCCTTTTTGGCTCCTAGGGATGTTCTGACTCACTCCTCAAATTCTGCTGAAGTTTGCTTTGGATAAATGGACAAAGCCTCACTTAGTGATGACAAATATATACACAAGTATTTAAAGAGATGCAAGTAATTACTTTTGACTTACCTCATAACTAATCAATTGGTTCAGATCTGAATATCAGACTTTTTTCCTACTGAGAAAATAGTTCTGCATCCTTAAGATAATTTTACAAAAATGAAAAAAAAATATTTGAATAAAAAATAAACAAATATGGAACATGATTCCCCCTCCAAAATTCTAGTTATTGGGCTCCAAAATATTGTTTCTGTTAGCTTTTGACACAGGTGGGAAATTCACTAAGAGTAAGGAGGGCATGTTTTCATTATTTTTATATTTACATCATAGCAAGTGGGCCAGTAATGACCTCTCAAGTTCCTTGTTTCCTGTGGGAAATTAGATGATGCAAAATAGCTACAATAATTTAATTAGCATTTTGATAAATGAATAAAATTTCAGTTGAGTAACTTATTTACACATTTTAAGGTGGCTCTTTTAATATTACTTGAGATTTTGTTAGCTCTTTGGAATATGTTCTGGATGATTATGGCATATATACCATCTTGCTTTCTACCTAGTATTTTGCTGAGTGTCGGTGGCCAAAACTATGCCAGAGAAGGTGAAAGGGAGACTCTGGTATTTGCTGTGTAATGGTGCATCTGAGGCATTTTTCTGTATGCATTTCTTTCTCTTTTGTTTCCCCAGAACAATATTATTCTTTACCTTCAGATCTCATTTTCCTGTAGAATATTCATATTACTAAAAAGTATTGGAAATCATATAAGTAAAATACTTTCTCTTGAGGGTCCTTAGGCTGGTTTGTAAGGAGGAGATAATCTTTACCGTTAATGATTTATTTTTTCTTACTGAGTTATTGGGACTTTGTCAAGGATCTATTTTAATTCTCTAGCACTTCTGTAGAGAGACCCTTTCCTTCCGGGTCAAGTGTGGTCCAGTGGACTTTGGTATTGCTGTTCCTCTCCTCTCTTTTCAGACTCTCCTTCCTACAATGTTCTGGTGCTTGTGCCTGCCCTTCTCCCTGCCATTCTGCTCCTTTCACAGAACGTTTCCTGCTCTTCGCCTCAGGGCCCCAAATGTCAGCTAGCTCATCTGACAAATTCATCTATGCTAACCTGTTCTTGGGGGCCCCTTCCAGGTAACATAGGCATGCATTTTAAATAACTGAATTGTTACCTGTTCTGAGTATCCTAACCACCTTTTGTTGTATAATCAGTTGGTGATATTCAGAGACAGTGATAGGGGACCCCTGCTTGGGCAAGGGGCCTTTTGAGCCCTCACCCATGACACTCCCTCATGGCCTGTCAGCTCTCAGCAAGACTGCTTGCTTCAGAGACTCTTAGACACACATTTTGGGGCAGCCACTCTACAGATTCCCAGCCTGTAGGACTCTGGGGATATCTGAGGTGTGTAAAGCCAACTCTCTCCAAGTTGGTAGGAGATGGATGACTCTTTTGTTTGTCTCCCTTTTTGTTTTGCCAGAAAGCACCCTTTTGAAAAACAATTTCCAGACCTTCTGGAGCAAAAAGTATAGAGACAAGTCTTAAGTAATCATGAAAATATAAGAAAACATTTCTGGCCATTTCTGCTCAAGAAGACGGCATAAGATTTGGACTGATTTTCTAAATATATGTCCTACTATAGGCTGGGTGTTTAATGATACAAATAAATGCTCATGTTTAGTATTTCCACCATAGTGTCGACTTCATTACAAACATCATCTCATTTAATCCTCAAAACAGGTCTAAGAAGTGTACAATTATTATTCACATTTACAGATATGAAATGGAGCCTCAGTGATGTTATATAACCTACTCAGATTTGCACAGTAACAAAAATAGAACCAGACTGCATCTGCATCGCTCTAAGCCTGGTATCTGTGCCCTTTTCTCTAGACCACAGCTGTGCTTTCTTCATTTTAGGACACCTTTATGTTCTGTTCTGGCATCATCACCCTTCTTGCATGATTAGAGCAGGTTTCCATATAAGCTGGGACCTTGGCTGGACCCTGACTTCCTCCAGTTGCTCTCCTATGGATGAAATAATCCCTTTTTAGGACATTAGGGTATCAGCCATCTCTTCTGATTGGCTAGATTATTTCATCAGATTATGCAGATAAAAACCAAGGATGGAGAGAAACAATCCATGGTTCCGTGTTCTATAAAGAATTAGAATGGGGTGCCTGGGTGGCTCAGTTGTTAAGCGTCTGCCTTCGGCTCAGGTCATGAGCCCAGGGTCCTGGGATCGAGCCCCGCATCAGGCTCCCTGCTCCGCGGGAAGCCTGCTTCTCCCTCTCCCACTCCCCCTGCTTGTGTTCCCTCTCTCGCTGTCTCTCTCTGTGAAATAAATAAATAAAATCTTAAAAAAAAAAAAGAATTAGAATGGAAGGTTTTCAGTGAGTTTTTTCTACTCTTGTGTCAATGCAATCTACATGCTCAAAGCCAGTTTCTTTGATGTCATCCCCAGTTTTTGAGAACCTAGACCAATAGAAATTCAAATTTAATCGGTGGCTATAATTAGTGACATGTGAAAGAATTTGGGGGCATTCAGAGATATTTTGCCTAACCATTTCATGAATTTAGTCATCGGGTATCGGCTGTTTCATTTTTGTGTTTCAGAGTTGAGTTAACACACTGCCTCAAATTTTAGTAACCTCTAGCTAACTTCCTTCTCATATAATCATAAATAGAAATTTAGTGGTTGAAAAAGTTCCCATGAAAAGAAGAAGGAAGAAGCAATTTGTTTTACATAAACCTAAAAAAGAATCAGAAATTAAACCCCAAGACTGCTTATACAGTTTAACATTCACTGTTACAGGTTTCTGTGTAATGGATGTACCGGGAGGTCAAAATTCATTGTCTTGGAGGTTGCAGCTTCTGGTTTACCCGCTAGCTTCTCTGTAGACTAATACTGATGGAAAAATATGTCTGTTTGGATTTAGATATAGTCAGGAATGTGACATAAACAGAGAGACGAAATGTTTCCTTCTGGCTCCTTTCAGAGGTTTGCTAATTGGGTCTGCTATAACTATTACTGGGTTCTGTTTAAGATCAGGCTTTCTTCTTGATATGTAAGATGTTCCTTTTTGTAAACAAAACACTGGATTTTCATTCAAAAGAAAATATGTTATAATCAGTACATTTCTTCTTACTATTTCTATTTGAAGATTCCCACCAGGTCTCTGACATGAAATACAAAGGGGTTTGCCTCTAGCATGAATAATTTCATAAACTGAAGAAGTTCATGTTTTAACATTCTTAAATTCAATGAGCCTAACACATTTTTATTTTAAGAATCATAACACCCTAATCCACATAAAAGGTCGAGAAATGTCATGGTCAAACAAGAAGGAAAAGAAAACATTTGACACATGCATCTAAAAGGTGGATAACATTTTGAGTAGTGCTCTTTTATATTTTGGATATTTTTTTTTTCTCCACAGACTGTATGGTCCCTAAGAGGCAAGATTATACTATCTCTTGCATCTTAGGAATTGTTAGACATGAGAAGTGTATTAATTCTTCCATGATTAAATGAGCAACACACAGTAAGAACATATGATAGCTTTTTAATCACCAGACATATTCCAGTAAAATGTTCTTACACACAGAGCTTACCTACTGAAACAGCTATTAAAGATATCAGAATATTTGAATATTCATCTTGAAAAGCAACAGCCTTGTTCTTTTTCAAAGTACAACACCAATATTTATACAACACTTCTTCAGCTAGGCAAAATAATGATGTGCTATTTAAGAAATGAAGGGGGCTCAATTTCAAGGGAAACTCACAATGCATATAAAAGATTAAAATATTTATATTAACTTAACTATGCTTAAGTGCCTTTTAAACTGCCTTTATAGAATTTATGGGTTGCTGTTGTTTTGTGTGGTTAGAAAAAATACCCTGCCCTTTTTACTAGGCAGTGATTACTGGCTGAACGATGTTCATTACTGTAGACTCTATAATTACAACTGGTCTAGTTTTCTATCTTGGAGTCTTAGAGAATAGATAGAATTTTTTTTTTTTTCCTCTCCCTCCTTCCCTCCTTCCCTTTCTCCCTCTCCCAAGGTTAACAATAGTAAATGACCCTATTGCTGAAGACTTGGGATATGTTCTTAAAAAACATAAAATGGTGTGAGATTTCTGACCATAAGTGAGAAAATTCTGTATTTGCTTTGGTTCGGGGTTCAAGCTTAGAATTAAAAGGACAAATTTAATCCAAAGCCACTTTAATGAATCTCTCATGAAAGTTCAGCATCTTTATTTTCTTAATGACTTGGTCATTTCATTGAAGAAATCCAAACTGCAGAATTGCAGAAAAGAACCAAAAAGTGGGAGGCTGTAAAGACAATTATGTAATATATATAATATTTTAATATTCATGTCTATTTTAATAATATATTCTTTACAGTGCTAAAAGATGAGTCCTCTAATATATCACTGGTGACTTAGGTCACCAGATTGGTAAGGGTTTTTTGGAAGGGTAATTTAATGGTGCCTATTCAAAGTGTTACAATAAATATGATTTAACAGAACAATTCTTTAATAAATTTATTCTGAATACAATTAAAGTTGTATACAAAAATATCTTCAATAATGTTCATGTTAGTGCTGTTTTTAAGAATACAAATTTGGAAACTACCTACATTTTAAACAAAAAACGATAAATCAGATTATCAAATAATTTACATTATAGCCATATAAAAAATTATCATATATCTCATATTTATGTGTAAAAGTGTACTTACTAACGTAGAAAGATGTTTATGATAAAGTGGAAAATGTAGCTACTAAAGCGAAGAATTAACAGATCTCTCTGGGTACACGGAACTAGGAGGATTTTTTAAAAATGTGATGTGTCTGTAATGAGCACGCATCCATTTTATACTGAAACAAGTCAACTTGTTTCTAATAAAAATATCTTTTAATATCTAAATTTGAATATGAGCCTGAAATTCAGGAGAAGAACAATTTGAAGTTGAAGTCAGACTTCTACATTTAAACAACTGTTTTTGATATTTAGAAAAAGTAAAATTTCTGGGAAAATACTGTAGGAGATAAAGCACAGTTGTGGTATTCCCCAGATGTGGACTCTTCTCTGGCTTTACTCTACATACCTAAAACAAAGACTGGTTCTGTATGGGGAATGTTTGATGTTTTGTTTGCTTGTTTGTGTTGTTTTTCTAAGGTGTAGTAGACTAATCAGCAATAAATGTTTAGCTGATGCTGCACTGGTTAATGTTTAACAAGCGGCTCTGGAAATGAGGGGGTGGTGGGGGAAGGCTTTATTTGTAGCTTTTGCAAATGGTGTAAATATTCTCACCATGGCTGATTTCAAGCTCCCAGCATGACATCACTGAAGGGGGAGAGATCTACACGCCTAGCTCTCAAGCATTGGTACCAGCTAGCTCCAGCATACCACGGAGGCAGTCGGATCTTACGTGGGAGGGTCTGTGCAAGCGTGGGAAGAGACAAATTAGGTGTAAAAGCACTTCCGATTTAAGATTAAGCTTGAAAAGTTTAGGAAGTGGAAATCCCCCTAGTGCAAAGAAGAAAGAGGAAGTATATAGAACAGTGTTATATAGAAATATAGCACATGGGACAAGACTCTTCAGAATTCTTGGGAGTGGCAAGGATTGGACTTTATTGTTCAGAAGAATTAACTGCAGCACCTATTAAGCATTGGGTTCCCAGTTCCCAAGTCTCTCCCCAGGAGAGGTGTGTGGCTTGGGGCCTGGGAATTTGCATTTTATAGAGACCTTCAGGGAACTGTTCTTACCAGTCCAGAAAATCTGAATTAGGATGCCCGTTGTGATTCCATATGATGTTTTGGAGTACTAACACTTGAGGATACCTTATAATTAAATTGAATATGTAATTTGTCTTCTGAACTAGGATACTTCAGAGCATAAAAGGGAGTATTCATTATGACTTCAAGTTGACAGGTATAGCCCAGGACTATCATGGGGAAACAAAGTATGAGCTGAGCGTCCCCTCCCCCATAAGCACCCCAAGGAGAAGTCTTTGCAGTTATGTTGGACTGCCAACTGTAATACCATAGGATGGGTAAGTACGCAGATACCCAACGTCTGCTTCGGAGTACTCTAAAAGAAACACAAAAAATCTCTGACTCTTGCTTCAAACATGATGGGAATCATTGGGTTTCCTGGAATGTGGGAACTCTTTTTTAGCACCAGCCCATTCAGTGGAAGGGAGTTTTCCTACAGTGGGGGCAAAGTCAAATTAGTGGACTCCTGGACAAGAATTAAGACCTTATACTTCTCTTTGTGTTCAAGTTTGCCTCATTTCGGGGAGAATCTCCTAACAAAGAGTGTTTTGGCCAAACTTGCTTATATGGAGAACTGCTCACGTGGCACATTCTGAGAGCCACAGAAATGATTTTTTTCCTCCCCATCTGGTATGATGCCTCCTCTCAGTATTCGTTCACCCTATAGGATTAGTCTATAATGACCTTTTAATTCTCCCCCATTTTAGAACCAGGAAGAATTGGGACCCATATCAAGTACATTTCAGTGTTCACAAAGAAGGGTCAGTGTAGTGGTGGGCACTGCAATTGAAAGGCAGCAGGGACAGCTGTGATGGCAGCAAGAAGAGGTGACACTCAGATTTGCCTAGTGCTAGTATCCATCCATCTTGTAAAAGCACTTATTTTGGATGAAGATGCTGATTTATTGCCCGAAAATGACCAAATGCAGGGGGGTCCGCAACAGTCAGGGCAGTGGTTCTCTGCTACTCTGGGTTGTGTGTTCTTAAGTAGTGATGTTGGGGCCAGAGTTAGTACCAGTGGCTCAAATACATATATACCAAAGTCTTGTTCCTATAGGAAAATAATCAAGCATACACTGTCTTTAAGCTTTGTGCAGATCCTACTGTGATTAATACGATACAGTTTAAAATAGCAGACAAAAGTTGTACTGAATTTACATATGTGAATATGTATATGTCTATACATTTATTTACACACACACACACACACACACACAATACTTTCTCAAGATAGTAATGTAAAATCAACCATTCAGGGTACATGAAACTTTTGTAGGTTAAAATATATATCTTCAAATGGAAGATGTTGTGGGACCCTGATGCAAAAAAATGTGGGGACAATCTAAATGATCTTGTCTGGCCTCTGTCTAAACACTGGTCTAGCAAACTTTGGTTTCAGGATTGTTGGAGAGGGATATAAAAGCTTCAGTGTGAAACATCAATAAGACATGAGAATGACAGATAATGTAAGAGGTAATAGAGACAATAATTTTATTAGCTCAATGAAATGGAAATGATGGACTGGTCCAGAAGGAGGACCCTGGAGATAATGTCCTGAACCTTAGGAATTCAAGAGAGGCAGACATCAAAAGATTAACCTTTGCGGACAATTTACATTTCATAATCCTTTGGGGTATAGAATTATACATTTTCCTTGGTGTGTATTTTCCTACAAATATCAATGACATTGTAGTAAGTTTTTATAATGAATCTATTTATTCATTGTACCTTCTTTAATAGGACTGATTATTCCTACTGACCCTATTGTATAAAGAGCCCATAGCCTCCCCAGACAGCCCCTGCAGTGACAGGGAAAGCCAACCGCATGTCTGTTCTCCTATTGGCAGGTTATTTATTCCAAATTCTTTGTCTACCTAAAATGCAGACCAACACCTGGATTTATTTACTGGCCATGCCCACTTATTTACATTTTTGAATATGCCCTCATTTTTGCACATTTTTATTCTAAAAAAGTTAGACTTCTGCCCTTGCAAAAAAAAGGACACTATTTTCTCTTCTCTTCTCTTACGGGTTTATGTACGTTGACATTCACTGTGCCTCTTCTCTCACTCTGAGCTATTTGAAAGTGCTTGCCCAGGGTCTCCTTGGGGACCTGGTTTCCAGACTGAGGGCTGGTGTTGCTTTCAGGGTGAAACCTCCCAACCCCTTCAAAGAACAGACAGGGTTGACCCCAGAGCCCCTATTTATAACAGCTAGTAACAAGGTGGCCGTCTTACATGACCTATGGCATGTGCCTGGCACTATTCTCAGACTCCATAGACCATGCTCAAGGGCAAATGACACATTTCCTGATTAGGAATGAATTCCTGCAGCAACATTATTAAATATTAAGAACCACAAATAGATCCATAGAATGGTTATGTGACCCAAAAAGAATCTTTTAGCAGTACTTTTGCATTCTTAAAATCCACAGTGGTTTAAATTACTGAGGAATTGACATATTTCTTTAAAATGTTGATCTTGTTTGTTTTTAACTATTTGAGACACCTGGAAAGGATAAATATGGAATCCTAAAAATGACGAGTGTATTTTAGAGGTGTGCAACTGGAGGATTTTTTTTTTTTTTAACCTTCTAAGTCTCAGTTCAGGGTCTATGTGTGTTAATGAAGACAGTAGTGAATCATGCAGTAACACTGGGAACAGAACAGTGAACACAAATGTTATGTCTCCTCTTCAGGATGTTTAGATGCCTGAATGATAGTTAGGTCTTTATTTTAAATGCATATTAACAGCATGATAATTTAAAGCTTATTAATTTTATTATTTTGAATTGCACAGCTCTGTAATAAAACAATAAAGGGCAGAAAAAATTTTAAAAATGCCATCCTCATTCCCTTCCATTTATAGTGTTAGACAATAGTCTTTTAAAATTTATTTTTCAAGTAGTTTGAAAAGTTGGTTTTGGAAATATTGGTGTATTGCATGTATATGTGATATTTACATAAGAAGAATTTACTATACTTTCAAACAAGAAGTCTTGTGGATTTTACCAATTAGTGAATGTACACTTGAAAGATTAATGTCCAATATCTGCAGAACTTGATTAATATTTCCCCCCTCTGTTTTTGAAAGCATACTGCAAAATCTCAATCTGAATAGTTACCAACAATCACATAAATTGGAATTTTTACATTTTTGAAACAAAATTCACAAATCTGTATTTTCCGAGTTGAACCAGAGGATTGATGTACCAGGATGTGTTCAGTGGACCTACCAGTTCCATTAACTTGTTACTATGTCAGTAACAACTACTAGAAATTAAGAGTCTTCTCTTTGGGGTTGGGACTCCAGCAGTAACTTGATAGCCTTCTCTGTTATCTATTTAATTTATCTGAAATAATCTGTCTGTGGAGACAGATGAATTCTCCTTCTCTCCTCCTTCTTTGCTTCTTCCTCTGGGCAAGAGTAATGGCTATAGAAGTGAGTGATTTAGTCATTTGAGTATTTGAATTCTAATTGTTAATTTTGGCTCTACTACCATATACCACTTTTACTGAATAATCATGTCTTCAGATATTATGCATAGATTTATCTTGTTGTGGACCACATCATTATATTATCTGCCCAGAAATTATCTGCCCAAAAAAGAATTATGCCTTCTGAGAATCCGTGGAAACTTCAGGGAGGAGATAAATTGTGATTATTTTTTGAGGGGGTGGGAAGAGAGAAATTATATCAGAAGAAAGACATATTTGGAAGCAAATGTTAAAGGAACATTGTAAGCTAGTCAAGACTTACCACGGAACTGCTGTTTTTAAGAATAATGAAAATTTACTTCCAAATGGAAAATAGAGAAACGTAGACAATGTAGAAGATTCTGAATGCTCCATTATTTTATTTCAACTACTACAAATGTGAAATTTGTTTTCTACCAAAAATACGAGGAGACAATGTGTTCTGGATCAAAAAGTGCTTTTTTTTTTGTAAGGGTAACATAACTTTATTTGAGGAATACATGAAATAGCATTGCATGATTTAAGAGCAATAAAAACACATCACAATGTAATAATTCTCGTCATTATTTGTTGCTGGCAGTTTTAGTTGGCTTGGTTTGTCGTAAGAAATTTCCATGACACCTCAAGAAAAGAATAACATCCAAATGACACATCAACCTTTCTTTCCCTCCCTTTCCCTGACCCAGTGCCACCCCCTTCCCCCTAATAACTTTTTTCCCGAAGGGCAGTTGAATTCCTGGTGGAATACAGCCTGACCACGTTCAGGCTCCTTTATCTGAAATGTAAACTTTAATACTACGGCTGCCTATATGCCTTTACAGTAAGGGGTCTCTTAACATTTCCATTCTAAACGCCTATTTTCAAAGGTTTATAACTCAGCTATAAAAATGTGCTCCAGGCTGAAACTTAGCATACAGGGTCCTCGCCCAGGAGCAGTCTTTTACTCTTTTATATATTAATCTTGAAAAAAATGGTGTGACTGTATTTTAAAGAACTGGAGTGTTCACAGTAATAGAAGTTAAGGACATAGGGTATGAGGAAAGATCACATGCCAACAAGTCCTCCTCGTCTGTAATAGGTTTATCTGAAATTCAGTTTTACAACATCTCCTTCCTGCCTGTCATTCTCTCTTTCAATTCTCTCTGCTCAGAAATAAATCTAGTTTTATTGCTTTCATTATTTGTTTTAATAGCCTCATTTGTGGGACTTATTTACTCGTTGCGCCACCTTGATCTATGGTCCTGTCCACAAGTATGAGTTGGCCACTCCGGGGCCACGTCGGATTTGGGAGAGCAGGGTTGTCATGATTATTTGTGTTTGTTGTTGCTGTGGGTGCTGTTGTTATTTAAAAATGAAGAAAAGGGAAAAGATACTCATTCATTTTTATGGATGGTAATTAAGAATGAATAAAAAGTTAACAATACAAGTTATTACATAGTAACAATTACCTTACTCCTCCAAATTGCTTCTCAAGACATTAATTTGAGTAGTCATACTTTTATTCTAAATCTTGCTGTTTCTTTCTGATCCAAATTGTTAAATAGATGGGTTTTCCACCATGGATCCAGTGCATTAATAACAAGTAAATTGGTGATGAAGTGTTCTCATAAGCATCTGATAATTTGATTACGTTTGCCTGGTTTTCATCTCCCACAATAACCCATGGGTTTTCAAATCTAGATGATTTTAGACTTTTTGGTATTTCGATTACAGATTTAAAACCATTGGTTAAGGTCCTTTAATTAGTAGAGGTTTTCTTTCTTTCTTTTTCTTTTTCTGGTGTGTTTTATGTAGCTCCAAACCTTAATCCCCCATAACATTAATATTTTTCTTGTATGTTTTTGTCATCTATAATAACTACCATAATATTCATTATTTGAAAAAAGAGAGGACTTCCTTTAAATCCAGATTATTTGGAGTGATACTGAAGATTATCAAGGCATATGGCTTTATTTATACTTTAATCATTAACAACTGTTTTGTGAGTAAAGTGTCACAGGTGGAAAACCAAACAAACAATAAAAAACAAACAAAAGATACCACTCTTTCTAACGGTGCTACATGGGAGAACAAACATGTATGTCTATGTCATGGCAGGCAGAGAAGATGGGAAATATGGAGTGTTTTTTTTTTTTTTTTCCCTGTGAAGTTTGCTGCACATCTCAATCTATAATCTGACATGATGGATGGGCACTGGGAAACTCATTAGCTGTCAGGATTGGTTAATAAGACTGCTTTTTCCAGCATGTGCTTGTTATTATATAGAACAGTACACTTTCTAAGCCTCTAAGACTACATGGCCCTTCTGTACCCATTACCCTCTCCAATGGCACCCTTTTCAGCTTGCCTTCTCTGATCATGGAATTGGCAGGGTGGGAAGATGAAAAGTGACAGGCTTGGTGGGGCCAGGAAGGCATAAGCGAGGCAGAGAGAATGAAGGAGAATGTGTGAGCGCATATGTATCCTTCAGGATTCTCAGTTATTCTTTACCATCTGTCCATAGTGTGAATTCTTTAATAACTATTTCAGAATGTGTAACATTTACTTGGAAATTCACAGATGTATTAAATTACAAATATACTTTAAATCAAATATAATCAAATTTACTTTCATATTCAATGTATTATATATATGTATATATGTAAATAAATACATGTATGTATACACACATACACTCATTCATTCATCAAACATTCATTGAGCATCTAGTCTATATCCAGCACTGCAATAGAAGCCAAGGAGACTTGTACAAAATGAGCTGGCTTTCAGAGGGTGGGGAGAAAGCCTTAGAAACAAATAATTATAATGTGATCAGTGCAAAGTGATAATTAGAATACACTGTGAATATACTCTATGAGTGAACAAAGAGGGAGGAACTCTTTCTGGAAAGGCTGGGAAATGCCTCAAAGAGATTAGTGTCTTTGTGTTGGGTCTTGAAGGATAAGTAAAATTTTCTAAGAACATGTGCAGACACCTGAGCATGAAAGAACTTTGGAGGTTTTGTAACCAAAGACTAATTCAATATGGGCTGGAAGGTAAGGCATTTTAATTAGAAGGGATGGAAGATACAGCTAGGAAGGTAAACAGGAACCACGTCTTGGAACATGTTCTGTGTTATATGAAGGTGTTCGTTCTTTATCCTGTAGGTGATGGGAAAGCACTGAAGATTTTTAAGCCATGATGTAATATGATCTATTTAGGAATATAACTCTGGTGGCAGTGAGGAGGCTGGGTTGAGGGGGTAAAAGCTAAGTGAAGGAAGACAAATTTCAAGAGTTCTTGTCATAATCCAGGGGAGATATATATGGTAGATGAGAATCAGAACTAGTGTGGTGACAGAGCAATTAGGAATAGAGAATAGATTTTAAAAGGAGCCAGAACAACGGGATCTAAAGTTGGAATATGGGGACTGAAGAATCTCTCAAGATAACTCTCAGATATCTAGGTTAAGTAACATGGTGGATGGCAGCGTTATTAGGATAGGAATTTAGAAAGTTTGGCAGGTGTGAGTGGACATATTAAGTTCATCTCCAAGTTTGGAGTGCCTGCACATTATCCAGAAGAGCTCCAATAAGCAGTCATAAGTATTACATAAGTTCTTAAGAGAGAGCTTGGTGCTACAGATAAATTCATTTGTTGACACATTCATTATGTGTGAGGCACAGAAGGTATAGTAACATATAAGATAGAATCCTCCTTCCCATTTATGGAGCTTAGTTAGAGAAAAAGACAATGATCAAATGCCACTCAATGTGGTAAATCCACAAAAGGGTGAGTATACAGTGGTATAAAGAAAAAAAAAAAGGATATATAATCTTATCTCTCAAGGCTGATGGGAGGGGCCTCAGAATAGATTTTTCTGAGGAAGCTACAACTGACCTGACACCTGAAAGGTAAGTGTAACGTTTACTAAGGTGAGAAGTGAAAAAAATTAAGATTGATCAATAGTAGATGAAAGTGGGAAGAGATGGCTTAGGGTGAGCACATAAAAGAAAATGAGATAAGCACCTAGGGAGATCCTGGGGATTTCAAGGTTTGAGGTGCAGGGAAAGGAAAAAATAAGCAGTGTTGGGTGGGGTAGAATTGGGGTTGGTGATACCATGTATGTCCAGAAGGGAGAGAATGCTCAATAAAGTCAAATGCTGCAGAGCGGAAAAAGCAAGAAAAGAAATTTCTAATAAACTTCAAGTCAATAAATATTAAGTACCTGTTTTCTAAAGACTATGCTATATATCCTGGGTTACAAAAGGGTGAACAAACCAGACACAGTCCCCACTTTGAAGGGACTTATAGTCCAGCGCCTGAAGATACAAAAGTTGTTCTTAGGGATTTGATGAGTGGAGCCAAATTGATAACTGACATCAGTAACTGCTCCCCATTTCCCCTGCTCCCTACTTTCTCAGGCCCTGGTGCCACTAATCTTTCTGTCTCTATGGATTTACCTCTTCTGGATGATAAGTATAAATGGAATCATACAGTGTGTGTCTGATTTCTCTCAATTAGCATAACGTTTTTGAGGTTCATCTACGTGTGGCATGTACCAGCACTTTATTTCTTTTGAGGGCTGAGCAGTATTTCATTATATGGATGTCTCATATTTTGTTTATCCATCCATCAGTTGATGGACATTGGGTTGTTTCCGCCTTTTGGCTATTGTGAATAGCACTGCTATAAACTTTTGTGTACAGGTTTTTGTTGAAATACCTGTTTTTAATTATTTTCTCTTAAAGAGGGAAGCTGGTATTTATTTATAATTGCTGGGGAATGAACCGTTGGAGAGGAAGAAGATACCAACAAAGATGTGGGTAACTGATGGAGGACAGTTTTGGAGATAAGGGAAGAGATGAAGACTATAGTGTTTGCTTGGAAAGCAATGTGAGAAATAGAAGAAAGAAACTGTTTGTAGCTACCAGTTCTACTTGAGACAGGGTCAAATGTCAGATATTTTACTGAATGATATTTTACTGTATGTCAGATATTTTAATTTAAATGAGGACATTGATTCTTCCAAATGTGTTTTGTGTTACCAACATGGAATGAATCTTGGAAGTATCTGTCTATAAAAGAGGCAAAAGAAAAAAAAAATCCCACTCCAGAATATTTAGAAGTATTTCTGAAATCTTCATTGACAAATTTAAGAGAGATACTTATTGGTCATTGCTTAAGAGAGGCATTTAATTTGGATCAATTTCCTGCAATGCACTTAGCAGACTTTCAAATCCATTTTGTTGGGACACCTCTGAGACCCCATGCTAGATAATAAGGACGGCTGGAAGCTGATTTCATAATTTCTAAGTGCAACTGAGGTAGAATTAAAGTGCAAATGCAATTTTTGAAGTGCTTGACATGAGAGAAGCCATAAAATTGCTCTTTGCTCTGACTTGTTTTAATTTCTATATGAATGTTTTATACAATAGTCCTTTTACTGTTTTCCAAGTCATGAGCAATTATATTTGATGAAAGGGCAATTATCACACATAGAAACTCAGCATTCCAAAAGCTATCAAAATCCCACCATTAGATTAAAACTCCCCCTACCATTCCAATCTGCTGAAAAAAATCATGGAAACTTTTGATACTGAAAGTTTAGCTTGAATGATTGGAGATGGCAAATTGGGGGATTTTTCTAAATACATGAATGTTCTCTTCCTGCGAAGAGATGATATAATTAACTTTTGCTGATTAAATATTAACATTACTATGGTTTTATAGTTCCAATCCTTATAGCTTCATTTCCAGAAGTTCCATTTATTCTCCAAGAGAACAAATGAGAAAGGCGACACATTCTGCAGGTGTAGGCTGGAGCAATATGGCAGCACTGATTAAATGCATGGGGTCCCAACTGTTCTCTTTTGGGTCCTGGACCCACTGAGTCACTTTCTGCCTCTGACTTGTTCCCCTCTCATTTAAAATTAAACGTAGAACCATTGGCAGTTTTCAGGCTTGATTTTCATCCCAGGCCTAATGGCTTACAGGTGGCAATTTTTTTTCCCCCCAAATGACAACAACTACATTTCTCCAAGCCCATCCGAGGATAATGCTAACGAGAACATTATCGAAAAAGGACAGCGAAAGGGCCATTTAAAAATAAATAAATAAAACCTTTTTCACTTTTCTTTGTTCCATAAAAGCCCTTTTCGCTCTCTTTTTTTCTTATGTTTGATATATGGAAGCGATTCCATTTATAACTTGAGCTCTTTTGCTCCAGGCTCTTCAGATGTTTTGATGTTGTTTAACTGTTATAAACTGACCAGTATTCTGTGACTTATCTGTGAAACATATTGGGCTGCTTTTATGATCAGCACACCCAGAACTTAGCCCAGCAAAAAGATAATACTGTGTAGGAGTTATTCTCAACAAGTTTTGTGACATATAACATGGCCTCTGAATAGGTATTAAAGTTATATTGTCAGTACGTTGCTGTTTTTTTAAGACACTGCAGAGTGGTGGAAGTGGGCAGGATTCAATGAAAATACTGTGTTACACATACTTTCACCGCAATTGTCACTAGGGAAAACGACCTAATATTTAATAGGAGATCATTGTCTCCCCACCATCCCTGAGGTTTAGAAGTCAGAATTTCTAACATATTGAAATCCGTTAGGGGGAATGGTAAAGAATTGCTGAGAAGATTAAAATTTCAAAGTGATTTCAAATATTTTAAAATAAAAAATTGTTATTGAAGGTAGGCTGCCATTAATAGCTTTAGCATATTAAGAAACATAAACCCATGAAATGGTCTAATAGGTGGTTCTCCTAAGAGAATTTAATATTTATAAGTAAATATCTGAGATGTGATTAAAGAAAAAAATCACCAGTCAATGATGTTTACTCTGTATTAGTAGTTACATTGTATTAGATATCTAACTCGGGATATATTCCTTTTCCTTGTCTTACAGAGCACCTTTTATAAACCTTGCATTTATGTCAATAGGACTGGCATACATATATTAATAACTGATTTCTTTCCAAAAGAAGAGAAAGCTAGGAATAAACTTGCATATTATTTTAGGAGAGAAATAGACATATTGGCTTATATAATGTAACTGCTATTTGCATGTAAATTACTTCACAGGTATAATCAAGAAAGATATTTGCAAATAGTAATCATGAAAATAAAAATATTGTGAAAGCACAAATATTCATGGGTTTATTTTCTCATTAATGTATGTATATATCTAGATTGATACATATGCAGAGAGAAAGAGGGAAGAAAAACTATACACCTGCACCCTCTTTCCAGTGAGGTGGTGGGTGCATGCTCACCACCCTTGGGAAAAATCTTCTTTTCTTGACTTTTCCCTGGCATATTTGTCGTGGTTCCATTTCCTCAGAACTGTGCAATTGGTAGATTAATTTATGCCAAAGTTGAAGGTGGGTGATCAATTTCGCAGGGAACATACGTTTGAATATCACCAATAGCTCTCAAAAGATCATGGGTATAATCCTATAAAGTGAGTGGGGTTTTCATGCACCAGAATAGCCTCCTTCTTAAGATATCTTGGTGTAATAGACAGATGTTTGATGTCTTTTCTATTCCATCATGAAAATTATTTTTTATTCTTCATAAATATTAGGACTGTCCTTCATTGGCATGCACACACCTTCAGGCAAGTACACCTAACACTTGCTGGTGCATAGAGGGGGAAATAAACACCTGTGTGTATTTGGTCAGTAATAATAAGATAGCCATAATGAGCAGTCTTGTTTTAATCTAGAACTTTTTCTATATCCTGGGGAAGACATGAGGTAAATTTTGTTTTCGCAAGGCAGTATTTTTTACACTTGTCTATAATGCTGACCCAAGGTGCTTTTTTTTTTTTTGGTGCATCTCATAAGAATTCTATTCTATAAGAAATTTATACTGTGTAAGTATAGAATTGAATAATCAGTCTGTCATTTGGGGTTTTGATCTGATGAAGGAGAATTGTTAGTGACTCTAACAAGAAAAATCCCCAAACTTGCTGTGAGTTAAAGATCTAGACCTTGTGAGGATGCTTGGAAAGGCTAATTTAAATCAGGTTTCAAACAAAGTGGAAGTTTCTTGGAAACACAACAGAACAAAATATATTTTAAAAAGTTCTGAAAAAAAAGTTCTGCTTAACTGATAAGAGGGAATCTTAGGGTTCCAATTCTATTATAAAATACAACACAACAATGGATGGTAATGTCTATGAAAACATGCCTCTTGGAAATCTGTTGACTTGGAGAGAGATCTGAAGCTAAGGACTTGGGCTGACAAATGAAAGCTATTGTAGCTTTAATTCGCATATGTTTTTCTGCAATCCCAAAAATGTGGTGGGGTAGGATGGGAAAGAGTTCTCTCTCCTCTTATTACTTGTTTTGGCTTCTGATTTGTTTAGATCATTTTATCTGAACAAAGTTTTCTGGCATTAGCAACGCAATGGGAGAACTCTCCCAAGGCTTTCTGTGCTGAGAGGCATTGCACTGCCCCGTCCCAAGTTCTGCAGACTGTGAGCTCAATTCTGGAGCATTCTGTATGGACCCTACTTGATTTAAGTAGAAGATACATGTGCTGGTGTTATTCATGACCATTATGTTAAATTCCAAGATGCGTGGATACATATAATTGAAAAATAAACCTTTATTTTAAGCTCACTCTCACTGGCCTCCAAGAGATTAAACTATTACTGTAAGCAGCCCATTGTTTCTTGCATGTATCTTAGATTTTATTTCCTGTCAGCTATTGCAAGAACTACTAAGAAGAATTAGTTTCACCACACAGTAAGTAAATGCTTTAATGCCCTGCATTATTGTTTACACTAAGCTTTGCAAGCACTTAAGCCACAACAGATAATTGTCAAAATGATGAAGCAGTAAAATCACACAGCCAGCAGTAATGGTGGAGATGTTGTTCTAGGGAACAGCTAGTAAGACTTAGAGCTTACACTTAGTTTGCTAGTTGGTTAGGGAGAGCAATATTTTATGAAAAGCTATCATGAGTGCCGAAAAGAAAAAAAAAAAAAATGCAGGAAGAATTTTATGCCCTAAGTACCGTACAAGCTGTGCTTGCCTATGCTTTCGTGTTTTCTCTCTTTATCTGATTTTGTTTGGCTTAAATCAGGTATTGGTGTAAATACCACTTCAAAAGGGCCTGTGAGAGAGACTAGATTATCGGGTGTCTTTGAAAAAAACCTATGTCTCTTGTCAGCACCCTGTTAATTTTAAAACGAACACAAGGTAAGGGCACAGTTGGCAATTTCTGCTCTGAAGTAAGAGTTTCACCACCCAAATGCACATTTTGATCTACTACTTTCAGTTGAGTTTTATCAGTTTTTTATCCTGTGGGTGGGGGCAGAGGAATGAGATCTATCTCCTCACTTGGTTTTAACCACAGAATGTCTGGATTGCTCTGTTTTCTTTAACGGGAACATCAGTGAAAACTGCGTTCTGTCTGTGGGTGATGTATCTGAGTGCAAACAGGACTCTGTTAGCCATTATGTACCTATTAGCCCTGATTACCTTGTGATAGCTCCTCACCAGTTGGTTTCACTCACTTTGACAGATCTAGTACTTTGTTTAACCTTTAAACCAGTAGGGCAATAACACAGCTGACAGAAGGGGAGAAATAATTAAGGAAAACTTAGCCAGGACATTCAAAAAATCTCTAACAAGGCAGATATTTCTGTTCAGCTTGAAAACTTGTCAAAGGATACATACACTTTCCCGTAATTGCTAGAGCAAAATGTTTTATAATTTTTGCTGGCTTTAAATTAATTTTAGCAATGTAGCTTAATCAAATTACTAGGTGTCTTACTTTAAAATATCTATAATTTACACTCTCAGGAAGCACGTTTTAATATTTCAGTGCTTCACAGACAGTGATATCCAAGAGAAATTCATTTCTAAAAGAATCAGAGAGAAAATATTAAAAATATTCTCTAAGATTCTGCCAACAGTTTGAGCTTTACATCTTCTGAAATGGCTGACTCATGGTTTTGGAGAATAACACATGTGATACAAAAACACCTAGGTCCATATTATTAACTACTTTCAGCATTGAAGCCTGGTCAACAGTAATTAGAAGAAAACAAGACATCCTGAACTTTGTCAGTTTATATTTTGAAGTGCTTTTTGTGAGCCATTTCAGAGAATAACTTGCTCGGGAAGGAGTCCGTACTCTGTCTTCTTCTTTTCAACATTCTTCAGCATTAACTCCCCCTCTGAAGGCCTGACCCCATCACCACACTCGTTTTACTTTGGAGCCATTTTTGCGACTTCTGTGAAAATCCGAACTCTCTCGGCTTTTCTCCCATTAATTCACATGCACACAGCAGAGAACTAGAAAGAGTGCTTCATTGTTGCATGAAGATATTCAATTAAAGTCGGAACAACTTCTAAATGAGAAAGTACAAATAGTCTCTCCAGATCATTAATAATTTGGCAGTTTATAAGACATTAAAATATAACGTGTTCATTATTTTCCTCAAATCTATTGAGAGCATTACATAACTCCTCTCGCTTAACTGTATTCCTTTTGGTTTAGATGATATCAACTAATAGAGGTAACCTACCCTTGTCAGTTATAAGATATTGACATCAAGAAACAGCACAATTGTCTTCTAATTATGTCTGATAACAAGTCTAATTTAGCATTCTTTCATACATCATTTATCATAAGTCTTAGTGTTCCCTGTTATTCGATTCTTAGGTTAAGTGATTACTATCATGTTCTCTAATTCATGGTTGCATAAATATTTCTTAAGACACAACTTTGGCATTTCTGGTAGCTAAAGATCCCTGGATCATATTAAAGAAACAATATTCTCAGTCATGAAGATACATGCCATACTATTATTTAATTTTAAACAAGATTTTAGCATAACAACTGAGCTAGGACATTATTTTAAGCCTTATTATTGCTGACTTTATTAATAGTATATATTTTATACAATAAAGTATATAAAAGATGAGATATCTCCTGTTGGGAGTTTCGGTGAGGGAGGAGATATCCACTACAAATTAAAATAGGAAAAAAAGAAAATGATTATATAAATGTAACCAACTACTACTTCATATTATTATTGCCGAAATGATCACCATGGCTTAATCTATAAGTTTGCATGGGATAGTTTGGTGGAGAAGGAAGCCTTGAAATATTAAAACAATGGGGAATGTTTGAGGATGGGAGCAGGGTGGGAGAAGACATCCTGGGATACACATATAAAATGATAGAAGATCCAGAAAGGAGAGGATTTGAGCTCTGCAATGAATAGTACTGGTTTTTCCTGCTTGAGTTAGACAAATTTAGGAATGCTATATAGGGAAATTTCCAAATTGACAAGGAGAGTTTTGGCCTCTGTGAATAAAAATTTGCTCCTACTTTTGGGGTATAAATTTTAAACTCCTGGAGGTTGCTAATATGCAGTCATCAAAATAATACTAAGGTAAGACTTATTTAATTGCTGAAGGAAAACTGAATGTAGGAAATCAGGCTAGGAAGAAATACTAACCATCCAGGTCTACTGAGGTTAAGGTCTAGGTCACAGTTATGGCTATCGGCTTCCTGAACATCTAGGTCATGGTAGTGGCTATGGGCTTCCTGAAGAAAGTGACATCTAATCTGGGTCTCAAAGGATGAGTATGTGTTAGGCAAGGGGGGAAGGAGGAAGCAGAAAATATTACAGGTAGAAGGACTGACATATGAAAAGGCTATAAAGTAAAAGGACATGGAGCTTTGGAAGAAGTTTTTTAAGACTGGAATTTAAAGAATGAGGTGGTGAATGAGGAGAAAGGAGACCATGAAGGCTTATTATGTCATATAAAGGAGTCTGGAGTCTATCCCATGAGAGCTATGGAGGCTTTGGAGAGATTTAAGCAGAAGAGCACCATTATGATCAAGTTTGCATTTTAGGAAGACTGTTCAGTCTAGATTGGAGGTGAGCAAAACTGAAAGAAGGACGCTAAAGTGGCAGTGTAGGATTTTTGGCAAAATGGTGACTTGGTGTAGGCTGGCAGTTGTGGGGAAAGTCTAGCTATATAACCAGGAAAAAGGATCGGTGATCCTAGCAATTGATTTGATGTTGGAGAAGAGGAGAGGGAAAAGAAGGGATCCAGAATAAGGCTAAAGTAATGGACTTGGTGAGAGATCAATGTAAAATTTAAAAAAAAGAAAAAGAAAAAGAAAACAAAACTGGGTTAGAAAGTCTGTAGGATTTAAGAAGTTAAAGGTCATGTTATTTCTTTTAATGAGGTAGTCTGGTAGAAGGATAGTAATAAAAACCGGTTTAGATACACTTAATTAAAGATATTTCAATGGAGATATTTTGTAAACAGCAACAAATATGAACCCAGAGTCGCACACAATGAGAAACTGGATAAGCAAAATTCTTCAGGGAAATTCAGAGAGCCATGACTGAACCTTACTGTTCAATGTTAATGGGCCACCATATTGAAACAGTCCCTTAGAAGAAAAAATGGAACAATTAGCAAGGAAACCACAAAAATATGGAAAATAGTCTATCAGTGCTTAAGGAAAGGTTGAGGAAAAGAGTGTTAATAACATGACGGGGATGGGGAGGCTTTGGTTATCTGTTAGTTTTGTTACACCTGGATTCCTCTGTTATATGACATGAAGTCATCAAAATACTACAGCAGTAACTATTGATTGCCTATCAAATATTCATTTGCTTCCCTTTTTTTACTAATAGAACCCTGATTTTATTGGTGGTGGCAATATGCTGATTTCAAAAGTTCTCTACCCTTTTCCTAGCCTTCTCTGAAGTTATATCTTTCAGACTTCTCTGAATCTAAATCTGACTATGTGATATGGTTTTGGCAATAAGAGATAAGTAGAAGTCACTGGGTGGGGCTTTTTCAAAACTTTTAAAAAGGGTTGTAGATCTAACTTTCATGGGCCTTTTTGTTTTTCTTGCCTGAAATGTTGGTGTGATATTAGAAGAGGGAGTGGGGAGGGAGAAGGAACCATCTTGAAATCGTGAGAACAAGAGTCATATTCTATGGGTGTCTGAGGAGAAAGATAGAAGCCTGGGCCATTGTGGACATTGAGGCTGCTACATTGGTCCTGGTCTCCCTATCCCTGGACTTTTCATTAAGAGACAAAAATAAAATTTCTAATTTGCTTAGAAGCCAGTCCAGCAGACTTAATAATATTTAAAAAATGTTATTGTTAATATTGCCAATTAAAATAGTTATGATTTTTTTCAGTATTCTTTATGTGAGAGATACAATGCTAAGCTTTTTATGTGTACTGTCTAATCCTTACAAGGCTATATAATCCTATAATCCTATAAATTATATATTTTTATCTCTGTTTTGTAGATGAGAAAAACAAGGTTTAGAGAGTTTAGTAACTTTCCTAAAATCACACAGTAAGTACATGTACTAATCTGGCAAGCCATAATTAAAACCAAGATCTATTTGATCCCATAGAAGATTTTTTAATGTCTACATTCCACAATTTTATTTGGTAAACAGCTGTTGAATTCATGTTTTTTTTTTTCTGTTTTGCTTTTACTCATACCTGTTTATGATAAAAAGGGAATTCTTTTTATTTCTTATTTTTTAAAATATTTATTTATTTGAAAAAGAGAGAGAGCATGAGAGCAGGGGGAGGGGCAGGGAGAGAGGGCGAGAATCTCAAGCAGACGCCCCACTGAGCGTGGAGCCTGTCTCAGGGCTCAGTCTCACAACCCTGAGATCATGACCTGTGCCCAAATCAGGAGGCAGATGCTTAATTGACTAAGCCACCCAGGTGCCCCAAGGGAATTCTTTTTAAAACAAAAATAAGATTTGCATTACTGCTAAGTTCACTGAATGGGTACATGACTGAGGAGATGGATGCCAATCCACATTTTCTGACATAAATTCAACTAAAGAGTTTTCATGGAAATCTCTTAAAAACCCACTGACTTCCTGCCAGCCTGTAAGGTTTGAACATAAACCCTGCTAGGGGCTATCACTCTGTCTTCATGGGCTAAAAAATGGGATGTAATTATTACATATTTTATTCGCTGTTCAGAGATGTACATTTGCCAGATGTGGACATGTTTGTTTGTTTGTTTGTTTGTTTTTTGCAGAGCTACCTGATGTCTCTCATTTCTGCCATGCTGGGGATTTCTTAGATGATGTGTATAGAATGCTCTATTATCTGGAGCTCATGATGAAGTTCTCCAATAGTACTTCTTAACTGAACCAAATTAGACATTTACAGTATAAGAAAGCCAACAAAAGCCATAGAAACAGAGATGAGGAACTCTTCAACTCACCACCGTAAAAAGAAGTTGAGTCACTGTTGTATGAGGCATTCTTAATTATTGACTTGATCACCACGCCCAAACTCTAGATCCAAGACATGGCAATATTAACAATACTGGTTTGTGTGTGCAAGATGCAATCAATTTCAATTTCAATGAATCCATAATGGTTGCATATATCCACCTAATTTTCTCAAAAGAAGATTCGCAATAGTTGTTGTCTTCAGTTTCCAAGATAGTCTTTAAATTAGGATCAGGTTACGAGTCTTTCAATAAAGACTTTACTAATGATATAGGCTTGAAAGTGGACATTTCAGAGGGATTTCTCTCCAAAAATGGATTACTGGGAAGAGATTAAGATACTCTGGTATGCCAGTGTTTTAATTGGCATATTAAAGTTAGGAAATTCCAGATGTATCTTTATTTGTGCAGCCCTTCTTCCAACAATCCTTCTGTTCTTCTAAAACACACAAATCAAGAACTTCGGGACTTCTTGTAATTACTGAATTCATATCAGGTTTCTCCCTGTCCCTAAAGTAATTCATTTCTTCCTGGAAAAAATAACTTCTAAACCCAAAGAACTTTCTATTGAATTTTACTTTCCTGTTGTATTAGTTTATTATTTCTGCTATAACAAAGTACCACAAACTTTGTAGCTTCAAACAACACAAATGTATTCTCTTATAGTTGGAGACCAGAAGTCTAAAATCAAGGTGTTGTTGGAGCTGGTTCCTTTTGGAGGCTCCTGAGGAGAATTCATTCTATGACTCTTACAGCTTCTAGAAGTTGTTGGCTTCTAGAAGTCCTTGGCTCATGGTAGCATCACTCCAATCTGATTCCATAGTCACATCACTTTCTCCTCTCTCGACTTTCTTATCTTCTTTTTATGAGAACCCCTGTGATTATATTGAACCCACCACAATAATCCAGGATAATTTCCCTGTCTCAAGAAACTAAGTTTAAGTCCCTTTTACCATGTAAGGTGACATATTTATAGGTTCTAGGGATTAAGATGTAGAAATCTTTGGGGGCCATTATTTAGCCTACCACATATGTATAAATATATATTTTTAAAACATTAAATAGTACCTGAGGTTTTGAAGTGACTATAAATTATCATTTTTGTTTAAACCATAAACATTTCACCTTGTGATGCTGGGTTTATCTTGAATCCCAGAATCCTAGGGCATACTGATTTTCCTATGGCTCCCTACTAAAGGCTACTGGTATCTGCTAATTGGAACCATGAGTGAATTAACACAGAAATTCTGGGTCTTGGAATTGAATCTGATACTCAAAGGAACACTTCTGGTGTCATAATTCTTGGACTCAAACAAACCACATGCTTTCTCATAATAGTGACCAAGATGCTGTGGTCAAGAAATTTTGCGGACTTTTAAAGCTCTGTTCTGGAAACAAAATGGCAATTACAATGATTGCAAACTATTTCCTGAAGAGATGTCTGGTTTCATCTCTTAGCTTTGCTTTGACATTTATAATTTTGCACCTGTTACTTGTGATATTTGTTTTTCTCTTAGGTGTGATGTCATGATTGCATTTTACCTTTATTTATTTTCTGTAATTTATGGAAGGGAGTGTTACCTATGCTTTCTCCAAACATATGGTTTACTAGATGGCTCGTGAGTGGGACTGAGTGGGTTGTTTCAAAGTCTGTAAAGAGATGCTTTCTGGCTCCAGTTTCCTCCTTTGAAGAGGTGGGGATCAAGAGGTCGACATGGACTTGGCCTGAGGTCAACTGTTGAAATGATCTTGCCACCTTATGACTGTAGAATCTTTTTTTTTTAGAGTTGTGACCCGGTGAAATGTCATGGGGAACCTCAGGAATTTATGGTCCGTTAAATAGGAACTTTTGCCCTCTTGGAAGTATTATTTGGAGGAAAGCTTCCAGTCTCTCTCTCCCACAGAGTTGGAGGAAAGATCACTGAGCATGTGTACCTCCGGCTCTTGGTTTCTCTCAGATCTTTCTGCCAGTGACACAGCTCCTTTTCTCTCTCTTTAGAGAGTCCAGTAGATCGAACCCATTCCACAGAAGAAGGTCAGCAGTTGTTCAGCTGTTCTTCCTGTTACTACCTGGGAAATTCTGACACGGACTTACGAGTAGGGAGCTCATTTGTACTTAGTTACAGACTATGTTTTCCAACATATTTTTATCAGCAATAAAATAAAACAAATATGATCTTTTTATACCTACCTGCCAAATCTCAATTGTTTCTAAAGAAACAGATTTGATGAATTAGTACCAGAAATCCCGACAGCAAGGACTAAAAATTTTTGTAACTAAAAACTCATCTTTCATGATTTAAAATTTAAAAATACATCATTTAAAAATTGCCCCATTTTCAATATAAATGATTTATAAACACCACCCTTCAGTCCTCTCTCTCCCTCTTGCCCCCCACCCCCCACGCACACACTACAGAAGCAGAGCAGATAAGCTGGACAATTTAATTATTTTGCATATTAAATTTGTTTTGGTTATGATCATACCCTTGGGTCTCTGGAAGTCCTGAAGAAGAGCCATTATGTGTGCCATTCTGGCTCATTCATTCAATATATCTTTTTAACAAATACCAAGTACCTACAATACACAAGGCACTGTTCTAGGTGATTGGAATAAAGTGATAAATAAAAGAGAAAAAGATCTCTGCCCTCATGGAGCTTATATTCTCAAAGAGAGACAATGAGCAATACATGTAATAAATTCATAATTTATATGGTTTTGCAAGGTGATAAAGAGATACGGAGAATAAGAAGAGCAAGGGCAGGGGAACTCAGAGTGGAGGGGGGCAGGGCAGTTTGTGGTATTTAGTAGGGTGCTGAGGTGGGTCTGTACATGCGTGTGTAGAGCAGTGTGAGGGGGGACAGAGGTGCTAATAAAGAGGAAGTTATATGCAAGTGGGACACAGCAAAGTTGCTTGGTTTGATTTCTGACATACTTTTATGGCGGGAAAGAGTGGGCAAATCAGGAGCTCATTGCATTCAGCAAACATGTCTGAGACACATGTCCTGCCACTCTTATAGCCCTTCACTGCTTGTATTTTCATTATGCCCGAAAGGTCTGAAAGCCAGTTTGCACTGTCAAGGACAGAGTTGGCAGAGATTATGGGTGTAATGGAAAGAATGTAGGGTTAGTTTCAAAAGACTTTCAGTTTAGCCTTGGGGTTCTGCTTCCAGCTACTATGAGATGTTGGGCAAGTCACTTAACCTTTTGGGTCTCAGTTTTTTCATTTGTAAAGTAAGAGAGTCAGCCATATAATCTCACTTAACTCCTTGCTTTCTGCAGTCAGTGGAGGCAAACAGGAAAATGGGGCTAAAATAAAAAGGAAAGAGGAGAAGGAGAAGAAAACCAAATGCAAATAAAACAGGAGTGGAATATTTAGATAAAGGGAGAAAAGGAAAAAGATAAAAAAGACAAGCATAATAGGTAGCACATGGGATATAAATACAGACACCTGGGCAATCACCTTTCTCCCCACTGACGCTTCTGGAAAGCTACTTTTGCTAAAGCGTAGTTTTGTTCAGTTCCCTGAAGGAGCTACTCCCTGCATGGGGGTTTCTGGAGCCTCAGACAGGATTTGGAATGCCTTTTTTAGGGCCGAGATAAAATTATGGTATGAATTTTTGTATTTTAGATGTAAAGATTAAATAAGATTTATAGCACTTTGGTAATCTATCCACCTTGGATAACACTATTTTAATGGGGAAATAACATATTTTTATAATCCTACTTGCTAGTGTCTTAATTTGGACATCATCCTAGAGTATATTTGTTTTCAAAGGGATTAATATTCAACTTTGCAGGTCGGCTGGGTGGCTCGGTCGTTGGGCATCTCTCTTCGGCTCGGGTCGTAATCCCGGGGTCCTGGGATCGAGCCCCATGTTGGGCTCCCTGCTCGGCGGGAAGCCGGCTTCTCCCTCTCCAACTCCACTCAAGCTCTCTCTCACTGTCTTTCTCTCTCTCTCAAGTGAATGGATAAAATCTTAAAAAAAAAAAAAATTCAACTTTGCTTATCTGGCTTACATATTTCATTTTATAGGTTTTTCTTGACAAACTCCTCTCTTCCTTGCTTGGCATTTTCCTTCCTCCTGGCCATTTCTCTATTTATTAGCACCAACCTCCAGAGGAAAGATAAGGGGGAGAAGTAAAATATAACTCACTTCATTTCTATAAACTCTTGCAAAAACCGGCAAAGGGCAGATGTTGAAAGCAAAGACCAAGAAAAGTTTAAGCTACAGAGGAGAAGAGATAAGACTTTTCCTACTTTGTGCATTAAATTTGGTCCCACATAACAATGACAGCATCTTAATGTATTTGTGAATTCTATGTAACAACTCTGCATAGGTATAAGGAACATAGATGGCAGAGTTAGCCTAGGGCACTACCTCCAAAAAAAGGGAAACAGTAAAGGTGGATGAAGTTAGATACATATTGAGAGAGGAATGGGTTGGATGTTGAGATACTTGATGCTCCATGGACTATTTTTTTTCTGAAAAGGAAGAGGCATAGCCACTTTTCTTAGAGTTGAGCCAATGGAGGTTTGGAGAATGGGAAGGGTTTGGATTAGCTGGTGTGAGGATGAGGAAGGGGAGTCAAGTAAAGATCCAATCATTGTGGGTGGTATTGAAAAATTTGTAGGCGTTCCTAAATTTGCAAGATTAATAGTGCAGTCTGTGATTTTCTCCAGGTGC
Organism: Mirounga leonina; assembly: GCF_011800145.1. NCBI lineage: Eukaryota > Metazoa > Chordata > Mammalia > Carnivora > Phocidae > Mirounga > Mirounga leonina. Next base: position 61,896,509 of record NW_023270426.1, on the reverse strand, counting down.
TTTCAGCAACTTAGGAGCAGGAGCAGGTAAAAGTGGAGAAAAGCATTCATCCCTGATGAGGGTTTTATAGGGCGGATAGAGCAGAAGAGTAAGGGAAGGAGAGGGAGAGGAAGAGACTGATCTGAAGAGGATCTATCTGTGTTATCTCATTCAGTTGGCAATCTCTGGAGATAGTAGTTTCTCAACAGAGTATTTGCTAGGTGATGGGTCCAATTTACAGGTGAACAAAGTGAGGCCCAGCAGCTTTCCCAAAGTGGCAAAAGCCAGTTTTTGAGCCCATGTCTCTCTGAAAGAAGAAGATGGTATTCTTTTCCTTTATGCTTTGCCTGTAGAGAGCAAGTGAATTTGGGGATTTGGTAATGTTTTCACTACCAAGGTAGGTGGAGTTGGGAACAAAAATATGAAATGGGGAGAATTTATTGAATTTGAGGAGTGCATTTTCATACAATAGCAAGAGAGGTAAGTTAGAACACTGTGGAGACAGTAGGAGATCCCATCAGAAGTGGGGACAAGGTCCAGGGTGTACACAAGACATTGGGTTGTTGAGATGGAATGGTGATGGACCCAGGAAAAGAAGATTCCCCTGGGAAGAAGAATGATAAATGCTGAAGGGTTCGTCTACTTGGTGTGGAAGTGACTCAGGATGATGGCTGGAGATTGGGAAAAGTTTGCAAACCTTGTGCCAAAACTCTCAATGAATATGAAAATAGGATGGAGAAGGGGTGGATGGTAACCTAGAGGCCACTAGAGAGCAGGAATATATTGCGTTGGCTGGCCCTTACATGTTAGTAGTAATCACCTTCAGGTTTTACAATAAATTCCTAGTTATCTACCATACAGCTTCGTCCTGACATTCTCTGATCCTATCTGCATTCAAACTCTTTGCTCTGTGACTCCAACCACCATCCGCCGCTGGCCATACCTTGACTTCCCTTGTATTCCTACCTTGGCTTTTTTTCTATTAAACTCCTACCGATGAGGCTGTGTCTTTTCTTGTGGTCCTCCTGGTTTCTTGGGAGTAGAAATCTCAGCCCTAGTTTTCACCTCAAAGCACACCACTAACTATATCCTAGAGAATGGTATACCTGAAGGGCAGGAGCTTCAAAGCACTGGCCTGTGAGTACAGCATCAGAACATTTTTGGGCTGATTCAGAACAAAGAGTGCCATCTATTGAAAGACCACTTAGCTCTCCAGTCATTTATTTAGCTGTATGAGTTATCACAAAATAGGCTCAAAATAGCATTCTGGAAAATTGACATGGGGGGAAAAGATATGACATGTTATAATAAGGTCATTCTACTATGTGGTGACCAAAGGTGGAAGTCAAGGTCCACCCTGAACCACAGAGGAAAGGGACTCCGGCACTGTTTTTCTCCCTGTGAGATCCTGTGTGAAGTTTCCCATAGAGAGCCCCCTAAAATGAGGAAGTGGCTTTTTATTATTAAAGATGAATATTTAATAATAATTGTTTAGAGGAATAAAATGGTTTAAAGTGACAAAATGGACCAAAGCGCACTGGGGATATAACAGAAATGAGTTGTTCTGTGGACAGCAAGGTGACGGGACATGAATTCATAATGCACCGTGGTCCAAGCAGATTGGTGAGAGAGCAAGAGCCACATGCATTTTGCAGGGAATGTCTCTCACCCTGTTGCCACTTTTTTCAGTGCTCCATATGCTAGATTGCAACTACAGATTTAGCCCTTTTGCCCAAAGGCATCTGAACCTGTGAAAAGCCTAGCTGGGGCACTGTCTATTGTTCATTGACAACTTGTCAATTTACTTCCAGGCAAAATAACTCATAAACATGATAAGTAAAGCAGATAAAACAAGAATTCTTTCACACTTTGCAACTTTACTGCAAAAATGGCTTATTTTCCATAAATGTGTGAAATCTCCCCTCTGAATTGTGACTGTGCATTGAACTTTAAAACTGTTTAGAGACAGCACAAGCATTTCACAATTCCTGTCTGTAATAAGATGGATGTTAAATATTAAACATGCATTAAAAGTGATAAAATAAAAGATTTTCAAAGGTTCACTAGCATCACCATATTTCTCTTTGATTCCCCGAGTTAATAAAAGTTAAGTTTAACAGTACTCTCCAAAAGACAAATGTTTAAACACTATCTTCTAAATTTGACATTTCACATATTTATATTAGCTATTATCTGAACCCTTATGTCAGTTAAGAAAAAAAAGCCCCACAGATACAGTAAACCATATCAGTATTAAATTCAAAAGCCAGTATGTGGTGTGTTAGCATATGTTCATACCGTAATGAAGTGGCTTTTATTTCTGATATTTATAAACATTCCATTTCTAATGTACTGTTTAAATATTGAAAGCTAATTGTGAATTCTTTTAGGTAAAATATTTTAAGTAGATAATAATTTTGAAATATATTAGTCTCTAAGGCAAAGCCGTCTGTTTATGTGTAGTTATTTATAAAGTCATACTTTTTAATGAACTCATGTTCCCTGGATTCATTTCCCTGGTAATGAATTTGATTTTAAGCTTCTTGTTTACTGTAATATCATCACAGAATTATACTTGGTGCCCTACTGATTTTCCCCAGGTGATCCTCTATAACACCAAACATCCTAATTTTGGATAGACTGAAAATGGAGGGGGAGAACAGGTGGGATGGAATCCAACAGTGCAAGACCAGATCCCGCATCCCAGATGCGGCATCCTCTGGCGACCTTTGCCCCCAAGGCACAGAGCACACTCCCAGACATTTCCCGTTTGAGGGTTTGAGGGTTATGGTCGCCTTTCCCCCCACATTTCCCCATATTTTCTTCACTTACTGTAGAATATTTATAAACAGGAACACATATGCATCTGTTACATAACAAATGGCTTTTGGGAAATAAGTGAAAGAACATGAGAAAAGAAATTTAAAAGACTGTAAAAAGGGGAGTAAAACAAATCTGTGATAAACAAGAATGCCTCAGAAATAGGACTTGTTTTTCAGGAGGCAGTGTCGTTCAGTGGAAGGAATCCTGAATTGGTGCCCCAGAGACTTGGGTTCAAATAATGTCATTAGCACTAACTAGTTCCGACCCTCAGGAAGCTCATCTTCATTTCTGACCTCCGTTTGGATCAGTTTTTTTTCTTCACCGTGGAAAGGAGGACTCTGCTGGCTGTGCTCCAGATCCCCTACCAGTTTTTTTTTTTTTCTTTTTGAATGTGGAGAGTCCCTGTTAAGATTTTAAATGAAGAAAGTCTTCCACTGCTGTATAAAGAAAAAAAGAAAGGTACTCACAGCCAGGTCTAAAATTATATTTATTATGTGAATGATGTATTCAGATGGTATAATAATTTAGTTCATAAAAATTCTATTCTCTCCAAAAGAAACCATGTCGATTACAGAGGACTGCTGTGCTTGCTTTAAAATAAGAAATGAATCTATTAAGAACTCTATCACCTGATTTTTGTGGGAACATGGAGAGCATATACTTGTACCTTTGAACCTTAATTTTAAATGCTATTTATTCATCTCATGTTTTTCCAGCAATCTTATCATAGAAGCTGTGGATTCTTAAATGTTATATATTAGAAAAGAAAAAAACAACAAAAAAACAACCTAACAGAGATCTCGTGAATTAGAGATTGTATCATTCTCACATGTCTACGTGATGTTCCAATTTCTGCATCCTGGTATCTTGGGTTCTTCACCACTAATTCATCACCCTGGCAATTGGCTTTTATGTAGAAGCCGGCCCACTTCCTCCCCACTCCACACCCATTGTAGCTAACTGGCCCTTCCTTGTCATCCTCCATTTGTTCAGTGTTCTTCTCCTCTTAGTGTGAATGATCATGTATTTTCTCCCATGAAACTCAATCCCGCTTATGTGCCCAATTCTCTAACCTGTCAAGGTCATTTGGAATTTGAATCTTTTTTTTTTTTTTTAAACTGGCCATTCCACCTAATCTGGCATTCTTGGCATGTTAATGAGCACATCATTCATAATATTCCTAAAATTGTTGAATGTTGTCGCTTGGGAAACCTTGGAAAGAGAAAGAGCAGTAACCTAGGAGCCAATTGCTGTTGGAGACACAGAGTATGTGCTGCAGAAGATTTCCCACAAGCAGATACTGTAAGAAGTTAGAAGAAAAGCAGCGAGCTAAAATTAAGGGAAAGTAAATAATAGGGACACTTTAAGAAAGAGCAGGAACAAAAAGGAAACAGAAAAGAAGGAAAAGTAACACAAAAATAAAATCGTACGCCTTAAAAATACCCAATTTTTATTTGCTAATCATACCTCAATAAAGCTGGGGACAAAAGAGAAAAAATAACGATATAAACAAACTATATTTGGGCGACATTGGGTATAGAACCCAATATTGAATTTGTGAGTTTAGAATGTGTTTATTTCATCTGAAGCATGTTGTTTCACTCAAAAACACAGCAAAGAGGCTGCTTAGTGCTGGACGTCAATTAATATTCTTACAAAGGACTGGCAGGAAGCCACGGTGGACGTCTAGTCAGAGACAGTGTGTCACACTACTGTTGACTGTAAAATTAATTACCATTTCTAAACAATAACTCTGTGATGCATATTCTTCCAGGCATACTATATTGCCCTCTTGGCGTTAAAGGTTATAAATAATTATGTTTTTTTTTAAATATGCCCTGTAGAGAAATCACAAGCAAAAATATTAACAATCCCAATAAAAATGATAAAAAGAACACCCGTGAGTGGTGGGACAAGTCGACATTGTGAAGACAGGATTGAATATTAAGAAGTGTCACCTACCTAAAGTAAGTGTTAGACATTCGCATGATGGCATCAGCTGCTGATCTAATGCATCTGGAGCTGCCCTGTCACTAAGGCATTGCTAACCAAGGCAGAGACACAGACAAAGCTGCTTCATCATTAATGTCAGTAAAAGGATCTGGAGGAAAAATAGAGAGTCTCTGGAGACCTTGTCTGGACTTCTTGGAGCCTGGACAACAGTCCTTTCCAACAACAGTCTTTTCCACCCCAATAGCAGCTGCAACAAAGGAAAAAAGGAGAGCATTGACTTGAGTTGTCATTAAGTTCAAAGAGGTGAGAATAGTAGCCCACGATGAACCTTTATAGTCAGAGTTATTAATGGGGAGTTCTTTTTATGGCTTTTTGAAAATATCACATTTATGAACAGTGCTAAATTATCCTGGGTTATTGTTTGGCATATGTTGACCGGTCAGTTTTAAGCTGCTAAAATTAAAAAATCTTTTCTCTGAGAGAAAAGAAGAGTACAAAATTCCTTCCTCAGGGTTGTAGCATATAGATTTAAAATAGCGCTATCAATCTAGGGAAATACAGCTCTGGCTCTTAGTTGGTTCAAGGATCATATTCAATGAGAAGTTATTAATGTTTCAGAGGCAACCTAAAAGGACACATCAAATGATGTTCTGCAGGGTCTGTCTAGGGTGGTAATATTTAACATTTTATCAGTGACTTGGATGATAAAATATGGAACACGCTCATAAAGTTTCATGGAAGACTCTAAGTTGGGAGAAGTAACAAGAACCTTGGAAGATCTACTTATAATTCAAGATGACCTTGAAAAGTCAGGAGAGGAGTCATTAATGATTGGGTTTATATCCACTGGGTAGCCTAACAAGTGAGGTTTGAGCAGTTGGCAAAATGAGAGAAAGAGGGGCAAGGACAGACAAATATGACATGTGCTAAATACAGCTAACCTGGTAAATACCAGTCCTGCTGGATAGAGCCCCATATGATACTACAGTATGTAAATGACATAATATAGAGGATTATGGAGCAGGCTGATGCTCTATGATTTAATTTAAGAACAATATAAACAGATTGGGGACTGTTCAATAAAGGCAAAAGCTAAAGAACTTTAAGAGGAAAAGTGAATGTCTTATGGTTTCCGAGCACAGAGAATTGACCAAAGGGTGGCCTATTTACTGTTCATTGCTAGTAACTCTTGCTTTGTCAGAATGACCCAGATTTACCATTTATTTCAGGTATCATTTTTGATTCTCCCTTCCCAGCTACTCTTCTCATCATCCTTCCGGTTTTGTTGTATTTAGAATTTATGCATATGGTATATGCCGCTTAGAGGCCACTTGTTTATGTGTGACTTTGTTACTGAATGCCCACCTATGGTTGTACACATGATTCAACCATCTATTAGTGGCTGGCTGCTGTCAGGGAGGATATTTGACTGGTCAATTCAGTAAGTAGCATGAGGGCTATAATTGAGGCTCATTCTGAGATATTTTGGAGGAGTGATATTCAACGTGGTTGCTCTCTTTTTACCAAAACACTGGCTTGCATATACCGTTCTTCCTGATGCTGCAGAAAAGTGTGTAAAGAAAGGAATGAGAGCCTGTGCCTACATAACAGATGACAGCCATGCATTGAAGGGTGTGCATTGGAGGGGGAATAATCTTTAAGTTTCAAGTAGTAGATTGAAAGCAGTAGCAGAAGAGCCATAAAAGCCCAGATGTTGAAGACTGTTTCAAGTGTGAACTTAAAACAATGGCAGAAAGACTTGAGATTTTTTTAATTGCTTTTTAATTCCCAGTAAAAGAAACTAATCCACTTTGTATATCCATTTATACCACTGGTTCTCAACATTGGCTACACATTGGAATCGCCTCAGCTACTTTCTAAATTACTGCTTGCCTATGTCCCAAATCCCAGGGGTTCTGACCTAAGGTGTCTTTTTTTTTTTTTTTTTTAAGATTTTATTTATTTGACAGAGAGAGACACAGGGAGAGAGGGAACACAAGCAGAGGGAGTGGGAGAGGGAGAAGTAGGCTTCCTACAGAGCAGGGAGCCCAATGCGGGGCTTGATCCCAGGACCCTGGGATCATGACCTGAGCCGAAGGCAGATGCTTAATGACTGAGCCACCCAGGCGCCCCAAGACCTAAGGTGTCTTGAGTGGTGCCTGGGAATGGGGATTTTGAAAATTCCCTCGGGGATTCCAATGCAGAGCCAGGGTTGTGAACCACTGAGCTATATACCATGTCTCACACCATGTGACCAGGGGCCAGTGACAGCAACTTACTGGTGGTAACATTTCTGTACTTCTTATAATGCTCCTGTCCTTGCTGTGTGCTTCTAGCTGTTTTCCCCTTGACTTAGACTCTGACATTTGTCTCCATGTTTGTTTCCCCACTCTTACCTGGGTGTAACTACAGACTTTGCTTTTCCTGATTTTCATGCCATTAGGCATTTCCTCTCATTTTACTCAGCTCTTAAAACATTTGGCATTGGCCTGCCTTGTTTGCACACTAGCTTGTCCTGTTCCTGGAGAGTGAGACCAGAGAGTAGCAATATTCCAACACAGGACAACATGGAACAATGCATAGAACTACTTAGGTCATATATGTGGGCCTATTTAAAACTATCAGTGAGTGAAATGAAACAGGACTAAGAAATCAGAAAATTTAGGGGGCTAAGTCACCACAGAGATGCATCCCTTAATTATATGTGGCTAAGGTTTTTACTTCCTTAAATTAATACCAAAACAATAATCTGTATTTTTTGTGGTTTTCTTAGGTACATAGCTATGCACAAGTTAAACCCTTTAGTCAAGTATAGCGTGTTCATTTTGTCATATTTATTGGTCAACCTTAACCAACATATTTTATTTATTTTTTATTTTTTCTCCTTTAGCTATTTATTTATTTATTTATTTAACATATAATGTATCATTTGTTTTGGGGGTACAGGTCTGTGGTTCATCAGTCTTACACAACACCCAGCACTCACCACAACATATACCCTCCCCAATGTCCATCACCCAGCCACCCCATCTGCCTACCGCCCTCCCCTCCAGGAACCCTCAGTTTGTTTCCCATGATTAAGAATCTCTTATGGTTTGCCTCCTTCTCTGGTTTCGTCTTGTTTCATTTTTTAAAAAATCATTTAAGAAGCAACTCCCGGGATAAATAGCCTTTCACATTTCATTTTTATTATGATCAGGTGGACTCAAATGATGGTGTCTGGGGTTACAGATCAGGATGAGGCATCCATTACAAAATGGTATCTCATCAAGGTTTGTTCTCTCCTGGTTGGGCCATGTGGCATAATGGCAGTTCTGATAATATATTTTAACAGCAAAATTAATAATAGTCTCACATCACACCAGTAAGATTGCAGCTTCTTTGGTTCAGATGTCACATCAGCTAATGCTTCTTTGATATCATCAATAATGCTTCATTCAATGCAATCCACATAATAGGTATCTAATAAAATCTGAACATTTGTAAGTATCTTAAAGTTTGGATTTCTCCCAAATTATCTCTGTTCTACTCTCATCGCTTTTCAATCTCTTCTCCTCTTCTCCTTCCATGCTACTGTCATCTGTTTGTTTTTACTCCCTGTTTTTACTCCTTCTGCTTCAAAGGGAGAAAGTTGACTGATATCCTTAAAATTTCAAGTAATAACCTCTTGAGACAGAAGGTCAGCTTCTTATCTTCTTGATTGAACTTTGGTAGTTCAGTAAAATTATCTCCTTATGATCAAGGTTCTAGATTGTTGGCTGCCTGCTTACCTTGCCCCAATTCATCATCAGGGAGAATTCATTAAGTAGTAGATAAGGTCAGCCAGTTTATCTGGCTCAGAATCTGGGATCCAAGATTTCTCAACTAGTAACATAGCTACATGGGAATTATTCTGTTTTAATCTTTACATGCTGTATGAGTTTTTCCTCACAAGTTTTATTCATTAGTATATATCGTGACTACAGTAGACTTTAACATCAGAATCAGACTTGTTGTCTGTGACTAACCCTGCAAAAGAAACCAGTGTTTTGAAAGGATTGACTTCAGCAAAGACTCTTAAGGTAAAATATGAATAACATCTTTTGTTATCTCTTTGGCTAGTCCAGAGTGAAGACAGGCAAATTTCCTTTATGATTTTTCTCTAGTGATTTCTGTGGCTCCCCGCCCCATTTTTTTTTTTTTTTTATGGTTTGGTTTTTCTTTTCTTTATCCAATAAGCCACTATCTTCTGTTGACTCATACTTTGACCCTAGAAGATAGGAATCTAAAAAATTATTTCCATAAGCACGTTCAGTTTGGGACGTTATCATTATCCTAACAGAAGTGTGCGTCTTAAAGGAAGTACCTACAGCAGGCATTATTAAGACAAAATAAGGAAACCCTAAAAGAAAAAAATGTGAGATACTGTGATAAGTTCTTGTTCTAGGGGTCACTGCTCAAATAATATTGTCATTTTGTCCCTTCAGAAGGCAGAATCAGTCTAACGGACTTGCTTGGGCTCCCTGTGGTTTGGAGGACTCCTAGGCTGAGTGAGAGCATGTAGATGTAGAATTATTATATTGTTCCTGGTTTCTGCTGCAGCTCTGGAACTCCCTCAGGGTGTTTTACACCTATTAATAAAAAGATAGGACAAAATTGAATAATGGTGTCTGTTTCCATAAAAAGGAAATAAGACTCAATGGACCCTGTTCCCATAGTGCTTTCATAAATAACAAGAAATTGATGCCCACCACTAATTTTCTAGTCTTTTTTTTTTTTTTAAGACTAGAATCATATTTTCCAGTTAATGGTGACCTATTTTTGAGAAAGAGTCTCATATTACTCTAAACCTTAGGGAGATAATTACCACACAAAGGGATCTCTATTTTTAGCAAACTGAGGAACGTGTCCATTGTGATCATGAGTTTGCTGCATCATATGCATTTTAGGTATTATATCTACCCACTACTTGTACCCCCCTCTTTGGCTGGGGCTGATGAAGGTACTACACAGAGGATGACTAGTTGTTTTTTTTTTTTTTTCCTGATTATGTCAATAGTTTTGTCTGTAAGCAGTTTTTACAAATGCACACACCCACTGGTCATAATGGGTTTATGATGCACATAGAGGCTGCTGATGAACTTGAAAGAATTCTAGGAAAAGTACTCTGAAAGTAATTTAGCCCGATTATCTAGATCAGCAATGTCATTTTTGTATACAAAAAATAGCCTGTTTTCCTAAATTTGATAAACAGGGAGTCTGCTTTATTTCATTTAACTCAAACCTCTGAAAGCAAGCTATTTGTGCTATTCCAACTTATGAATGATGAGGTTGTTTCTTTTAGGAGTAAGTGCAAGTGAGGAATACACAGCGATGTTACTTTTGCACAACTGGTTAAAATACTACTTCATATGGTATATGTTGGAATGTAGTATAAATCCACAGATGATGGTAAATTGGAATGGTAGCACTGGCCAGTTATGTAAGTGAATTAGAATACCCATATTTCAAAGGGCATGGGACTCAAAACAACAAAGACCATAAAGTACTATGTATTACTTGTCTGTTGCTGTGTTATAATATCACTACAAAGTTAGCAATGAACACAATAAATTTTTTATCTCATAGTTTCTGTAGATTAGGAATCTGGGCACAGGTTAGCTCAGTTTTCTGCTTCATGGTCTAACAGCTACAATCAAGGTGTTGGTGGGGCTGCGATTTCATCTGATACTTGCCTGGGGAAGAATCCATTCCCAAGTTCACATGACTGTTGGCAGCATTTGATTCTTTGTAGACTGCCAAGCTGAGGGTCTCAGTGTCTTGTTGTTTGTTGGTGGAGACCTACCCTCTCCTTCTTGATGCACGACCCTTTCCTATGGCAACTCACAACATGGCAATTTGCTTCATCAGAACCAGAAAAAGAGAGGGAATCTTCTCTCAAAATAGACATTACAATCTGTATAATAATCACATACCCATGATCATGTGCATCTCGACCATAAAAAACAAAAATCAGATAGAATGAACTTAGCAGCAAGGTGAATGTGATTATCTATGTAAATTATGTAGATAGAAAGTGCTCACTGAGTGTTCTGAATCAGATAAGAATCTTGTTACAGATGCATTTTTGAGCTAAAATCTTTAAAAAATAAGCTGGATTATTTATGGTTTTATAGAACAGATGGATGAAGAATGGATTAAAACTTTCCTGATCCTAAGAATCCCCTAAGTTCCTTGTTAAGGTACACATTCCTAAGTCCTGTCCTTGATTATAATCAGGTAGGTCTGATTAGAGTTGGTAGTTCTTATGATCAGACAACTTTGGGAGAAAATGTTTTCAATGTTAGAAACCGCTGAGCAAAATAAACAAGTGAAGTAAATTAGAGTATAACTAACCACGATTGTACATGAATTATTATGTATGTCAAACTGAGGGCATCATGTAAAATCCCAAACAAATTTATTCAGCAGAATGTGAGGTGAGTGGTCTATGGCCTTGTTCCTTACCAGTTGGTAAGAAGCTGAAGAAGATAATAGCAGGAATTGGTGATTTACAGGAGGATTATAATTGCTCAGTTATAAAAAAAAAAAAAAAATCAGTCAGGGGCCAAAGATATAGGAGAGGAAATAAATAAAAAGCAAAACTGAGTGTTTTATACCTAGAAAAACTGATACAGACTCCTTTATATACCTCATTGAGGAAATGAGGCGCTGAGATGGTGAGATTGGACATAAGGGAATAAGATATCAGAATATTGGTATATGTGACAAGAAAGGCAAATCTAAGAATAGAAACAGACCAGTGAGTCCCAAATGGGGAGCTCCAGTTAAGTCTGTTTTGAATTTCAGGAATATTCTATCTAAAGAGGAATCAAGCATGGACTTAAGTTAGCTGACTGTAAAGAACACAACCTGAAGCTGGCAAAGAGTGTGAGGTTTTAACCCATGTAAAATGCTGAAAAATCAAGTCAAGCAAGAACAGTCCAAAAGTCCAGATATTTTTCAATTCAAGACCACTATGAACACTGTAATATTTTATGATGGTCCTGTTGTCTGGAAAGACGTACTTTATCTGCCACATTTGAAAATAAGAAAAATATATCCTCATGGTTTCTCTTCCAGGCATTTCTTCTTTTTCCCTCCCTTCCTCCCTTCCTCCCTTCCTCCCTTCCTCCCTTCCTTCCTCTCTCCCTCCCTCCCTCCCTCCCTCCCTCCCTCCCTCCCTCCCTTCCTTCCTTCCTTCCTTCCTTCCTTCCTTCCTTCCTTCCTTCCTTCCTTCCTTCCTTATTTTGTATACTGCATATGGCAGGTTAAAAGGGCTGAGCTGTGTTGATTAACTATCTAAATGTTTAATCAATACAGCAGTAGCAAGATACATTCTGGCTGTAAAAGACCTTGGAAAGGTCCCACTTGCCTTATTCTCTACCCCCAAGTGGGACATCAATGAACTATTACATGGTCCCTGCATATCAATGCAGTAGGGCTTAGACAAATACAATGTTAATGGATAATTGTGGGTCACCTTGTCAAAATATGTTAAATGCCCCTTGAGTACATTTTTTCCCCCTATTAAAAATGACAGTAAACTGCGACCTTGTTGATATCATAACGTGCTTTCAGGAAGCAAATATTATTATTCAATCTGTAACAGGTTCATTGATTTATGGGTCAAAAAATTCATTAGGACTAAATTATAAAGCACACTTTCTCTGTTGATACAACCCACAGTAATTATGACACAAAGTGCTAAAGAGTCGTATTTAGTTAAGGCAAAATACCTTTACAAACATTCATTCAGAAAACATTCAAAAAACACACATAGAGGCAGCTTCTAGCAGAATGATTCATAAGCAAGGCCTGTATCGCTGGATGTCTGGGATATCGACATAGCATGGAGTCAGGGAAAGTTCACTAGGTGACCAGGGTCCTTGGACCCTGGCCAAGAATATGCCATCTGTCAGCATGGTGGTACGTGCCGGAAGCCTGAGCCTTGGATTCCTGCCTCCTACCAGGTCTATTCACAACACCACGAACACCCACCCGGATCCTCCACTGTTGCTGGTGCTGTTGGAGGACAGAGGCTTGCTTGTCATCTGGTGCTGTGAGTCACAAGGAGACGAATTGTGGCACTTGGTACTTCTAGATTCCAAGTTCGTTTCGGCAGCATGACACACATAATGGAATGGGTTAGATTGGCAGTCATGTGTGAGGTTTTCTTTTCTCTTTTTTAAAAAACATTTCTTAAGAGGCTGGTAAAATGAAGAGTCGATGGCCAAGAATGTAGATTATGCAGGGAATGTCAGAATTTATTTGTCATTTTATCATTTGTTACTACTAAGCCTAAGATAATGCTAAGTTGAAACTGAGATAAAAATGACATAATTGGCCAAGTTTTTTTCTTCACTACAAAACTCATTTTTTTTCCTCTGAGAAAGAATGCAAAAATATTTAAAACTATAGGTTGTGTGCTAAGAGATGCATGAATATAGAAAGCATTATGCTACTTTAATGGGTCATGGAAAGAAAATATGTTGTACAAGTATAACACACATATTCAGAATGTGTAATAAAGGATAGTGTCATCTTTAAAAATGAAAGAAAACAGCATAAATAACTAAAATGGGAACCTTCTTAACATGTCAGTGGTTTTATTAGAAGAGTAGCTTCACTTTGTATATGCATCTTCAATTTACCTCTGGGCACTCGAGTGTAAAGTAACAATTTACACATTATAATGAAATAGGATAAATGTCTTGATTTAAAAATTTACTATGTGGTGGGAATTTATTTTATCAGAGCACCAAAGTAAGGTATACCACTCTTTAGTCATATAATTTGTTGGTACAGTTGCTTAAGAATACACACACAGGTAGTTCTGAGAGCGTGGGAGTCAAATGACATCCCATCTGAGGGCCTGATTCTATTTCCTTGTAATATCCCACCCTCTACATGCTCCTGGTTGCTTGTCTGAATCCTTTAAGAGGTAGAAACGAACAAGTGAAAAGGACTCACCCTCAGGAGCATACACCATGCAATGGCAGGCAGATTACTCTTCCCTAGGTATCCTAGATAAGTAGATGTTTCGAGTTGAGAGAGAGCCTAGAAATTCTCAAATTGAAATAGATAAGGCAGAACAATGAAGTGCACCAATGTTCCATGACGTACCCAAGGCCACACAGCAAGGTAATGGCAGAACCAGGACAGATGAGATTTCCAGGTTTCTTTTGACTCTCCAGTATGTTAACTTCCCTCCTGCAAAGATAGCCCCTCCTAACTAAATCATGTCATGTTCTCTGGAAGTCGATTATTGCTGCTGCCACCACGGTTTCTCCTGCCTGATTTTTTGCTTTTGTGATGTTAGTGAACATCTGTTGAGAAATTATTCTACCAGCCATTATTCTAAGTGTTTTATATGTAATAATGTATGTAATCTTCAAATGAGGCTATTATCCATTTTTGTAGCTGGGCAGCTATCTCCTTCCTCCTCCTCTACCCTCTCCTCTACTCACTCCCCTTCTCCTTTTTTTTTTTTTTTTTTTTCCCCTCGTAGAAGGGGTAACCAAAGCTAAGATAGTCCACAAATTGCCCAGGGTCACAAGCTGGTAAGGGGTGGCCCTGGGATTCTAACCCAAGCTGCCTGGCTTCAGAGAGGTGTTTTTTTTTTTTTTTTTTTTTTTTTTTTTAAGTCACTAAGTAGATGGAGTTTCTTTTTCTCCAGTAGATAGAGCTTTTCCTGAAGCTGATTCTACTTCTTCCTGGCACCATCCGTCAACCGCAACCGGCAGGAAGAGAAAGTATCAATAGAGAGCCTAGTTCTTCATCATGTAGCCCCTGGGTGAAGCTCTATTGCATACATTCTCTTTTTCAGAAGATGCTTCGCCCAAACTGCCCGAACTGCTGCTACATAAAGGTCTCCTTTGATACAAGATGTACCATGTATAACTTTCGGAACTCTGCTCCCTACCCCACTCCCCCCAACTCACTTGCCTTTTCAACAGATCATAATGTAACTAATGGTATTTAAATCTGTTACTCTGATGGAGACAATATTAAGTATTCCAAATTAGTGCTTGTCATGTAGAAGCATCTTTTCAATTTACATAATTTTAATTTTTATACATAAATACCTTCCTTAAGTAAGTTGATATGCTTAAATACAAGAAAATTGTCCAGCCAGTTATATCATTAAAGTTTTATTAGGACCAATATTTAACTCTTGACAATATTAGGATATTGACAATATTAGGACCAATATTAGCATATCAACAATATTGGGACCAATATTAACTCTATTGACAATTGTTACATTCTATAAAGCTGGGATGGAATTAAACTAGTTCTCTTGGCAAAACTGCTCAGAACAGTGGTATCAGGGTAGATACCACTTCCAGAATGGAAGAAAAGAAGCTATTTTTTAGAGATGATTTAGTGTTCTTTATATTTTTCAATAAATGAGATGTGGTATGGTGTTTTGTGATAAAACGATCAGTCTGTGGCTTTTTATGTTTTTTTTTTTAATTTGTTTCATCAATTTTTTTCCTGGGATCTTTATGAGGAAGTTCTATTTTTCTTTTGGTGATATTTTTTTTTGTTTTTTTCAACTTCATTTGGTGAGGTAATCCTAATAAAATATTCCAGAAATTTTAATTTCCCATAATTTCCACATTAAATAATTCAGGTACTCTTAATTATTTGAAACTTGTATGGTGCTTCTTATTGGCAAAGTGCTTGACAATTATATCGCTAAAATGATTCTCACTATTTCATTACTTTTAATATCAGTCATAATAGGAGTGGCATTTGTAATACATTAAAATTTAAATTATTTGTATTCATCAGAAATTAGAAAAGGCTATGTGATTAAAATTGTGTAATATTCAATATTTACTGAACAAGTTAGTTACAAGCATAATTATTGATATATATCAATACAGTATTAATACAGTTGATATTTATAGATCAACATATATGAAACTATTCTCTGCTTTCTCTTGTAGAGGGTTTATATTAAAGAAAACTGAGCGTCCAATTAGTATATATTTCCAGATTTGACAACAAACAACAGTTTGTTAAGGAGAATAGATTTGCAAATTCATGAAATCTAAAAAAAGTATGCTATGGATTCTTGCTTCAGTATAGATTTGATCTGTCTCCTTGTAATCACCTAAGGTATGAGAAGCAAATTTGATGCTAGATACGTAAGAGAGTTTCCACTTAATCAACAGCAACAAAAAAACATAAAAACCTTTGCTATTCTGTTTAATTATTAATATATTGAACACATAAAAGCATGCGATTTCTAGGTGAAAATGTTATCGCTGAGGTGGAGCTATGTTGAATTGGCTTTATGAGTTTGCATGGGTGATTTCCTATATACCACTGACTTGCCAAGATACGTTTTGTATGAAAAGAGTCACAGAACTATCTGTAAAATAATCTTGTAATTCCTGATTTTTCTCTCTCAATTTTCTTTCTAAACAAAGAAATTATTTGTGATATTTTGCTTTCAACTGAATGAAAACTTTCCATGGAATAAATACAAGGAAGGAATGCTTTCAAAGTACATTCTCTGTATTTTCAAGAAAGCCAAATGCTCCTTAGATTTGCTTTGTCCTCTTAATAATTCTCGAGAGGGAAATTACTACCTAGTGTTTTATGACTGGGGAGAAGAGAGTAACAAAAACGTAGGTGATCAGAAGCAGATACTGTCAAGAAGACATGCGCTCAGCTTTTGGTGTCTTTGCTCCATCAGTCAAGCTTTGCCCTTCTCTAGGAAAGACCCGAGTGGTAGAGTCACTAATGTTGTTGATGTTACTATATAGCAGAGGAAAATAGATGATCCACCTCTTTATCATGTACTGAACATTCAACATAAGTAAAGCATTCTTCTAGACTTCTAGATTCTAGATTTTTCTATACTCAGCCACCCAGGGATTAATATTAGAAAATGAATTTTGCTTTCTCTATACCTCTATTAGAAGTAATAAGAACTCTGCAGGGGGAATGACTAAGGGTTCCTCTTAGGAGAGGCCATAGAATAGGAGAGGCAAGGGATCATAGTTAAAATATTTGTTTGATGCCCATCAAAGTTCCTGGATGCCACAGTTCCTTTTTTCTCTTTTCTTGACTCTTCCTTTTCATCTGCAAAATGGTAAAGGGAGTAAAACTCTCCAGTTTGCTTTTATTCTGCAGACGTTCAGTAAAGTATATCACCCGCATTATTTCTTAAAAGCTGGATCAGTTTTAAAACAAGCAAACAAACTAAACCAAACCCAACCCAGACTCATAGATACAGAGAACAGATTGGTGGTTGCCAGAGGGGAGGGCTTCCGGGGGAGGGGTATGTGTGGCAAAATGGGTGAAAGGGATTAAGAAGTACAGACTTCCAGTTATAAAATAAATAAATCATGGGGATGTAATGTACAGCATGGGGGGACAGTCAATAACATTGTATTAACTTTGTAAGGTGACAGATCCTAACTAGACTTACTGTGGTGAACACCTCACAGTGTATACAAATGTTAAGTCACTGTGTTGTGCACCTTAATACAATATTGTATGTCAATTATACCTCAAAAAAAAAAAAAGTTGTATCCGTCTTGCCAACCAGAATTCTTCCATGTATTTCTTCATCCTAACATATGTAACTATTCTGTTTTCAATCCCCAGAATGAAAGATAACATTGAGTTGCTCCACGCGTGAGACATTGTTTTCGTCATAAAAAAAGAAAAAAAAACTGGGCTAGAGCTGTTGCGAATGAATATTGTGTTTTTAACATGGACAGAAAGATCATGAGATATGATTTCCTGTGCAAAGACCATTTTTTCAGTAATACATCATGCCTCTTTTCTCCTGTGTGTGCAGAAGGACCTTCCTTCGTTATACTTTAGAAGGTGCATAACTCCAAAAGAGATGGAGTTTGATGAAAAAGAGCTATTCTGAACTCTACTGATTAAAATAAATGTGCTCATAAAAAAGGCAGGAGAGTAAATTACTACATCCCCAGAACAGCAGTAACTTATACACCAACAAGTTATTTTCGAGTTTGCCAGAGGAAATAATCTGCTATCAACAAGGGGTAATTGCCTGAGCAAACTCATCTTTACATCTTGCACACACTGTCACCTTGTATAAAAAAGGCAAAATGCACTACATATCAATTCAGAAAAGATTTTCTGAAATATTTTTCTAAAGATTTCTTCCTTCTCCTAGGCAACTAAAAAGAACATGAATACAGTTCAGAACACATCTAATCTCTGCTCCTGCCTTATCATTGAATAGCATCGGAACACACCATGGATTCCATACCTCGGAGGCCTAGGGGCAAGATGAGAAAGGATCCATTTAGATTGGTAGAGAAATTCCAATCTGAGATTTACCTAAGACCACCACAGGTGAAATAGGCTAGCTAAGAAACCCTCCAGGAATAAAGGTTGCTATCATTAGGAGGGAAATATCAATGTGACATATATGTTCAATTTTACACAGAATAAAAAAGGCAGAAAAACAAAGGCAGGAGGAAAGAGGGAGGGAGAGGATGGTTAAGTAGGAAAGAGAGAAAGGAGGTGGCATTTTGAGAATAATATTTCAGGTTTGCACAGAGGACAGAAGAAGATATTGAAAAATCAGATGTATAATTAGTGTTTCAGTTCTGCCTTCAGTATATTCTCTTGAACTTGGTAAATATAATTTTAATATCTGAGATACAGTGTGTGTGTGTTCAAGTTGCTAAGGATTCGGCAAGTCATCGGGGTGTTAGGATGTGTGAGTATGTGTGAGTTAGAAAGAAACCAGAAACTCTAGAAGACAATCGGCTCACAGGCTTTTTTTTTTTTTTTTTCAAAGTGCTCTTTTTGTTGAAAAGAAACTTTGAGACGACGGGGGCTGAAGTTCTCTTACCTAAGGTGATTTCTACTCACTTGAGAAAAATTATCTGAATATGGGACTTGAGTATATGCATATATCTGAAGACCAAGTCACATGATATACTATTAATACTTATATTCTATTTTTAGAGAAAATACTATTTTAGAGAAAATACAGAATTGTTTCCCAGGATGGATTGTCTGATTCTAAGTAAATGACATTCAAAGAATCAAAGCAGATAGACATTTTAATTTTTTGTATTTGTCTAAAATTGCAAGCTGTTTTGTTTTTGTTTTTTCTTTTTTGTATGTTACAAAGTATAGCATTTGACATTCTGACCTGACTGCCTGGTCCTTCTTGCAATCTTCTCTTGTCTTCTTGGACATTGCTATCTTATTCTCTCTCTGGTCCTAGGATTGTTTCTCCTCTATTTTACTCATGGTTTTCTCTTTCTCCCTCCCTGCATGTTGACATGTCCCCTGGCATCCCCACTATAAACCCAGCTCTACATTCTCTCCCTTAGTAATTTTGTTTGTTCCCACAGCTTCAATGATCACTCCCACAAGATGACTTCCTGTTTTTTTATTGCCAGCACCAACTCCCCAGAGCCACATACTCGTATTTCCTGCAGCTTGTTGGATTTTTTTCTCTCGGAGACCATTGCCATCATCATAAAGTGAACATTTATGAAACCAAAGCCAAAGCTTATGTCCTAGATGAATCCTCTATTCCAGCCATATGAGACTTACACATGACTTTGCCTTGAAGGTTTTTACCCTACCTGCTCTTGAATCTTTGTGCTTCATTCAACCTTTCCTTAAAATTCCACCATATTGTCGTCTATTGAAATACTACTAGTCTTTAAGGTCTAACTCAATATTTACCTTTGAGACTCTTCTCTGCAGCTAAGTTATTTTGGGCCTTTGGAAAAATACTTAAATGATTTGAGCCTTTGTCTCTTCACCTGTAAAATGGAAATAATGATTCCTATGCTTAGTAAGTGAACATGAACTACTATGAAACATAGTGTTATGGTTTAAATGTTTGTGTCCTCCCCACATTTATACATTGGAAACCTAATTCCCAAGGTGATGGTATTAGACGGTAGGGCCTTGTGCAGAGGCCTCATGAATGAGATTAGTGCCCTGATAAGAGAGGTCTCAGAGAGCTAGCCATGTGAGTTTACATGCAAAGTCTGCCACTCAGAAGAGGGCCCTTTCCAGCCATGCTGGCACCCTGATCTCAGACTTCCAGCCTCTATGCACTGTTGTTCATAAGCTCCCCAGGCTATGGTGTTTTGTCAGTGCAGTCCACACGGATTATATACACAGAGAATATAATTATTACAGTGACTGAGATGATAAAAATTTAACACTTGACAAAGAACTCTAAGGAAAAGCAAACTTCTATGGGCCTCTTGCAAATTCTTATCACAGTGGAACTTAATCAACCCTGGTGAGAAATGTTCTTTCCTATGGACACTTGATTATTAGTTTCCTTTCTTAATTCTCATTGCTCACTAACTTCTATTTGACACAACATATAATTTTGCTTAGAAAGGGATAATAGTTCAGCGTGTGGACCTGGTGGCCAGACGGTTTGGGTTCATTTCTGGCTGTATCATTAATAGCTTTGTGGTTTCTGGACAAGTCACTCAATGTCTTTGTGCCTTGGTTTCCTCATTTACAACAGGTTGTGGTGAGGATTAAATGCATTGATAGAGGTAAAGTGCTTAGGGCATAGTGCTTAGTAAGCGCTGGATAATATTATTAAACAGTCACTTATAGACCTATAATATTTTCTTCACTAGATTATTTGTTCCTTGAGGAAATGATATTAAAAATGATTCGTACAGTGTTGCACCTCCCACAAAGTCTGGTACATTGTCTAGCACAGTGACTTTTATCTAGTTGATGCTTAATAAGCATTTGTTGAATCAAAATTAATTGTGTACTTCAAATTATTAGCTAAAATTTTAGCATTTCCATACAATGCCTTCAGACAGAATATAGTAAGAAAACTTGTAGGTCTTACCTTACTTGTGCCTCCCCTTAAGTAAAATTTAACACACAAAGATTTAGACATTTTTTCATTAATTCCTAGTTTGGCAATTCAATCATGGATGTTTTCTCTAAGTAAAGCTTTATTTTTTTTTTAAGTGTGTTTATTAAAAAAATATTCTTTTAAGCACATTAAAGTAGGACTCATAGCTTTGAAACGTTTGTTGTGTTTTTATTTTTACCCTTTGAGTGAATAGAGAAAGTAGGAAGGTTTCTATTTATAATTCCAAGATACCAGATGGATGGTCCAGTTATAACATTTTCAGGAATATGATTTTGGTGTGAGCTTCCCCCCAAATTCTGGCAGTTCATTGTGTGTTCTCACACAAAACTTTGGTTTTATTCAGGAATCCCTCAAAATCTTAGTTTTGTGGTCTGAACTGCTTCTGTTATTAAATGAGGGATACCTTGAGCAACAATTAAATGTACTCAAAATCATTTCAAGGGTACTAGATACCCCTGCGATAGCTTGATGAACAGAAAAGAAAAAAAAAAAAAAAACCCTAGAATTATGACAAAAACGCAGGGAGAAAAGATAATCTGACATCTCTTGCAGCCAGGCACTTACCCTTGTTCTGGCCTTGGGCCTTTTACTTTCATGTATTTATTTATTTATTTTTTGCCACTAAGGAATTTTTGACACAAATAACTTTCTTCCTTCCTACTTGTTTCCAAGAAAAAGATCCTTGGAATCATCCTAAGAGTTAAACCAAGCAGGATCCCAGTCCTTATTAAAAGATAGAAAGTAAAGAAAATGTAGGAGAGAGAAGTAAAAGCAGAGGCGTCTCTGAAGGCCCAGGGCTGCTGCCATATTTAACATGTTAGAGATGTTCTGAAAAGAGAGTAAACATTGAAATCACTAGGTTTAAAGATGATATTTAGCTCCTTGGGGACTTGACGGACCACTGATGAGAAGAGGCTACAGTGTGGCGAACCGGACAAATGGCAGATGAGATTGGGGGCAAGACTGAGGGGAAAAAGAACCCCAAATATCCTCCTATGTATAGCCGAGCCTCTGGACTTTTGGAAATCTCTGTTTATGGAAAATAAAAGTTCAGCGCTTGCTTACTACTTCAGATCCTTATTGGTGTAACTCTAATGTGGAAATCAACAAAATAGGGACTAATAAAATAGTAAAACCAAACTAGAAACAAATTAGAAGATAGTGTTTTGTCCTTTTGAAAAAAATACATTGTTTCCATGCTGATAAAATTGCATCAGCTCCACGTAATCATTTATTTTTGTATTTGATAAATGCTGTATTTATTGCTTATTGTCCTCAGTACTTTCTACATATAAATGAAAATATATTTTATTGTATTATACAAGCATATAATATACCAATATGCTTATATACTATTAATGAACATTTATTATATGTTATACTTCATGTACAAATGTAATACTTAGAAAAGCTACGTACTACTATAACATCCAGTTTACAGATGAGGAAACAGAGGTATGGAGAAGTTGAATAAAACATGACTAATACAACTGAGGTGGTGGGGGAGTTGCCAAACGTTTGCCTATTGAAATATATAGTACTCCATATTGAAAGAGAAGACTTACAAAAAACACATTGAGAGAATATGATGCAAATGAAGGCTAGTGGTTTTCAAAATATTCTTAGCAGAGTCCTGAGATTTCGGAGGCATGTAGGGGGCTGGGAGAGCCAGGAACGAGGCTCATTGTTCGTTTATCTGGTTTTTACGTGGGGCTCTGCTCAGAAAGAAGGTATTCTGTCATTTAAAAGTTTGAATGTCAGTGGTATAGATCAGATATTCCTGTATGTATTTGACCATGGCCATTAGCATGTTTCTAAAATGCTACTGTTTTTGGAAGGACACTGTTTGTGGTACAAGACTGGACAATCAGGCCTGATTAAGAATATGATGATCATGTATGTTCACCAAATCTCATATTTCTTTTGGTAACTCACAAAGCTACAATCATACCCCATGATATCTAGATATTCCAAGAAATGATGTACACTAAATATAGAAACAGGTGTACATGGAACTTATATTTCTTAGATAAATGCATGGTCACGTTAGCTGATGGCTAGAGGGCCTTAATGTAATGATAAAGCTGTCATTTATCATGTAATATTAATGTAAGTAATAGTAGTGGCCCGCTGTTCAGGAAACAAAGATAAAGTACAGGTGGGTTGATCTCCAAGGGCTAACGGGCAGTCTTTCTCTCTATGCGAATATGCTCAGGATTTAAAGATGAGCTCCAACAGTGTATCTGTGGATCTGTCAATGCCACATGTTTAAACAGTACAGCAAAAACGAAGGATAGATGATCGAAACCTTGTGGAAGAAAAAGGAAGACAGCTTTTTCCCTCATGCTACCCACTTTTAGATGTTTTCTCAGCTTCAGAATAAAAAAAATAATATAATAAGGAATTGAAGTTCACAGTCCCTCCATTTGATAATTAACTCATTTAAAAATAAACATTTCAAAAGAAGCTGAAGTACGGGGTTTTTCTCTCATAGGCTATAAGGCAGACTCACCCATACAGACACACATTTAATTGAAAATACTTTTTAATTACTGTGAATTATCTATTTCTTTCTTTACAGAAATACTTCAGGAAAGGCAGTTGAACTAAATTTTCATCTTATTTTGCTGAGACAATCTATTCCCGACTTGCTCTATAGTTAAGGAAAGACCCTCTGGATGTACTAAAATGTTTTCCTAAATGTATTTTTACAATGTAAACAGAACAACTTTCCCTCAAAAAGCCAAATGCTTGTATTTACTTGTGAAGTGAAGAAGTTGGTCATTGCACTGAACAGTCGTTTGTTAAAATCCTATCTCATATGAATAGAATTTGAATGAATTTATAATTTTAAATTTCTATAATTTGTAGATTTCAGGTCATCCTTCATTTTAATCTTTGTTTCTCCTTAGGAAAAATAACGCCTCTCTTTGTCTGACTCGGAAAGGATGCTGGTAATTTGCATATGAGATGTATTTTATTAACTATATCTGAAAACTATATCATCTTGCTATTATGTTGAGAAATGCAGGTGAAGATTTATTGACTTTTGTCTCTGGTTATATGTTAATCAGTCTTAAAATGGTAGAAACATGCTGTCATGCTACCTACACACTGGGGAACAGTGCTGCCCACAATCCTCAAAAAGTTTAACCTAAATCCAGATCTAGATCTCAGAAAAATATAGCGTGAGATTCTGTTCCTTATGCCTGCTGTGGTTACAGGGGGAAAAAAAAAACGCACAACCCTGATCAATTAATTCTGCACTAATTCCCTCAAGACTCTATCCCCTTGGGGGGGATGATATGAATATGATTTTACTTATTTGAAAAAAGGATGTGCTTATATTCCTGAAAATTGTCCCATTTCTTGGATCCATTTAAAATTTTACTGTTGGCATAGCAACAGATTAACAGATCTACCACAGTTTTTACCACTTGCTTCATTCTTAAGAAAACAAAGTATATATTTATTTTACATTTAATTACATCCTTTCTGTCTTCTTCTATCAGCCTATGCATGTGAGACTAACTTCCTCCCTCATTCCCCTAAAACATCCAACCGTATAGTATATGTTTATAATTCAAAACTATCATGCTAAAACAGCTCTCTTAAGAAAAAAAAAAAAGTGTTTCACTGAGGTAGTTACTAGGTCATGTTCTTATTGTGAAATGTTTATATGTAAATCACCAGACACTTTTAGTATCTGACCTGGAAAAAAACATCTCATCGATTCTATTTACAGTACTGGATTTGAAAGCTTCTATCAAAATATTGCCCAAGTATTTTTTCTCCCTTCTCTGATATATGATGTTAATAAATTCTTGGGGCATAAATTTATGTTTCGAGAAAGTACCCAGAATATAATGCCTAAGTAGCTTAGTATATTTTCCCACCTTGTCCTAATAAATCAGAATCTTAACATCCAGGAGCTCAGAAAGCACACCTTTTCCAGATCTCACCATCACTGTCAGGGAAATATTGCTCCCTATCCACGAAGCCCACAGAATCTGCTTAGGACTGGGATTCGCAACCCGGACTGCACATTGGAAAAATCTGTAGAACTTTTTAAAATTGCCCAGATCTCTTCACTTTACTCACACCAAGTCTGTTTTAATTATTCTAGAGTGGGTTTCAAACACGAATATATTTTAGCGCCTCCCCAGTAATACTAACGTGCAGCCAAAGTTGGGAACTGGTAGCTTACGACAAGAGAATCAACAGAGATAAACTGTGTACAGATTCCTTCCCACTCTGCCTCCTCCTAGCCATGGGATGGGGAGGCTAAGGAAAGCTGGAGGCAGGTCATTGAAGATGAAAAGATCAATAAACTAAGAGGTCAGAATGTTAAGCCATCAATCCTTTATCAATATCATTTTCAAAATGAGTTGCCTAGAATGAAACAGTGTCTAGATTTGGTCTGCAGTGTATAGAGTAAGGGAGTTAACACTTCTCTTGTTCTGGTTGGCATTTCCCGTCTTAAAGTCTAGGACTATCTATACTCATCTTTCCACACCTACATCATAATGTGTGTGGTCAATTCTCCCCCAATTAATAAGGTAAAATTAAATAAAACCAAAAAAAAATTAATAGCAGTTAAGCCTGGTTTCTCCCATCTTGAATTTGTAGAACTTAATTTCCAAAATGACATAGAATCTTCTTTGTTTTTTTAGGATTTCATCCTATTCTGTCATCTAAGCTTGATCTTTCGAAACACTCACTTCCTCTACTGTCTTGTGTGATATGCATGGTCTTCAAGATAGGAAGATGACTCCCTAGAAACCCCAAAGTTTGGATTGTTTTCTGGATGTCATATCCAAAAGTATGTGGAAAACTTGCTTAAATCTTATCATTCATCTTATTTAGGAAAATAAGAGGTGTCATTCTGGGCCAGACTAATTTCATGTAGCCAGGAAATGGCATCATGGAGTATCCTTCAGAACAAATACTGTAATACATTCATTCAATTCCCCAGATATCATTAGTATATAGCATAAACACAATTATGGCCTGAGAGAAGGTTTTAAACTTCTCAAACCTCAAAGCTTGAATATTTGTTGAGTGAAAATTTTTAAATTACATACAATTGCTACCTTGTTCACTTAAAGTAAAAAAGAAAGGGCACTAGATTTTTCTTCTTTCTTATATTAAGGATTTGGCTACTATGACTTCTAGTCTTATGCCCTTCTTCCCCAGTTGTCTTCTAATATACCTTATCAAGTTGTCATTTATGAGGAAATGCCAGATTTTAAATCTGACACTCACTGAACATAGCTTCCTAAGCAACTTCAGAGATTAGTTCTGGTAACCCCCCAAATAATAGCATCATAATTAGTGCTAAAAATAAAACTAGTGAGTGAGATTTAGGATTTTTTTTGTTGTTGTTCTTAGAATATATCCCACAAAAGATGTGCAGAAGGTTTTACTCAAAAGACTCTTAGAATAAATCTCTCCTCTAGATGATATTACCAATTTAATGCAGAATTGGGTTTACCTGTTTTATTCTTTTCAGCTTTAGAGTTAGCTTTTCTTTCCTTTTTTTTTAATTAGTTTTTTATTCAGTGCCATATTTACATGGTTTTATGGTCACAATTATATTTAAAGACATATTCAGAGAGGTCTCACTTATATCTCTATTGCCTTCACTCGTTTTCCTCCCACAATTCATAGTTGTTTCTTTTATCAAAAAAGAAAAAAAAGAAGATAGTAGGAAGGGAAAAATGAAGGGGGGGAAATCGGAGGGGGAGACGAACCATGAGAGACTATGGACTCTGAAAAACAAATTGAGGGTTCTAGAGGGGAGGGGAGGGTGGGGGGATGGGTTAGCCTGGTGATGGGTATAAAAGAGGGCACATACTGAATGGAGCACTGGGTGTTATATGCAAACAATGAATCATGGAACACCACATCAAAAACTAATGATGTAATGTATGGTGATTAACATAACATAATAAAATAAAATTAAAAAATAAAATACCAATAAAAATATAAATAGGGCTATTTCTCTCTATATACTTTTTTCTTATACACACACGTGTGTATATTTTTCTCTTCTCTTCTTATGCAGAAGGCAGCATACTGTACACATTGTGTTGTATCTTACTTTTTCATGTCATAATATGTCCTGAAGATCACTCAACAGTATGTAGAGATCTTTCTCACCTCTCTTATGTCTGCATTTTGGGGAGGTGCCATAGTTGATTCAAACCATCTCCTATTGATGAACATCTGGGTTGTTTGCAGTCTAATGTCATTACGAAATACTACCGTAATCAATAACTGTGCAAATGTTGTTTTATGTATGTAAGGAAATATCTTTATGTGGATTTCTAGAAGTGAAACTACCTAAATCAAAAGGATCTTGCCTCTGTCGTTTTGGCTGGTAACTTTATTCTTGCATTTCTGAAATATACTCTATTTAGTAATGAATGGTATATAATTATATTTTTCTGTTATTGAATTGTTTGATAACATTTTATTTAAGAGTTTATTAAGGACTGAATTGTGTTCTTCCAAAATTCGTATGTTGGAGCCCTATCCCCCAACGCGACTGCATTGGGAGACAGGGATTTTAAAGAGGTAATTAAGATTAAATGAGGTTATAAGGGTGGGCCTCTAATCCAATCTGACTTGTGTCCTAATAAAAGGAAGAGACACCAGGGGTGTCTGTGCACAGAGAAAAGGTCATGTGAGGGCATAGCAAGAAGGTAGCCATCTGTGGGCAAAGGAGAGAGGCCTCGGAAGAAACCAAACCTGTCAGCACCTTGGTCTTGGACTTCCAGCCTCAAGGGCTGTGAGGAAGTATATTTTTGTTTAAACCACCCAGTCTGTGGCGTTTTGTTATGGCAGCCCTAACAAACTAAAATATAATAAATATAATATAATATAATATAAAGATAATAATATAAAAGTGATGTTTGATTTGGGTTGCTTTTGCTTGTGCAGTTTTTTTTTTCTCAGATTGGGTATTTATATTATAGTCATTTCATTTAAAAAGGTACTTATGTATTTTTCCTTGTTTCTTTTTTTTTTTTTTTAAAGATTTTATTTATTTGACAGCGAGAGAGGGAACACAAGCAGCAGGAGCGGGAGAGGGAGAAGCAGGCTTCCTGCAGAGCAGGGAGCCCGATGCGGGGCTCGATCCCAGGAGCCTGGGATCATGACCTGAGCCGAAGGCAGACACTTAACGACTGAGCCACCCAGGCGCCCCAATTTTTCCTTGTTTCTATGTTCTGGAATAGCTTCTGTGAGATTGAGATTATCTGATTTTTTTTTTTTTTTTAAGATTTTACTTACTTATTTGACAGAGACACAGCAAGAGAGGGAACACAAGCAGGGGGAGTGGGAGAGGGAGAAGCAGGCTTCCCGCGGAGCAGGGAGCCTGATGTGGGGCTCGATCCCAGGAGCCTGGGATCATGACCTGAGCCGAAAGCAGACACTTAACGACTAAGCCACCCAGTCGCCCTGGGATTATCTGATTTTTGAAGTGTGATATATTTCCCCTGAGAAATCATCTGGGGCTTGTGCTTTTTGGAGGATAACTTTTGGATACCTTTATTTAATCTTTAAAATTGGACTCTATTTTTTGTTTTGCAGTAGTTTCCTTTGTTTTAAAATTTATTTGCATAAAGTTGTGCAAAGATTTTTAAATTTTCTTCTACTTAAATGATTATTTTGTCCTTGTCATTTCTTGATTACATGTACTTACTTGTTTTTTTCTTGTTTAGATTAGCTGCTGTTTGGTATATGTTATTAAAATTTTCAAAGAACCAATTTTATTGATTAGGTGTCTTATTTTTCTAATTCTAACTTGGTAATTTTTGCTTATTTTCCTTATTCTTTTAGTTAAATTTTTGTTTTCTTTCTACTTTTGAGCTAGAAGTTAATTTTATTTATTTGTATCATTTTTTTATTAACATAAATATTGAAAGCAATGAATTTTCCTCTGATCACTGTTTTACTTGTAGCCCATGGATTAGATATCTGTGTAGTTTATAGTAATATTATTTTAGAGATTCTGTAATTTATGTTCACATTTTCCCTTTTCCCCAAGAGGTATTTATAATAGAGTTTTCTAAGTGGAAAGGCGGCTTGTTTTTGTTTATGATTTTGTTATTAATTTTAATTATATTGTACTTTGATCAAAAAATACTCTTTCTGTTATTTTTACTTAATGGAATTTATTGAAGCTTTCTTTGTGGTCTAATACCTATTAGTATTCCATACACACTGGAAAAGAATATTGGATGCAGGAGGGATATGGAGACCTTCTAGGTTTCTCAGTTTTAATTGTTCCCTCCTTTGCTGCTATAGTGGAGGAGGAAGGGCTTTAATTTTTTAAGGAGTACCCCTCTTACCTTTTACTTTATTTATTTTTGGTGTGTCTCCTAATCTTCCTGCAATCTTTCTTCAAAGGGGCACTCATGCTAATTTATTTACTTCTTTCCACTCACCTCTAGGGGACACTCTAACTGCTGTATACCTCCATTTCCAGGGTGTTGCCTTTCCCCAGGGTGCCATATCTATTCACACATAATTTACAAGGACACCTCCTCCCCCCACCCCCCCCGGCCCCGCCCGCAACCATTTGCTTGGATCTACCATGTCTCAGACCTGTAGTTCCAACACAGGGTAGGGGCATTCCTTTCTGTGGTGGAATCCTAGTTGAAGTTATCTTTGTTTTGCCACCACTGGGGCCCCAAAACACTCTTCTCCCTTCCTCATAGTCCCTGCCTGTATTAAGAATGAAGAGTCTGAAATTCTATGCTACTCCTAAGCTAACCTGCAAGTTTTATGGATGCTGGTAGAAGACACAAGACTCCTGGATCAGAGATGAAAGACTTTTTTATTAGTCATAACAATAGCAATGATTAGAGTGTCAGTGCTTTTTTGTGCTGGTTCTCTAAGCCCAATTTCCACAGAGCAATGTAAAGAAGGCCATAGTGTGTCTGCACATGAAGTTGGTTGTTGTATAGGATGGGGACCATAAACTTTGCAAACCCAAATCTTTATACTGGGCGGTAAATAGGCTACACTACATTCCAGATGGTGACACTATATTTATCTTCCAAGGCAAACCAGACTTTTTTCTGCCCCCATGGGGAAATACTGTCTCTGTCTTCTACAGCTGTTTGCTATACAAACATCATCGAAAAGATAATCTGGAACAAAGTGCAATTCAATCCTTGCTCACAAAATGTGCAGAAACTCAAGACCTCATGGGGAATTGTCTCCCAACACTGATTCCATACTGGAGGATGCTCAGAGGCTACCTCTGCTGGTGTCAGGTTTTAGTTTTCCCACTTACATGTAAATTGAAATTTTTTTTCCTGTCTCCTAGTAAAGCTGTTGGCATGGGCTATAGATATTATGTGCTTTCTTTTCATCCCAAATGGGTTTTGGAAGATGTCTGTGATTGAAATTTGGGGACAACCATTATCCTACAGAAATCTGGAAACTCTCTGATAACTTAATTTCATAGCAAAAATTATCTACTTAATAGTAATTATATAAATACTATACATTGTTCTAAATTTTTAAATCCATCTGTAGACAAAATGTGGAAAGCAAAAATAAATATAGGATAGAATGTAAATATTACACAATTCAAAAGATGAACAATTACTATTATTTTTCTTAAAGATTTTATTTATTTATTTGACAGAGAGAGAGACACAGCTAGAGAGGGAACACAAGCAGGGGGAGTGGGAGAGGGAGAAGCAGGCTTCCCACTGAGCAGGGAGCCCGATGTGGGGCTCGATCCCAGGACCCCTGGATCATGACCTGAGCTGAAGGCAGATGCTTAACGACTGAGCCACCCAGGTGCCCCAAAAGATGAACAATTGTTTTGCCAATAGAAGTTGATAGAAAATAGGCAGAAGAGATGAAGATGTAGATGTGTTAATTTCCTCATCTTAAATAGTGTGTAGTAAATATATATTGCTTACCAATTATAGATAAAGACCAAGTGGAGGGTTGAGGTTAATATTTCATGGTAAAATGTGCTATTGAAAAATTAGAAACATAGAAAATATAAATATAGAAAAATTGAAATTATGTGACATGACCAAGAAAAATAAGAATGGGAGGAAGAGAGAGGTGAGAGATATAATTGGTTTAAATTCTTTATTTTCACAGTTGGGACGTCACTAGATGCTATCTGGAAGTGATAAAGACATAGAGTTATAAACATTTTATTTAAAAGTAATCAACATAAAAAATAAAAACAAATTATTAAAAAGAAATTTCCTCTGGTAATGGAATAGGAGATGGTTGGGAATGGAACATACAGGTATTTATTTTATACTCTTCTGTACTATTTTGAATATTTGGTATGGTTTTATAATTTAAAACAATTTTATAGGTTAAAAAAACAATGTTTTAAGGGCTGAGGATTTACCTCTAACAAAATAGCAGTCAATGTAGAAATCATTAGAAGGCTAGAGGCTTCTTCTTCAAGAGATCTAGATTATGGTTTGCTATCATATAGAATCTACAGGTTTTCAGCTGATGGCACATAGTCAAAGGCTGAATGAGACATTATGTTTATGGCCTTAGGCTAGAGAATGAGAGACTGGATCAAAACCAAAGCACATTCTGTAGACAAAGTGTGCCATTTCCTTGACTGTTGCAAATGCAGCCATGAAACTATGCAAAAGAAATGCAGAGACTCTCACTGGCTATGAGAATGTGGAAGGCGAGTGGTACCACCTTATTTTAAGCGAGCTAAAATAAGGACTATTTACTGAGCACTTATGTGCCAGGCACTATGCAAAAACTATACATGCATTATTTCAGTTGTTTATATAGCCATAAACCAAGTTAGTCTGTGAACTCATTGAGATGGGGGCCTTGACTTATTCATCTTGGAACCAACAGTGCTTGGCCTATTGTTTGTCTTCAATAAATCTGCTTTTCCTTTTCTGTCCTTTTACTCCAATATCACAATTGTGCTGCTCAGAAATGAAAAGGGAAGATGAAATACTACACTCAGTTGATCTTACTTATTATTAATTTCTGGAATTTTATCTTCAGCCCCAAAATGCATTATCAAATGAGGCCTTGTCTATCTTAGTAGAACTTTTTCTAGGAAACCGTAATAAGCAGAAAAGAATGGAGTAATTATATCTGTGTTTCAATTCCAGTCTCTTCTCACTAGAATTCTTGTGCTACTTAGATTCTCTTAGGCTTAACTTTTTCATTAGAAAAATGCATATGGGGGACGCCTGGGTGGCTCAGTCAGTTAAGTGTCTGCCTTCGGCTCAGGTCATGATCCCAGGGTCCTGGGATTGAGTCCCGCTTTGGGCTCCTTGCTCAGTGGGGAGCCTGCTTCTCCCTCTGCCTCTGCCTGCTGCTTGTGTGCTCTCTCTCCTTCTCTGTCTCTCTGACAAATAAATAAAATAAAAAAAAGGAAAAAAAAAGAAAAATGCATATGGTACTCTTAATTTCATAGGGTTGTTTTAAAAATTGAACGAGAGATAGTGGATCCATGCAGCTGCTTTCTTAGCCTCATTAACCTGACTTTTGCCTTTGTTATAGAAGATGTAAAGTAGGAGGTTCTATATTGTTAAAAATCAGAAAATGGTGAGTACATTCATCAGTCCTTTCAATACATATTTACTGAAGGATTACTAAGCACTTCACTGTGCACTGTGCTAGGAACTGGGATATATGCTCGAGAAAAACAGGCAAGATGACTGCCCTCATCAAGCTTATCCTCTAGTAGGGAAGATGGACATTGACCAAAGTATCCTGTAATAATTTAGACTGACATAAGTGCAGTGAAGGAACCCAGTTTTGTGATACCAGGTAACAAAGAAACAAGGTTTAAACTAAACATTCAGGACTTCTCAGAAAAAGGGATAGTTAACCTGAATATGAGGAATTAATAAGAATTATATAGAAAAAGAAAGGAGTTTTCCAGGCAGTAGGAGCAGTATGAACGAAGGTCACAGGCTAGGGGAGCGAACTGTAACAAGGTCAAGAATGCCAGAGAAGGCTGTGTGAGTAGTGCAGAGAGTGAGGGTAGAACAGTGAGGGTGTGGCTGGGGCAAAGGGTGTACTTTTTCTGGTCCCCAAGGACACCTACTACTTTGCCCTGTAAACATTTGATACATATGTGATGAAAATAATAATCTCTGGGTATTTTTTAAGCACTTCTTTCTGAGTTAGACACTTCACATGTATCAATTCATGGAAATCCGTCAACCCTCCAAATGCCCTTGAGAAGTAGCTACATCCCTGTTTTACTGATGAGGGAACAGCTGGTTATGTGGTAGAGCTTAGATTGGATGCCAGTTGCTAAGGTCAGTTCTCTTAGTCATCACATTGTAATTAATGCCTTTCAGGAATGAATGAGTGAATGAATGAATGAATGAATGAATGGAATCATTTTGATTTGAGATCCTCCAGACTAAAATGTGAGCATGTTTTCTTTGAACTTTTGTACATTAGTTTGATGACTTGCTGCACTTGGTGAGCACTTTATTACGAGCTAAAATAAGGACTATTTACTGAGCACTTATGTGCCAGGCACTATGCAAAGACTATACATGCATTATTTCAGTTGTTTATATAGCCATAAACCAAGGTAGTCTGTGAACTCGTTGAGATGGGGGCCTTGACTTATTCATCTTGGAACCAACAGTGCTTGGCCTATTGTTTGTCTTCAATAAATCTGCTTTTCCTTTTCTGTCCTTTTACTCCATATTTAAGTGCAATTTTAATTGCTTAAGTGCAGGGAGAAGGAGTAGGTGACCTTTTAAGAACTTCCAGAAGCTGTAATTCTGAATGTCCAATCAAACTGCTGTTAACTCAGACTGCATTTTAGTATGTAGCAGCAGGCTTAGTTAATTGAAAGATTGTCCTTAAATTCAAAAAAGGCTGATGCAGAAAGATGCTTATAATTTTCAGCCAAATGTACTTTCTCTAAAATGTGCTTTCACATGCCTAATGAAGTTGTTTACTCTGATACTCCATCCACACTGAAAAGAGTTGGAAATATATATTTTTAAAGAGGAGATACTGTTGCAAGACTTTTATGGTTATTTATCTGGGTTCTAATCCACCTGAAATGATTCTATCCTCAGGCATGCCTCAGGCCAAAACAATGTGAGAAGAGCTAAGGCTGACCACAACCCCCAGTTCCCCATATCCTTCTATTTATAAAACTAACATCATAAAGAGAGGTTGCAAAATATTGAGGTTCAAAATTAGTTGCAATAAAATAAATTCTAAGCATATAATAAGGCATTAAAAAAAGTGATTGCTACAATACAAGTCAAATCACCTACAGTTAAATATTTACATATAATATATATTACTTATAAAGCTATTAATCCAATTTAACAACATCTAGGGCATTTATGTTAAGAAATTACCAAAAAGCACTAAATGGAATTTACAGAGATGAATAAAAAGCTTAATTATGAAGTAGACTTGGGATATTCCAGTTGGTAAATGAGGCTGTGAAATTGCCTTTTGTTAAAGAGAAGTATTAATGACTATGTTAGTACTTGACTAATATTTTATGATACTTAGTCTGCTGGTATGTGAAATGCTTCATACATCATCCTAAATGATAGTTTAGAAATAGTTTTAATGCCTATTTTATACCTTGCTAGTGAATTACAATCTGTTGATACTGAATATCTGTTAGAATAATTAAAAAATGCAATATGTATGGTTAATGATAATCAAGAGAAATTATTGAAGCTTGCACAGTGTCCTTTTAATCAGTGCATTCTGATTTGCGGTATGTATGTGATATCTGATCAGATGGAAAGCTGTAAACCGTATCCTGACAGTCACCAACACACATTTAGATGCCAAAAATACTCACAATTTGATAATAACATGACAGAGAGGGCAAGGGAAACTTGGTGTCTACCAATATTTACTTTCAAAGAAGCTGCAGTTTGAATATAAAAAGAAGTAAACACAGTATTCCTTGCAAAGAGAAGCTTTGTAAAATGAATTTGCATAAAATTAGATGAATTAGTTGTGTTCATTCCTTCTGGAGTCCTCCACAGGGTAGTTCTGTCTCCCTTTGCTTCTTCCATGTGGGGTTAGTCCACAATTTAGCTCTTAGCTCTTTGGTCTCTTGTTGTTACAGCTGCTTTGAACTTAGGGGTTACATCTTCAACTTATATCTTTATGTGAATAATACTTAAATCCCGCATTCTCAACCTTGGTTTTCACAACTTCAGTCTCCTACCTCTTGCTTCTAGAGGAGCATTTCAGCTTGATTTCCCAGCTATCCCTTCAGTTTATTTAGTGTCTAAAATGGCACTTGTCCTTCCTGGCTCTTCTTTCAGGCATCCCTCTCTGTCAGTAACTCCCAAGCTAGTGTTCCAGCTCAGTCCCGGAGCGCTTATTTCTGTCAGAATGGCCACCTCTCCTTCCCACCCAGGCCTGAGAACCTCAGGATATCTGCTTAGCCCTTGCTATGAAAGTTAGTGTCACAGCTAGCTGGGACTAGAGTAGATGCTGGAGACAAACAGATGAATAAAATCTACTTCCTGCTCTCAAGGAACTCTCCGACCTGCACATCGGTTTCCTTCCCTGTGTCGTTAACCATATAACACTCCAGTGTGACACTGTATGAATATGAGCAAAGTGTTTCAAAGGCCTTGGGCCTAGAATTATTGGAGGACTTCCATAAGAAGGAATCCCAGAAGAGTCTAGATGTACACAAGTTTTGAAGGCTAAGATTCCCATTGAGAAGGGGGTGGGAAACTTTGCAGACAGAGACTTGCATGACAAAAATTAGATTTTCTCTGTAATTTCTCTTGTATTTTTTCACTCCTGCCTGTATACTGCTAAAACCTAGTCTAGATTTTAATACACTCACGACTGGCTGTGGCAATCTCTTCAAGTTCTGGTTTTAGGCTTGGTCTTCTTCTAACCTATAAACATGGTATACACTAATTTGCCCAAATTTGTTTACATTCTATAATGTTTTATCATAATATGATTCAGAAATCTTAACCTGGAAATCAGTGCCTTTATAGTCTGACACTCAACTTCCATTGTAATTTTATTTCTTATCAATAGAATGCAATGAACAATAAATAAATAAAACAAGAAACCCAAGAAAAGTTGTATGTTCTCCAAAAGGAGCCTGCTTGTTGTTTTCTAAGGATTCAGTGGGGGGCGGCAGGGATTATGCAGTTTGTAGTTCTGGAGTAAAGAGAGACCTGAGTTCCAATCCTGGCTGTGTGACTTTGGGCTGGTTATTCCACCTCTCACTGCATTAGAGTCCTCATTTGAAAAGGAGATGATTCATAAATACATCTTTTGTGTGACTCTGAGCCAGGAATTCTTTCAGGCACTAGGGATATTGTGCTTGAACAAGTCTCAGCCTTCCTGGAGCTTGCACTAGAGAAGTAAACAAGTTAATAAGTGAGATAGGTTTCCATAATGAAACTGTCGTGAAGAGAATGAATCAGACTAATAGGCGAGTGGGAGACAGGACAGAAGTGGTGGGAAGGCCATTTTTAGACAGGGTGGTCATGAATGGGCTCACGGTGGTACTAATGTCATAGAGTTTCTGTGAGGATTAAATGAGGTAACAGTGCCAGGTTTATAGTGGCCCCCCAAGGAACACTAGCTATGATATTATCCCTGTTCTTAACTCTCTGGATCTTGACTTACACGATTTTCCCCATCTGGCATGTGCATCCTCCTCTCCGCTCATCCATCCCCTGCAATTTCTTCAAGGCATGTTTGAAGCCCTGCCTCCTTCACAGCCTTGCCTTCTTCATGCTCTTGCATTATGCATTCCAAACCCCAGGAATCAACAATGCTCTGACTTAAAAAGGACTTGCATACATTTGGCATTTAATCATGAGCAGCCTTGAGAACCCTCTTGACTCACATTACTTTGAATTTTTGTATTATGATTTAACTTTCCTGAAATGAGTATTTGTTCTTCCCAAGACCTATAATAAGTTCTCAAAGAACAGGGAAAGACCTGTGCTTTGGGCTTAAAAAAATGGAGAGATTACGTATATTAAAGAGATTTAGTAGATATTTACCTATACATTAACAAAATACTTTCAAACCTTGACTAAAAACCCCCAGAGTAGAAGGAATTACTCTGCATAGAGTTATGTGGCCTGGAGACCTGGAGATCGGTATGGGCAGTTTAGATCAGTATTTAGATTGGCCTTCAAAGTTTGAGGATATAAATTCACAAAAATTCTAGTCTGATGGCTTTTTTCTCACTGTGAAAATGTGTCCTGTTTTGTAGCAGTTTCAACAGTATTTTATATGTTTATCAGAATATTGTATTATAACCACAAAGGTGATGCCACGCTTAGCGTGCTGAGAGTGAGATTTACATTCCTAACTGGAAATGCTGTTTATTTAAAGAACATAGACAATTTGAAGAGCATGGGCGTTTAGGACTGTACATTATTGCTTTGCTGCAGGAAAAAAAAGAACCTGAAAAAAAAATGGCAGCCACAGCACTTTATGTCCACAGCTATCATCTCGATGAAGTGTCTGGTTCATTTCCCAAATTAGGTAATTGCAGCCATGAAGAAATACTGATGTTTCCTCGGTGTCAGGGAGTCAATAGCATTATCTTTGTCTACAAAGCACAGCCCATAAATGCTAAAGTTTCTCTGTGTTTTTCCGGGTAATTCTTTTTTCATGAAATGAACTCTTACCCACCAGAGCAAACAAACACCACACCAGCTCTTCATATACACAACCAGAGAAGGGCAAGCAATTATTCAGTGTCTGCGGCTCAGTTATCATCGTTCTGTGTGTGTGTGTGTGTGTGTGTTTAAGTATTTGTCTAGTTTCTTTTGTTTCATGTTCACTTGGTCTTTCTTACAAATAAAACAAAAGCTTAAAAAAACAGGATCAATATGGTAGAAAAAGAAACTAAAGAAAAACCGAAGGGCAGAAAAATAAAAACCATTAAAAAAGCATCATCCAGGAATAACCATTTCTGGTCTCTTATTACATATTTGCCCACATTAATTTCTGTGCATGAATGTATACAGTTTTATAAAGGTTGCATTTTATTCGAGCTGTCGGTGACCTGCTTTTCCCTTAAGAATGTTCTGTGAACATTTCCATGTCCCCAAATACTCCACAGTAGTGTCCTTTCTATGGCTTCTTGGATCTCTCTTACAGACATGCCTGAATATATTGAGCTAATACCCTGCTTTTGTTCATTTATTATGTTTTCAGTTTCCTTCTCTATAATGCAAGGATCATTACAGATTGAAGTTTAATATGGTCTTGATTTTTCTTCCGATTCTTGTTATTTCATTTGTGTGCGTACACACACACACACACACGTTAGGCACAGCTTCTAAGTTACTACTAGCATTTAGCTACAGAGTTATCAATCCGTAATCCCATATATGAAATCTTTGAGGCCATATGTGCTATCATAATTTAGAATTTTTAGCATTTGGAGAGTGGGTATACCATGTATTATGTGCATTGCCGGTGGGGGCTGAAGCAACATCCGGAAATCAAACTTACAAATATTTCTAAAATAAAACGTAGGAGCATTCACACTAAATGGATAAATAAGCCCATGTGATTTGAGTCACATTTTGCCACCACAGGAATTTTGGAATTATCTTACGAAAATATTTGGTTTTCAGATCTGTTTGGGTTTTAGAATTGTGATTAAGATTGGAAACCTGTAGTACTGATAAAATGCATTTCAAATGCAGACTGATATTTAGAGTCAAATGAAACTATAATGCAGTTCACATTTTACACTTTCTTATTTCAATAAAATAATATCAAAAATACCTGGAGGGAAAATCTACTTAATATACCTCTTTTCTTTTTTTCTAAATTTGGTCTTAGGATGGTGCACAAAATTCTTCCCAGTCTCAATCTAATTGAAATCACAAGAGCTTTTGAGCTTCTTAAGGCGCACTCCTTTCTTCCTTCCTCCCTCCCTCCCTCCCTCCCTCCCTCCCTCCCTTTCTTTCTTTCTTTCTTTCTTTCTTTCTTTCTTTCTTTCTTTCTT
>NW_023270426.1:61857669-61857827 GCF_011800145.1 Mirounga leonina | reverse complement strand
CTTTCTTTCTTTCTTTCTTTCTTTCTTTCTTTCTTTCTTTCTTTCTTTCTTTCTTTCTTTCTTTCTTTCTTTCTCTCTCTCTCTCCCTCCCTCCCTCCCCCTCTCTCTGTCTCTTTCTTTCTTTCTTTCTTTCTTTCTTTCTTTCTTTCTTTCTTTCT
>NW_023270426.1:61843330-61857659 GCF_011800145.1 Mirounga leonina | reverse complement strand
TCTTTCTTTCTTTCTTTCTTTCTTTCTTTCTTTCTTTCTTTCTTTCTCTCTCTCTCTCTCTCCCTCCCTCCCTCCCTCCCTCCTTCTCTCTCTCTTTCTTTCTTTGTTTCTTTCTTTCTCTCTCTCTCTCTCCCTCCCTTCCTTCCTTTCTTTCTCTCTCTCTCTTCTTCCTTCCAATTCTTTCCTTCCTTCCTTCCTTTCTTTTCCTTTCCTTTCCTTTCTTTTCTTTTCTTTTTCTTTCTTTTCTTCTTTTTTGACAATTAGCCCTAATCTAGAATAATCAAATTCTGTATCGCACATAAACTCTTCAGATTAGGAATTATTTAAGGATACTAAGCAAAACATATAAAGATGACTAGCAGGTAGGAGAACAGAAAGCCCAACTGAGTGTGATACTATAGCTGCATGACATGGTCTGAACAGGACTTACAGGAAGAGCCCCACCTACCACACAGTGGATGGAGCCCTCATCATGAACGGGAGGCTCACACCAGTGGTCATACAAACTTGTGTCTCCTGGGGGATCCTGCAGGATATGTAGACAGGGATCCTCTAGCTGCTGGGGGTAATGATCCCCAATAAATGCCTATAAGCTCAATGCGAGACACCCCCAGTGTAGCTCTTCTGAGCATCTGCAGCCGCGGCAATAACACATGATGAGAAAGAGGCTCTGTGTTGCTGCTTCACGGAGCATCTCCCTGGTCTAGCCTGCAGCAGAAGAATGATGTTTTTCAATCCCAACAGAAATGGATAGAAATCTGAATACTCCTTGGGT
This sequence comes from Mirounga leonina, assembly GCF_011800145.1. Lineage (NCBI taxonomy): Eukaryota > Metazoa > Chordata > Mammalia > Carnivora > Phocidae > Mirounga > Mirounga leonina. The sequence goes on along the minus strand of NW_023270426.1, from coordinate 61,856,884 downwards.
TTAAGTGAAAGAAGATCAAATGGGCAAACGACATTTTTTTTCTTATAGATATATGGACCAGGGGGATTCAATGACTGCTCTCTACTTACCTGTGTATGGTAGAGATTCCATGGATCTTGAAGTCGCTTCACTGTTTCAGAACTGCCAATTTGGAACATAATTAGTTCCATCTAAAAGCTTAAAAAGTCTCATAAAAAAATAAAGGCTATTACGGCCCTAGTATCATATTTCTTTAAGGGGAGGGCTACTGGTCCCCAAACTAAGATTTTTGAATTATGGTTAATAAACATACAAATCTTATCAATCCAAATGTAAGTGAATAGATCATATTTCCCAAAGGGAAAAATAAAGATACGAATGCCATTATACTGTTATTATATATTAATATGTTATTATTATTATTATTATTATTATTATATGGTCCTGTTATCTTTAGACCAGATTTTCTGTCGGAAATGGCTGTGATCAGTTCTTAAAGCAGAGGAGTCTGAAGCCTGATGACATGCCAGGAGTTGGCAGAGACCCAGAGGGCATGCTCTAGGAAGATTCTGGGAGATAGATGTGAAATTAAAAAAATGGAAAAACAGGTTTTTTTTGCCTTTGTTCACTGTCACGTACATTAAATTCCGCAAGCGTTCTAGCATGCACATGTAGCTTTCTTAGGTGAAATTTAGATATGAATCATTAGAAGTTTTGAGTCTTTCTTCATAGAAGTGTATGATCTTTGAGGCAGAGGGAAAAAACAAACATGTAAAGACAACCTCCAGTCAGTAAGATACATGATTAGTTACATATGATTAGTATGTAAGTTATGGCATGAGTGATGTTGATTCTAACTAATTGTCTTTGAAATCCAGACAGGGCAACTCTAGTTCATAATTGTCTCCAGGGACTCAGGGTTGGAGGAGCAGAATCATAAGGGGAGAGGACTGGACATTGGTAGGAGGGTGGGCAGGAGAGGAGAGGGGTCATTCCAGGCGGAGAGGACTGTTGGGTGACCAGGTGAGCTGCCCACAGCTAAAAAGACTAGAGTGCTCTTGTGTCTCCTCCCACAGCAGTCTCCATGTTGCGGGTGACGAGTAATTTATCTTTGGGTCTTGAAAGTAATTTGATTTCATCATTTTTGGAGGCACAGTCTTTGTTAAAAGGCACACCAATAACTTTAAAAAAGGTATTAAATTAACTGTGTATTATTTACCGCAAGTGTATTTCTCTGGTATAAATCTGCCTGATTTATGCAGCAGGATGAGAATTTTTATTGCCATTATATATTGTTTAGGGATGAAGGTTACAATCTGTCACAGTATCTCTTTGAGTCCAAATTCTGGCTAATTAATTCTTTTTATGATGATAAATTTCATTTTATGCTTCACTTGTATTATATTTTATCTCATAAAATATAAATGTAATAAATGTAATAACAAATGAATATAATAAATATAATATAAACAAATAATTATTTTATGATTCACTTTCATCATATGATTCATATTTTAGTGGGTGTTTCTGATAATGTGCTAGGTTTCCTAATATTTATTTTTAATAAAAAAGAGATTGCTGAATTGATTGTGTTAAGGTATAGTGTAGTGTTTAAGAACAGATCAGAAAGGCTGGGATTTCAATTGCCGGTTCACCGGCATCTCTATGATTTGGGCAGGTTATTTAACTTCCCCAGACCTCAATTATCTTATTTGTACAATAGAAATAGTCACAGTAGCTACACTTGCTCTGAAGGTGAAATGAAGTAAGACATGTAGTTGCACTGCCTGACCCATAAGATATTTTCAGTAAGTGCTGATTAGTTCTGTTGTGATTGTTGTGCAGATGTTGATTATGATGCCTTTAGTTTTAGCTGCTATAGAATCTAGTGACTTTATAAATGATTTCACTTCTTTGAGGGTTGTTTTCTCCAGTTGTACAATTTTGCTAGAAGGTCTTTCGGTTTCCTTAGCTGGAAAGTACTACGAATCCATTCTGCATTTCCACAAGCCCTTCAACAAAATCCTTAAGTGAAAAGAGAGATTACCTACAATAACGTAACAAATATGTTTTGAGATTTGGCATTTTTTCTGGGCTAAGAATAACTGCAATTCTTTGGGGTTAAAGTAATAAAAATGTAAACTCTCAGTATCTGTGGAGCTACTGAATATGCTCCATTCTTTGCAGGTTGTCCTGATTTCTTAAGAACATGGGCATTCAGAATAAATCGTATTAATACCTTGAAATGACATAATCAACATTAGTATTTATCATATATCATATTTTCTTATTATAGAAAGAACAGCCCTTCAGTGTTAACTGAGAAAACTTCCATTTGGAGCTATATTGGGGAGTGACTTTTTAAAGAAAATATTTTATTAAATAAAATCAATCATCACATGAGGAGCAAAACTACCATCAGCGGAGTCAGTAAGCTTAGTGGGGATATGTGTGGACTTTGGAACCAAATGCCACAGGTTCATTTCAGGATACCCCTTGCTGTCCCTTTGGGCAAATTGTTTAACCTCTCTATATAGTCCTTGCTGTCTAAAATTCTGCATATATAAATATAGTAAAAATATATAAAACAGCTTTATTGAGATAGAATTCACACCACATACAATTTGCCCATTTGAAGTGTACAAGTCAATGGCTTTTAAATATATTCACAGAGTTTTGCAATGTTTGCCACAACCAATTTTAGAACATTTTCATTACCCTCAAAAGAAATCTCATACCCAATAGCAGTCACTGTCTGTTCCTCCAACCTAATCAGTCATAGGCGGCGACTACCCTACTGTTTTAATAGCTTTGCTGATTCTGGATATTTCCTATGAATGAAATCATGTGAAATACATCTTTTGTGTCCAGTTTCTTTCATTTAGCATAGTATTGACAGGGTTCATCTATGCTGTAGTATTTATCAGCAGTTAATTCCTTTTTATTGTCAAGTAATATTTCTTTGATGGATATATTATATTTTATTTACCCAGTCATCAGTTAATAGACATTTGGGTTATTTCCACCTTTTGGCTATTTATAAACATCTCCCTAAGTTTTTGTGTAAACATGCATTCTCATTTCTCTTGAGTATATACCTAGGAGTGGAATTGCTGGATCACATGGTAACCCTATATTTAATCTTTCAAGGAAGCGCCAGACTGTTTTCCAAAAATACTGCATCATTTTACATTCCTACCAGCAGTGTACACGGGTTTCAATTTCTCCACATCCTCACCGACACTTGCTAATACCTGCCTTTTTGATTATAGCCATCATAGTGGTGTGAAGTGGTATCTCATTATGGTTTTAATTTGCCTTTCCCTGGTAGCTAGTAATCTTGAGCATCTTTTATGTGTTTATTGTCCATTTGTATGTCCTTGGATAAATGTCTGTTCAGATCCTTTGTCCATGTTTAAATTGGGTTATTTCTTTAATATCATAAGTTTGAGATAATTATGTGAGTGCATTAAGTACTTAGAATGGTGTCTGGTATGCAGTAGATGTGCAATAATATTAAGTATTAGTATTATAACCTCATTTAAGATTATGCTATTTCACTGAAAAGTCTACGAAACTTAAAGGCTTTATTTTGAGAAAAAGAGATGACTAAGGGAACTCAACTGCAAAGAGGAAATGAACTTGATTTTTATTGTTCCTTATTCAATTTAATTGTTTTCTCCCCAGGGATTATTGTAATGGACTTAATTAAAATAAATTAATAAGAGTTTTTGTATTTTTCTTTCTTTAAATCCAACTTACTAGTTGAAAGCCATCCTAAAAATAAACTGTTGCTATATAGAGTAGAGAAAAGCAATTCAATGAATAGATTTGTTTATCCTGATAAAAAGATTTTTAATAATGGAAAGGAAATGCTCACTTTATGTGTATATGTTAAAAAATACAAGCTATTCTGAGAGCAAAATGTTTCACTTTAATAATTGCAACAAGTCTTCTTCTTACTATTTCAAGTTATGAGATGTTTCATTTCTATTTTATAAACTCAGAACAAGATTCTTTTTGAGAACGCTGACACATCATGGAAGGCATAGATTAAAGTCATGTTTACAGATGCAAGTTCTATCATTTTTAAAATAAAATAAGATTTCATTTTTAGCAAAATCATTTCCTGTATAACCATTATGATCACAGAAAAGAAGATGGAATAAGCATTTGGAGTCATAGAAGGTAAACAGGAATAGCCATTAGCTGCTAATGGAAAAAAGTTCAGCAGGGGCATTAAATCTGTATTACAGAGCCACCAATTTGTATTTTATCATATTGATAATGAATGCCAACATTACCATTGAAACGAAACTGGGCATTCTCCCTTTAATCCCAATAGAGAGTTTAAATCAATAATGCCCACATTATCCATCTACGTGCATATCTATATATGCACATGTACTTTTAAACTACGAAATCATATAATGTGTTTCACTTTCATTTCAAATCTTTAACACAGTGATGTACTTCTCTGTTCTTCCAATCAATTTATTCTGTTAGTGTTTTTCAGCATTTTAAATCCCTGAGCTAAGTCAATAATGTTGATTACTTACCATAAGCACTGTAAACGCTATTCTAATACAGGTTATTTGCAATTTGACATCCTCATCTATATGCATTATTCTGCTAGGAAAATTAAATGAAACCCTTGATTTAGAATCTGAAACACTTAGAAGTAATGATCCTGTTTACTGATTGACTGAAGTTGTGGTTTTTAAGCACTACTTAATAGAGGAAACAAAAAGCAATATTCAAATAAAATGGAAGCATCTGAGTTACTTTAGAAAGCATTCATAGTCAAAAAATAATAGGCTTTTATTTTATTTTTCCCTGCTTATGCCTCAGTGCTGCTTAGCCAACAGTTATTTAGCTCAGTATTACCCATTTTTTTGAGATGCACGATCTTTCCAAACTTAAATTTAATGAATCCTATCTAAAAGCAATTCTAAGATTAGAACATTATTTGCATAAATCAAGTTTTCTGTTACATATTTGTTTAAAATACATTATTAAAATGCACTTCTAAAATATCTTTAATATGTATCTTTTAAAAAGGGTTAGTTTTATTTACAATCTAACTTATCTTTTACAATATTATGTATATGACATTACAGGGGCATTTATCATAGATCACCTTCTTTCTACGTTCAGTGAGATACTATAATGTTTATGGATATTTGTAGAAATTAAAAAAAATTGCAGAAAAGCCTTCCATGAAAATTGAAGCAACATTTAAAATGCCTTTGTCTTCTTTATCTTCTGTCTATATAGTTGGTCTCAATCTTCTATTTCAAATGGGAATATCGTCTAAAATCAACCATTCACATTCAATTGCACCAGGTGTAGTTAGATATTCAGCATTTGACTTAGTCTCATGGATCCATTGAAAACTGGAAAGGAGTAAACTTATTTCAGAGAAGACAAAATAAAAATAAAGCTCCCAAAGTATAGTGTTTTGAGTTGAACAAAATGTAAATAACAAAATAATTGAAGAAATAAAATAATTGAAGAAATCTATTTGGTTCTAAATAATTTCTTGTATAGAGGATTAATTTACATTGAGTTGAACATTTGAGTTTACTGATAATTCCAAACAGTAAAATATCTTTTGTCTCTGCGACTAGTATCTTCCGGTTGAAGTACATTAGACAAAATAGAGGTATTATGCATTATTTTGAATATTTGCTGCCATAAAAATTAAGTAGACTATCAAATACTTGAAATAATTAAAATACTAATTAGTATTTTAAAACTACAGATATGATCTATAATATCTGGTTTGTGTAGTTTTAATTATTTTTATTGTCAATTTCATTAATTTTACTTTAATTTTTTTAAAAAAATAATTGACGTCCATAGTGGAGACATGAAGACAATTTACATGCAAGTATTTACATTTTGGCAATAAAAAAAAATATGGGTAGATAGTCTTCAGGAGGATACCTTTGAGAGAAATAAGCAGTTTTAACTTAGGGCGACGAACAGTAAACATTTCTCCTCTCTCTCATTAGGCTGCTGTAAAGATTAAAGGAAGAACTTTAATATGGCAAAGTGGAATGACTGCTCACTAAGTCAGGGAGTGATAGACAAAAGTTGTCATTGAACTTTACCTGTAATGTATAATGTTGGAAGGATTTGAAGGATGATTTTGCTTTGTGTTTTAATGTACTACTTGTTCAGTTGGACATTCAAGGGATATACTGTATTAGAACAAGAAGCTGGAATTTAAAGTACATACTATACAAACACACATGTATGTATGTGTGCATATATATTTAATTTTGAAAATGTTGGGTCAAGAAAACAAAGACTTAGAATAAATACGTCAAACCTTTCTAAAACAATTCAAAAGTTAAACTGTAAATTAGGACATGCTTTACACACATACACACATGCCTGTGTAAAGTATATTTCCAATTTCTAACAGGGTAGGTCAAGAAACTGAAGGTTTAGTATAAATAAGTCAAACCTTTTTAAAACAAACAATTCAGAAGTTAAACAGGTTAAATTAGGACATGCTTAGTGGATGATGACAAGTATTTCTTTTCAACACTATTAATGGAAAAAAAATAAGCTAGGAGACACCTAACGTGTACTTTAGGCTTTGAAGTGGAAATGCCTGTAGGGGTTCTGTATTTTGTTAAGTACTTAGAGTTGGTCAACACCTAGACATGATAAGGAGATTAAGTCCTGATTAAACTCCTATCAGTAGAATTCAGATACGTGATCTGGTAGGACAAGAGCTCTAATCAAGTGCTCTTGTTTGTCTGTCATTGGCTCAATATCAGATACAATCAGTCACCCTTTCTTCTCTCCCAAACACAGCTCCTTCAACTTTGGTTGTTTATAAATTAAATTTGAAAGTACTTGTTTCAGCTAGGTGTACGGATTCCATCTATCCGTGCTTAGGTGAGATTATGGCATGGAATAATAAGGACAGATACTAGGCTAGAAGATGCCTATAAAGATTAAGTTATTTTCCCCCTTTCCCAACAATTAGCAACACTAGACTGTTTAGCAGAGATCAATTGTAATTGAGGAACTGCGAAAGGGCAATAAACAAATTACTGGTGCTTTCACCGAAGTCTGAAGCCTGTTGGTTTACAGAACCTCTGTTATTTAATCCAGAAGCCCTGTAGGTTGTAAATTATCCATTACAGTTGTCACTAGGCCCTTAAACAGAAGTTATGTACTAGTTTAAAGACACAGGAAAAGAGAGTCTCCTGGTCTTTGTCTCACACAAAACACACTGTATAGAGTTGGATCAATTTAAAATTAAACACTAATCTTTTCAAGTGATGTAAAAAAGTTTAGAGGTTCAGTAGGATAAATGAGAAAATATAATTGGGCCTGTTCTAACTAAAACTCTGATCCAGAAGCTTTATATATATATATTCTGTCTGGAAGTTGTGCACCAGAATTTTACTTATGGTTAATATTGGCCTTTCTAGTGTTTGTTTGTTTTCAGTGAATGTGTATCATCAAAAAAAAAAAAAGTAATTTTATGTGTAGAATGGATGAAAGTATGTTAACAGGTGCTTGTGTTTTTTTTAAACTGTAACTTCACTGAGGTAGATATACTTTGTTTAATTTTCATAAGAAATATTTTATAGAGTACCTTTCATAAAGCAGCAAACTTAAGTTTCCATATTCTTAATGGAAAATTCCTTTGGCTGAAGAAAACTCCCTTATATATGCTACAATTAGTTCACTTAGTTGTGAATTTCCCCTTTTACTGACCAGACGCTTCACTTTAAGGACATTCATCCTTAATAATAATTTATAAAGGATAAAAGAACTTAATAGATATGCTCCTTAGAAATGTGTCAATAATCATGATAGTAAAATGACAATATTTCCACAAATAAGCAAAATGGGTATGCTAGATAAAATCTATAGCATTGCTTAGCATATTCCTTCTGTGTTCCATAATGTAAAACTTGAGATGCCACTTTTCTTTTATAAGTGATTGAAGAAGAGCCATCTGTCATCTCCAGCAAATTCTGCTCTACCCTTTGCTTTTATTTCCCCAGCAGATCTTAATAGAAAAAAAAAAAAATTCATGGAAATGAGAAAAAACGTGGTGACAGAAGCAACCCTTTGGAATAGGGGCAAAATCCTTTTCTCTAATTTGTGCTGCAGGCTTTTCTCTTTTTTCTCGTTTTTTAATAATTTTTTTTCTGCATATTCTTTTCTCATCTAATATACAGACTTGCTGTTTATTGAGGTATAAGTTTTGTTTGTCAAATGAGTATCTGCACAATTGGGAGTCACAACAGATATGTGACAAGTCATCCTGGGAATAGACAATGCAAAGTATTACCACAATTTGCAATATAGATTTTTGTTTTATTACAGCAGAATAGAATAAGTAGTCCAAAGTAATTTTTTTAAAAAGAGAAATTTCTGGGCTTTTGAATGTTGACTATGTCTGGGGGAAAGGTACAAACTGGATGTCAGCATGGCCAAGAAGGCTGTTGTCACCCCCAGAGGTCTTAATGGTTATGAGTGGCTGCACATTAAATTTAAGTGGGATGGTCCACGTTGATTATGAAGATGGTCAAACAGATTATGTGAACAGAGTGGGGCAATCTATCGTCCTACTAATTATATATGAATCTCTTTACTGGACCAATGTGGGTGCCCATTTAATTAAATTAGTCATGTGAGTGCCATCTTTTCACTTTGGTTGTATTATTTGCCCCAAATTATTATCAGATGGCTTCCATGAACTACTTACAGAGTCTCAGGAAGAAGTAAGATGCACATTTTACTGTCTATTGATGAAAAGTCTTTGATAATTCTGAGCAAAAAAGAGATGCCTTCGTCTTCTTTCTTCCTCCTCTACATCCTCCTCTCCTCTTCCTTCCTACAGAAGTAATAATAATAATGATGATCATAAATAATAAGCAATAGTAGTAGTTTCTCTTTTAAAGTAACTAAGATTTTACTTCCATTTAAAAAGTAGACAGGCTATCTTCAATTGCATCTACCTTGGAAAATATTTTCCTTATCAAATAATAATTTTTTACCAAATAAATATTTCACTTGGTAAAGTTCAAATAGGTTAAGAAGAAATTTACAAACCAAATGTTTGTTTTATTCAGATGTGTTTTTGAGTGGAAAGACAAATTTTGATCATTGTGGCAAAAGACTACCTTGCTGTGTGAGCACAACAAAGAGTTCATTGCTGTTAAGGACTAGCCCCATGGTCCCTGCAAGGTGTTCTTTCGTGCCAGCGATGTCTAATCATTAGAAATTGAGCAGACTGTTACCATGAATTTGCCTGATTAGGAAGTAAACAAACATTTCATACAGCAAAAGCTTCAAAAGCATTCTCTGCTGATCTGTCCTGACAATACTAAATTTGTCAATGGCTAAAGACTGACAAAACCGTATTTTCTTAATGACACAATTTGACAATGGATTTTTTGCAATTTTAATTCTGAGAGACCTTCTGAATGGTGTAGTGCATATGCTAAATCATTAAGATGTCTAGAACACTTTGATCTTATGGGGAGACACCTGAATAGCATATCTGGTATTGATAGTTTATGATCTGTCTTCATAAAGGAAAATATAAAGTATGTGGCTATATACTTACATAAAATAGAGATTTAGGTTGAGATAGTGACTTTACAACTCAATTTTTCAATTGTGACATCTATACTGATTAATGAATTCAAGAAGGTTCACTTAGTTGTGATTCATTAAACTATCAGCATTTGTTCATTTCTTAATTTAATTCTTAGTAACTTTTTAAAAGTTTTCATGCATAATTGTGATGATTTTTTAAACTAAAAACATAAAAGTGATGATTTTTTAAACTAAAAAGTAACATTAAAAATCAACAAAGTGGGGCGCCTGGGTGACTCAGTCGGTTAAGTGTCTGCCTTCGGCTCAGGTCATGGTCCCAGGGTGCTGGGATCGAGCCCCGCATCGGGCTCCCTGCTCAGTGGGCAGCCTGCTTCTCCCTCTCCCTCTGCCTGTCTCTCTGCCTACTTGTTCTCTCTCTCTGTGTCAGATAAATAAATAGGATCTTAAAAAAAAAAATCAACAAAGGATAAAAAGGTAGTAATTTGATTCATTTACTATGATTCTCTGCCTCATGGAAAGAAAACTACTAGTAAAACAATCTCAGAACTGGCAAACTTTTAGTGTTTGTTTATCTATAAAAATGCTTTTAATCTGTTTGTTATATATATATATGTTATATATGTTATATATCCAAAGTGCATTCATTCTTTGGCAAAATCCCTGATTTTTAAGGGATGATGAAAGTGTTAAATTGCATAAAGAGAGACCAGTGAGACTTTAAACTATGTTCTTTTTTTTTTTTTTTTAGATCAGGTAAGGCAGAACCAATTATTTGCCTCAAGCTGGAGGAACCCTGGAATGTCACTTCCCAGAATCCTATGAGGCTAGAAGAAGTTATTTTCCCTTGACATCCATTTCCAGCTCAGAGAAGTCCAAGGTCAACCCCTAGAGATGCCTGACATCAGATTGAATACAGAGCTTGATACCACAAACTTGTAGGTGCATCTGGGTAGCAGAGCCTGGTCATTTCAGCCCCAGTGGTCTGAGAATCTTCTCACATACTATTGACCCTGAATTAAGAATTTAAGAATTCCTCCACATTACTCAGATAATCTGAAATAAGTCTCCTTGACATTTTTTTTCAGTCAAGGGGTCCTAGAGCAAATGGCACAGTGGACTCCATTCCTGAGCAGCTTAAGGAAATTTTTGAATATCGCTGCCTGATGCTAATGGGAAATCTATGTTGTCAGTTTACTGGAAGAAGATCAGAAGTGTCTCAGCAGATAGAGGATCCAGAATTAGCCATTGAAGAATCGGGGTTACTTTTAACCCTCTAAGAGCTCAAATTCTCTCTCAAATAGATGGCACTGAGCCCCTTGGAAGTGCCATTCTTGGATCCCCAGTCTACCCTTTGGAATGGCCTTATATGTAGTGATAGGTCCAGGGAATGTAACAATGATTTCTCAACCATCTTTTGACAACGTCTCCAATGATACTTGTGTATCTAAATGAAAATGAGGAGCCATTAGGATCTAAGATGGACATTTCAGAGGCTTTCTTAGATATTCTGGAGAAAGTGAGGCTTTTTACTCAGGACTTCTTTATTAACTTGTCAAAATGCTGAGCTGTATATTTTGGCTAAGATCACCTGAAAGTCCATTCTCTAGGGGGATGATGGCTCAGCAGCAAAGAAGACCAGAGGGAGCTGGGAAGATCAATTAAAATATATTTTAAAAAGTTACTTGATGCCAAGCACTAGCTAGGTTATTCTCACAACTCTATCATGTCTTCATTAAGGAAAGGGGAAAAAACCCAAAGTACTTTATGACTATAATAGTGATCATAACAAACAAAAATACATTTGATGTTAAAGGAAGTAAAACTAAGTAGCTCACAATCAAACTTTTTTTTTTTTTTTTTTGACAGAGAGAGACATAGAGAGAGAGGGAACACAAGCAGGGGGAGTGGGAGAGGGAGAAGCAGGCTTCCTGCAGAGCAGGGAGTCCGATGTGGGGCTCGATCCCAGGACCCTGGGACCATGACCCGAGCCGAAGGCAGACGCTTAACGACTGAGCCACCCAGGCGCCCCTAAAAGTCACAATCAAACTCTTAAAGCCCTTCTTAACATGCTGTTGGATCAGGGATTTTATAAACTCCTATCATTTTCCTGCTGGCAGTTACCTTTAGGTCATCAGTTGAGCTTGAGACTGCCGATGCAAATCATTCCTCCTGATCTCACTGAAGTCCCTGTGGGCACTTGACTCTTTTTATAGAAATAAGGGGTAGCTTATTGAGCCTGGAGAAAAGCCAGTGGTATGTCAGGAGTTTGTGAAAATCCCAAGGGCAAAGATGTGAAGTCTCACATGGAGAGATGGGTTTTTTAAAACTGAGCTGGAACAGACAAAGTAGCAGGGTTGGAAAAGGCCTCCTCTGACAGATTTTTTGATGGCAAACTCTGTTATTTTAGAACGGGAATAGTGACTAACCAAACCTGGCTGATATCACTCTATCCTTAACAGCAAACCTTCATGCTCAGAAGTTGCTGTATGAATACTTGATAAGGCAGTGCATGAGAAGTTAGAGAGGGTCAGGAACTGGGCAGAAGAGAGTGTGGGTCTCCCAGACCCCCTCACTTAAGAGTTTTTGATTCTGGACGGGATGGCTATGCTAAGCTAGGAAACAAAGTCACCAGGGTTAAGGACTTCCTCCACTCCGTCACAAGTTCCGTTGTGATTTAGTGCAAAGCACACTCTACTGCCCTCTCAGGAGCGACGAGCTGCATTAGACTGTAGACTGTGAAATTGACCCATCTTAGTGTTGCTGAAATGGTAAGAACTTCAAACTCCTTTCTTGAAGATGTCAATCTCAGTCTCTGCACACAAAAGGGATCGTGTAACAGCGTTAGTTCTTACTTTCTTGATTTGGAATCTAATAAGGGCTTATCTCAATATAAAAGACAGTATCATCATCTGGAACACCAGAAATTATTAAAAATTCATTTCATATTTTTTGCAGTTTTCTTGGGAGCATCAAAATCAAGGCGGAGTTAGTATGGAACAGTTCCTTGCAAGCACTGTGATCTAGGGAGTCTGCCATTTCTTCTGCTATGGCCGAGTACATAATCACTCCCAACCGTGCTGATCACATTTTAGGTTTAGACCTCATTTGCATAATACATAAGCATGCAGAAAACATCCTAGAGGGCAAATGAGCACATCAAGAGAGAACAAGAAGAAACACTGAGAATTATTATTTTATTCATTTTACTTGTCTTTTTTTGGATCCCCGATTTGGAGCGCAAGCTAAGCCACCAAATACTTTTTTTTCACGAGCCCTGTCTTTTTTTTTTTAAGATTTTTTCTTTATTTATCTGACAGAGAGACAGCGAGAGAGGGAACACAAGCAGGGGGAGTGGGAGAGGGAGAAGCAGGCCTCCTGTGGAGCAGGGAGCCCGATGCGAGACTCGATCCCAGGACCCTGGGATCATGACCTGAGCCGAAGGCAGACGCTTAATGACTGAGCCACCTAGGCACCCCTCTCACGAGCCCTTTCAAAAAGAATGCATCCAGTATACTAAAGTCTAATCCAGTTACTTTCACTCATTTCCCATTTGTAAACTAGTCTGTGGCTTCCATCTTCATGAGTATAATTCCTAGTGTTTTGGGGAAGTTCCTTGGGAGATGCTTCAACATGAGCATGTTATTTCAGAGCACTCACATCCAAATAGGTTCTAGAAAATGTCATTCGCTCAGCTTTTAACCATTCTTATTAATTAAAAAGCACAAAGGCAATGCTTAGTCAATCATGGCTCCTTTTTAGAATGTTGCCCTATGTTTTTTTGCATGTTTCAAGAGTTTTCATCCATATCATGGTGTCACACTTTTGTGACCAAAAAAGAGTAATAAAAGTTTCAGAACTTAAGCCAACAAATAAAAAGATCTTGTAACTACCAGAGGTCCCCAGACTTACTTACTTTCTTTCTTTCTTTTCTTTCTTTCTTTCTTTCTTTCTTTCTTTCTTTCTTTCTTTCTT
>NW_023270426.1:61769708-61843320 GCF_011800145.1 Mirounga leonina | reverse complement strand
TTCTTTCTTTCTTTCTTTCTTTCTTTCTTTCTTTCTTTCTTTCCTTCCTTCCTTCCTTCCTTCCTTCCTTCCTTCCTTCCTTCCTTCCTCTCTCTCTTTCTCTCTCTGTCTCTTTCTTTTTTTCTTTCTTTTGTGCCAACTGGAGTAGGATAGAAGCTGGAGGAAAGAATATTTTAAGAGCAAATCTTTAGGCAAGTAGTGACAAAATCCTTGTCCTTGAAGCTTATATAGATAACTTTCTAGTGTTTTTTTAACCTTTTCTCTCCCCTCCTCAGTCCCCTCAGCAATGAGGCATGTCACTCCACTCGTTCACATCCATCTTTTTTTATTGATGTCCACTTTGGTGTCTGTACAGGTCATCAATTTTGCTGCCTCTTAGGCAGCCAGTGGGAATGTACAAGTTAAGTCACTGGACTTTGTGTGTCGAGCTTGAGGAGGAGGGAAAGGGAGGAAGTGTCAGCTTTCTTTAGCACTAACAGTCCCAATCAGATACTGGTACTGGGCCTCATAAATCTTGTGGCTGACCCAGGTGAACCCTCCGGCTCAGCGCTCACTGAAAACTGATCAGGCCTCTGCTTAGCTTAACAGGCTGTTCTCAGTGACAAGTGAAGGGTTCAACAAATGCACAAAACAGATATATATTAGTTGAAAAACTAATGGCTTTTAAAAGAATGTTTGACAATTGTTTAAGGCTGTCTGTAGATCCATTATACTGATAAACGACCGACGTGGCATGATACCAAAGTGGAGCTGCTTAGGAGGACACCAACTTAAAGTTTGTTTTTTCTTTCTCTCCTTTTTTTTCTTTCTCTTTTGGTCATCTAGGTGTGGACTCCATAAGCAGCACATCCCCAGACCTGGGTAAATACCTGTGCTGCATAAATTTAACCTTGCTGTCCAAGTGGAATTAAAAAGATTCTGAGACTGCCCTCAGTGACCTGCAATTGACCGCTTGAACTTCTAAGTTAGGGTCAGTTGGGGCCCAGAATAAGAGGTCAGAAGCTGGTCAGCTTTCTCTAGCCCTAACATGCTGAATGGGAAGACTTTATAGCTGTGATTTATGCGATTTGCCGAGACAGGTTAAGGAGACCTTAAAACACACCACGGGGCTCGCTTTCACGGGGACACCCTCCTCTTGGAAAATAAATTCTGATTGTCCAGCGGGAAAGCTCTTGGGGATATGCCTTGAAGTATTTTACCCTCTGTGTCTACAGATTCATTCCCACACTCGAACCCTGAACGTGACAGGGTTAGTGTTTCCAGATTTATTTAAACAATACAAATGCACCAAATGAAGCACTTTCAAACCTGATTAATTGCAAAGGCAGAATAACCATTGGTAATGAATTATTTGGGGGAGCAGTAAACGCCTACAAAAGTTAACTCCTAAATCAGTTGCTTCGGAGGTCCAAACACAATAAAAGCTACGATATTGAAACCTTTCCAAAGAAAATATTTTGGGATTTGTGTTTGTCTTTGAAGCCTGGTTCTTGTGAACCATATCAAGTCATTTTTTGGATAATATAGACATGAAAATTATGCTGTTTTTATTAAAGAGTAAATTTTAGAGCTCTTACAGGTAAGTTCCTGTTCCTAGTCTGTGCACAGTGGAGTCAGAAACAGATCAAGACTCAGGATTTCCACTTTTACAGAAATTTGCAATGTGTGACCTTTTTTGTTCGGCTTCTACATTGGTTAACAAACCAACAATCTGGTTTTCGTGATGCAACTCATGATAGAGCCATGAACTCAGCCTGAAAGCAAAGAATTGAACCCAGGTCTTTTACAGATGAAAAGCTACTTGGTGCTATAAACCTTTAAGCTACCTTTCTGCTTTTTTCACAGGGCATTTAGTGCTTCTGGGTGCATATGCGTCTATAACTCAAATTGGCTCTGATTTAATAGATGCAACTCATGAGGTATTAGTCTGTAATGTGGTCTAATTTCATTTGGTAAATGAGAGAAAAAGGTAAAGCTGGGAAAGAGCCTCACTTTGAAAAATGGCTAGTGTGTAACATTCAGCAGCTAATTTCTGTGAGGGTTTTAAAGACACACTTTAAACAAGCCATATGCATGCCCCAACTAGGTGTTTATGCGTGTGAATGGGATGACTTGCTGAGTTACCTATCCATTGGTTGGGTAGCTAATAGCCAACCAAATTATGTATATAAGCTTATGTCAGGACAAGCTGAGAGCTTATAAATTAATAAATTCTGTGGAAAAACTTTTCTGCAGAAATATTTAGCTGATTGACCTCAAGACCACTTTGTTTTATCAAGGTCACACTGATTTTTCTTTCTCTCTCTCTTTGACCTACCCAATGATGAATTTTCTTGAAAATAGGACCTGGCTATAAAAGGCACATCTTTAACAGGCCTAGAAAAGCCTCTTGTATATTTTTTGAAAAGATGTAAGATTCTACCGTGTGGGGACAGAGGGAAGCAAAGGACCCACCATCTTGCACACCTTACTATAATGTTTTGCTTCTGGTGGTAGAAAATTGATCCTCACCCAGGTTAGAGCACTTCTGGAGGCGAATGGGGCCTGTTAAAAGAGTTACTCAAGGAAAGTTAAGGAAAGAACAAGAAGCTTTGAACAGGCTCTCTCCTCTCAGATCAGACTGTCATAGCCTTTGTCTTCTCAGCAGCACAATTGACTTTTGCCAGTGGGTTCCCACACTTTAGTGTGGTTAAAATGTTGTTTTCCTGCTGCATTTACTCTGTTGTAAAAAGGATATCTTCATTCTTGAACAATAAAAATTAAAGCTAATGTTCCCAGTTCACTGTAAATAGCTTTTTGGAAACTCAGTTAATTAAATCTTCCATTATGAAGTATTTTCTATTACTAGAAGAAATTAAAAGTAGACAGGGAGTACAGGGCAGCCATTAATGAGGTTACTGAAGATCCAAAGGGAGGCTGCATTATGAGACTGGCTCCAGAGAAAGTCTGTGGTTAAGCAAATCCCTAGAGGAATGAAGGTTCACCGTACCAATGATCACTATTGATCAATTAGTATTTTTGAAAGCTCTTGTAGCAGTCAATGGGCAGTTTTGTCTTTTGCCCTGGGTACTAACTGTTGATTGATTCATGGATGACCTTGTTAAAAATAAACAGATAAACACCAAAAACGTGTTAGTGAGTAATGAATTAGGAATTTGGTGTACTCTAGTATGGCCTTCTTAACGGCAGTTCAGTCCTTCCCATTCTGCATGGACTAAACCTCTTCAACTTTTTGTGTTATTTCTTTAATCCATGCCAACTCAGTCTGTGGGATTTCCTCATCACTTGTGTTCGAAACCATTTCTATATTGACGAATATTTGGAAGAGTTGAGTCCTTTCCAATTGCTTTTCCTGCCAACTCTGCTGGGGTTTTCTCTCTTTGGGTTAAAATTAAAATATAAAAATATGGTCTTGTTTTCTTATCATCACCAATAATTTTTGCAATCTTAAGAACATTAACTTTAGGTATTATGGCCAAATTCCAATTCAAACAACATGCAATTTGCTTTTTCCAAAATGCAAGCAATATAAATTTACTGGGAGAAAATGGTTGTCTTCTTAGTCTGCTGTGAGGCATTACGGCAATAAATAATTGGCCATTGTGTTCCAGACCTGAGACACAGCAAGTTGCTTACTCTCATGCTTGGCAGTTGGCTTTCTTCAACAGCTGCGGGTCACCAACAGGGGCTGGGATACCTTAAGTATGATTTCACCCCTTGTGTATTTCTCAGCTCTGCAGTTCTTGAATCTTATATTTAACTTATCTCGAAGAGACTGCCTAACAAAGGAGAAATGCTTAAACTGATAGGAGGCTAATTTTCCTGGAAAACCAATTTAATGATTGCAATGGAAATATTTTTATTAATATACTAATTCAATATTTTGAAGGTCCACAATCACAAAGACAATATCCTCACTCTTTCTTTATGTAGCCTGGACAATAGGTTGATACACTTTTCATCATTTATTCTGACGGAATAATAAGAACCAATACATTAAGGCTTAACTATGCTTGCTAAGTGTTTTTACCTGTATTAACTCTTAATCCTCGTGACAATATTAGATAGGTATCACTATTATCTTCATTGAACAGATAAGGAAACTGAGGCACAGAAATGGTGAGGCTTAAGGACAGTCAGTAATTGGTGACAGGATTTCAACTTAGGAAATCTGTCTTTGGAACCTGTGCTTACGAACATTCCATCCTACATCAAATAATTAATCTACCTAGAGACAAAGTCAAACTGGGAAAATCAGGCAAGCTACTCGACACCTTTTAGTGTCCTTTCCCAGTACCCTTCCCTTGTATTCAGGAGCAGTCTTTCATCCATCTGCTTACTTCTCTGCCACCATTTACACCTTAGCTAGCAAGAAAGAATGTAGTATTTATCATTTATCCAGTGACTAAATCCATTACATTGTGATACCTTCTTTTAAGAAATTTGTATTCATTCATTCACTCCACAAATATTTATTGAGACTATTGTATCCAGAAGCCATTTTTCCTTCCTTCCTTCCTTCCTTCTCCCCTCTCCTCTTTCGTTCCTTCCTTCCTTCCTTCCTTCCATCTCTCTCCCCCTCTCTGTCTCTTTCTCTCTCTTCTTTCCTTCCACTGTCCCTAACTCTCTTCCTTCTCTCCTAATGAAGTCCAGGGGCTCCTGGATGGCTCAGTTGGTTGAGTATACAACTCTTGATTTTGGTTCAGGTCATGATCCTGGGGTCCTAGGATGGAGCCCCACATCAGGCTCCATGCTCAGTGGGGAGTCTGCTGGAGGATTCCCTCCCCTGCTCACGCACTCTCTTTCTCTCTAATAAATAAATCATAAAAAAAAAAAAAAAGTCCAGACCTCAGCAAACAAATGGAGGAGTTGCAAGGTCTTCTCCTTACTTTTGAAATTCTGCTGAAGTACAGACTGGACTCAAGGTAAATCGTCTTTAACCATTTTGGGAAGAGGGAGACCAACAGGGTCAGGAAGTCACTCACTCCACAAGGACCAGATAGTGCTAATCCCCTGGAGAAGCTTAAAACACACACACACACACACACACACAGATCTCTCTGAAGCCTTTACTAAGTCCTCTTGATTTTAGAGGCTTAGATTCATAGACTTGGCAGACAAGCATTTCATTCAAAGTATACCAAGTACAATGATTTCCCAGTATGAACTGGAAGAGTACTTGCCCTAACTTCTTAAGGGAATGACGGGACATTTTTGTTAGTGTGATATAGTATTCTAGTGTTTTGCTTTTAGCTGTGCATTTTACGTGCACACTTTCAAATAAAAAGTTAATTGAAACTATCATATTTTACCGAACTTTTATGGCAGCTATCCAAATCATGAATCACTTCATTTGAAATAATCCCAGGTTTGCAACAAGATTTGTGCTTTTAATGAACCTGGTCTAAACCATGGGTTTAATGCAGAACCAATTGAGTTAAACTTCATGCTTTCTCGGATCCTGTTGTAAATGTTTTTTATAGTTCTAATGCTTAAGAGACTTTTGTCAAACTTTTTGGTGACAAGTAGATCAAAAAACCCACAGTTATTTGGCTCTGTCCTTTTCCAGATCTGGCAGAGAACAGGAATTGCAGAATGCAATTGGCAGAGCCAAATACACACAGAGACAATGTAATAACATTTCCAAAGGACAATTCCATGGGGTTCTTTGTTGAAAGCATTATTTTGTCTGCTTTCAGTGATTTACTGTTTTTTTTTTTTTCTAGATTTTATTCCAGAGCTCAGAAAATATCAGATTTAGAAATAAGAAGAAAAAAATACAGTGCTTTATACCTTTCACAGACCATAAAACACATATAGGAAAAGACAAAAATAATAACTTAAATTGGAATTTGTTGAAATGTTACATTTTTGTGACTTTATTTTGTATTTAACTTAACTTAGGCATTTATATCCACACTTATGCCAGTAATGCCCTAAGTTTCTTCAATAACATGGAGAAAAAGCAGAATTATGTCATAAATTTAAAAGAGGTTGCCAAAAAAAAAAAAAAGGAAAAGCAAAAGTGGACTTAAAATTACAAGGACTGAGGAAAAATTGTACATGAAAAGATGTACCATATTCTTAGCTTTTAAAGAAATTCAGATTAGAAACTCAGTGAGATAATACCATACATCTATTAGAATGGCTTAAATAAAAATCTTGACAATACCAAGTGCTGACAAGACTGAAGCAAATGGAACTCTCAACAGTTTTGGCAGTTTCTTATAAATTTGAACATATACCTACCATATGAATTAGCAATATCACCCCTGATTTTTATCTATAGGAATTAAACCTTATATTGATATCATGTCTATAGTTGAATGTTGATAGAAGTTCTGAACGTTACTGTTGCAAACTGGAAAAAAAAAATCCCAAAGCCTTCCAATGGGTGAGTATACAAACTATGGTATGCCCATGCTTGTGAAAGAATACTGAACAATAAAAAGGAACAAACTACTGATACATGCCACAACCTAGATGAGTCTCACAAATGATGTCATGCTGAGTGAAAGAAGCCAGCCTTAAGAGGCTACTTAATAGATGAGTCCATTTATATGACATTTGAGAGAAGACAAATATAGTGGTGGAGAACAGCTGAGGTTGCTGGTGTGGTGGTGGAGGAAGGATGTCATTATTTTGCGGATGGTGAAACTGTTTTGTGTCCTGATTGTAATGGTCCATACATGTGTTAAAATACATAGAATCATGCAACACATAAGGAATAGTAAGTCTTAAGTATTTAGGTTCAAATCTGGCCCCAGGTTTTCTAATGGGAAAAAGGAAATTTATTCAGTTACACAATTTACAAGGTCCCTAAAGGAGAAAAAAATCAGTGGGAACTCTGAGGAAGTTCAAATACTCTTCATGTTGGTACCAGATGGGCCTTCGCAAAGGGACCATGTGTTAATCACAGGATAAGGTCCTATATGAACAATGATGAGTTTCACTGAAATGTTTTGTTTTGGGTCCCTCAATATAGGCCAATAACTTCATACCAAAAGACAGCTGAGTAAATTTAATTTGAGGTGTGTCAACTCCATGTAATCTAAAAAAAAAAATAAAAAAATCCTTCTTATTTTGCTCAATCCAGAGGTAGATTTTAACATATCCTTTCAAAACTGGCAACTTATGTCATTTCTGTGAAGCCTCCTTCATCTGTGGCAGAGTTAGGTGTGACATTTGTCTTGTTCCACAGCATCCTGTGTCCGACTTTAAAGAGAAACTGTGACTTTTTTTTTTTTTTTGACCATTTATTTGCCAATTGTTCTCACTCTACCAAATTTTTGGAAAATAGGGATTTTTTTTAAATCTTCATATTTCAGCAGGCTGTCTGGTATATAGTTGATGTTCTCTTAATATTTGTTGACTGAGGCAGATATGGGTGGCAGTGGTAGAAGTGGGAAAGGGTAGTGCTGAGGATGGAGAGGAAGGGTACTCATTGCACAGCTTTCCCTCTGAGGACTAATTTGAGAAGACTCAACACACAACTGTGAAGAAGATATTGCACATGAGGCTATTGACTGGGATTTATGAACTGTGCCCAGAGAACAGCAGGATTTTTAAGGCTGTGTGGATATAACTATTCCATAATGTTTTAGAAGTAAAAACAAAAGAGTTAGGAGTCATTAAGGTGTCCACACCTTCTAGTCTGAGACTTAAATTAATTTGCCCTTTTTTTTTTTTTTTTGGAAGTCATTTACACTGGATGAACTGCTATGAAATTTCTCTGTGACCTTGGGAAAGTCATTTAACATTGCTAGTCCTCAAAATGCTTATCAAAGAAATGAAAGGGATTTAGTATTCACACAGAACCAATATTTTGTTCTTCCCTGACATCTTAATAGTTTAATGAAAGCCATATTTTACAGGCTTAATATGTAGAATCTGACTTCTTTCTCTGACTTAACTGATGGGCTGTTCAATGATTTCCCTACCTCACTTGTTTTTTCTCATCAGCTTGCTGCAATATTTAAAATTCCCACCAGCATCTGCTTGGGTTCAAGATTCCCTCTATAAGGCTCCTTTTAAAATGCAAACAAATTATCTAGAGGATAGACACATAAACTCATTAATACATATTCAATATGGATTAGTGATCTTTAAAACTTAAATCCAATCAGGTCACCACCTTACTTAAAATCTTTTAGTGGCTTCCCTATGGGCTTAGGATAAAGACAAACTGCTTATTATGGCCTTTGAGCCCTTGCACATTCAATCCCCACCTTCTGCCCCATCTGTCCAGACTCACCCCCATGATACTCCTCCAGTTATAGGGCTCCAACCACTCCACCTTCCTTTAGTCTCCTGCCATCATCCTCCTCCTGCCTGCCACTTGCCATTCCCCTAGGCACTTTTCTCTAGCTTGCCTAGTTAATGCCTATTTATCTTTCACTTGCCACTTAATTGCTTTTTTTCTCAGGGCAGTGTTCTTGACCTTCATAACTAGGTCACATTTTCCTATTCCGGACTTCTGTAGCATTCTGCACCTCTGCTGGATTGTTCCTCACAGCGCTTCTCCCATGATTGTCAGATTACTATCTGTCTTCCTCACTAGATCATAAACTCCCTGAGGACAGGGATTATGTCTGCTTTTGCTTACTCTTAGGGCCTCACTGCCTATCATGAGACCTATTATGTATTATGCCTTCCATAGGTGTTTGTTGAATGAATGAATAAATAAAGAATTAAATGAATGAGTAAAAAAATATATCATCAATCTGCTCAACTCTGAGTCTTAACAAAGCACAGAACTCTGTGGGATGGGATTTAATACAGATTAAAAGCCAAAGCTTCCTAGGGACTTATTTGGATGCCCACTCCTCCCTAAGCCTGGTTTGTTTGTTGTTTGTTGTTGGTTTTTTTTTGTAATTTTATTTTATTTTTTAATTTTAATTTTTTTTGTTATGCTAGTCACCATATAATACTTCATGAGTTTTTGAGGTAGTGTTCCATGATTCATTATTTGCATATAACACCCAATGCTCATTGCAATACGTGCCCTCCTTAATACCCATCCCTCCCCCCACCTTTTTTTTCTCACTTCTTCCCCTATTCCTCCTTGTTCACTCTCTTTCAGTCACAGTGGCCTCCCTGTGGTTCCTCAAACACATCAAGCATACTCTGACCTTAGGGCCTTTGGGCATTGGCCTTTTCTTCGTCGAAGCTCTCCTTCGTACTTCCACATGGCTGACTTCTTTACTCAGAAGCTGCCTTCTCAATGAGGCCCATCTTGGCCTCTCTATTTGAAAGTACAGTCCTCTCTCCCTATACTCCCCCAGCTCTATAATCCTCATCCTCTTACCATGCTTTTCTTTATTCCATAGCCATATTATCTGCTGACATCATATATAATTCATGCATTTATTATATTATTATTTTTTTCTGTTTCTCTTCTTAGATATAAGCCGCACGGGGCCAGATGTCTCTCTTTGGTTCATTGATATAACTCCAGTACTTAGCTAGAGCACTGCCTGATGACGTGTGGTAAGTGCTCAATAAATATTTGTTGAATGGATGAAGGGAGGAAGGTGGGCAGAAACATTGTCTAGGTGAGGTATGGGATGAAAATACCAGGCAATCAGCAGTCACTAGATTCTCGATGGAGGGCAACAGGAGGGAGACAGGATTTTCTAAGACAAAGCCATCCACCCCTCCACTATGCATTAGGCCTGATCCTGCTTTTAAGTTAATGAACATTAATGGGGAAACATTCTAATTTACTTCAAAATAATTTATATGCTAGATAGGCTTATGGGCATGGCCATGATTCTGACAAATGAGAGATTTCTGCCTTTGAGTTCTGCTACGTAAACATGGCAGATGGTTATATAAACATAATACTTAAGAACTGTATTTGGCAAAGGAATAAGAAATCGTCTCACAAGGACATTCTGCACTTTGTGTTACAAGAACTAGAGAATTGTATAAAGACACAAAGTCCCATCCTCTCAAATCTGTAAAAATTATCTATTACCATGTTCACCCAAATCTACCAGATTTCCAAACTGATCAAAAACTTCCTTGCTTTTACTCCAGTTGGACAACATTGACAAATTTGGTATTTATTACCTTATACTTAGGAGAAACGTATTTGAACTTTGTCCTTTAAAATCGACAAGGTACTTGATATTTAACACTTGCAAATCTGGATACTCATAAAGTACAAAAAAGGGAGAAAAAATAATGGAAGTGTCTTGAAAGTATTCTAAGTAATATGCCACCTTGAAAGGAAAACTTGCTGAAATTTTCTATTCAGTAAAAAATCATAACTAAGTGGGGTTTCAAAACCAATTGTATCAGACTTAGAGGAGGTTAGCTAAATTTTAGGGTCGAACTTAAAGTCACGGGGAAGATAATACAGACTTTATTCTCAAGTACAGCTGCCAGGAATGTATTTAGCCTATTAATAAACAGATAAAGAAGGATCCTTTGTTTCTTCCACTGTTACTCTGGCTCTTTGAATCTTTACATGATTTCTCTGCTCACATTTCCTTTAAATTATTTTTTTCCAAAGAATGGTTTTACATGGCAGTTTGCCTCCTACATCCTTCTACCCCAGTGGTCAATCTTTTTATAAAAATAGAAAGAGAAAGAGAACTAATCATACAGTCAACACTGTGATCTTCTCAATGAAATTATTTAGGCGGTGGAAGTACTCTCTATCCACGTTGAAATTGTAAAAATTATTTGCATTAAAATTTCTTATGACTTATATTATATTGGCATTCTTATCCCATATTTCATAGAAAGATTTCTCATTAAAGTCCAGTGGTCTGGATTTCAAGTACCTAGGCAATGACTCTTGTTACATAATAATAGCAATTTAAAGCATTAGCTCAAACAAAACAAAACAAAACCTAAACCAAACAAAATAAAATGGCAAGTAGGTGGGATCATGAGAGATGTTAGGTTTAAGTAGGAGAGTTGCAAACCTTGTTATTAAAAAAACTGGAAAACTGGGAAAGCTTTCTTCTTTCCATGAATTTTAAAGAGTGCACAAGCTTAACCCACTGAACACAACTCTGAAATGTTTCTAATTCCCTTATTATCAATGAAGGTAGACCAGAGAATGTGAAGAGAATTTTACCTTAGGGAAATGTACTGCTGTGCATTTTCAGTAAGTGTATAGTCCATTTCTGCCTCTATGCCTGAAAATTAACAGCATGTTAACAGGACGATTGCCTACACTGTGGCACCGTCTGTTTAGGATTAGGCCATTAAATATTGATGGAGATAATTGTTCCTGCACTTGAACATCAGAAAGATGGAACTAAGAGTAGTTTAACTGGCATTTGCCTTTATGCTTGGTAAATAGAGGGCTGGATTTCAAAGTATAGCGGGATAAGTATTACCATGTGCTCAGTTCCACAGCCCAAGCGTCATTGATCAGAAACTGTGGTTTGCAAAAATGTTATAGTAAAAGATCAGTGAAACAATTCAGCTGAGCTTTGTTGGAATTTACCGAAAGAGAATCTGATAGAACTGCATCTTAACAGCATGCAAGCAGGATTTCTTGCCATTTGTCTAGTTACTTTTTTTAAAATTTTGAAATGATATTTACACGGGTTATAGTATTAACTGCTATGGTACTGAGCACGTAATCTAAATTTCTTACACTTTCACTGAAAGTAGCAGGGTAGTTGGTGAGGGCCCTGGGGTTGGACTGTCAGTGTTCAGATCTCAGCTGTGCTCATGCCGTCCTGTGGCTTCCTGTGCCTGGTTGGACTGCTTACCTCTCCGAGACTCTGCTTCCTTCTCAACATGGAGCTTTCAGTGTGTTCCTTTTATAAGTCATTGTAACATTAAATGAGATGATATGTGACGCTCTTAGCACAGAGACTGGCACACAGTAGACTCTCAAGTAATGTTAACCTTTGTGATCATAGAGCATCTATTTCGAGGAAGCAACGATGTACCTCAACAGCGGCTGAATTTTGTGCCAAAAATACGTGGTAGAAAACTAGTTGCCTCCAAAACGCTGCTAAGTTGTTGCTTTATTTCAGAAGGGACATTAAGGTGAATTTCATGTCCCTTATCTTTGAGTGGGGCCAAAACCCCCAGCGGCTAGTCTTTACCTAAGAAAGTGGCCCTAAGAGTTATAATGAAGCATTTCTCTCTTGCTTTTGGATTTTTTCAACTGAAGCCTCTGAAGTCTTTACATGAGTATGAGGCTGTTCAAGCTATTATTCCTTTTTTTTTTTTTAAGATTATTTATTTGTTTATTTGAGAGAGAGATAGTGTGTGTGAGAGAGCATGAGAGGGGTGAGAGGCAGAGGGAGTAGCAGACTCCCTGCTGAGCAGGGAGCCCGATGAGGGCTGGATCCCAGGACTCTGGGATCATGACCTGAGCCAAAGGCAGATGCTTAACTGACTGAGCCACCCAGGTGTCCCTCAATATTTCATTCTTGATCTCATTTTGATACTAGAAATATGTGGACTTTGGGTGGGAGGAACAGAAATAACTGAATGCATTTCAACAACATTCATTTGGTTCTGCTAAAAAAGACTTAACATCTGTAACCTTTCCATGCAGCCTCCAACTTCTGACGTTCTTGAGGGACAGGGCAATGCAAACCCCAAAGGAACAAGTTTGCTAAGACTGATTAGAAGTGCATTCTGCCATGTGTGAGGTGGAGATTTACCAATTCATTTCCTTTGGACTGTTTTTAAAAGTTTTTACCCACTGATCTCAGGAAGGAGTCACCACTGCTTGACATAAGAAAGCACAAATCCTGTGGTCCAATGTGCCGGTCTTAACAGACCTTCATGGTGGAATGAGTCATGTTCTTACTCATTTTTTGTTACATTTGTTGACTAAGCTGAGACTGTTCCTTAAGCTATAATAAAGATAAATATTAAAGGCTAGAAACCGTTTTCTTTTACACTTATTTTTGAGAAATGCTTAATGCATATTCAATTTTATAATCTCTTTCTTTTCAACTACACCAAATTTCTACTGTCAAAGCTAGAAAACCTCTGTAGAATTAAAAGAGCTAAAATTTTATTTCGAACTTTTTTCTAAGTAGATGGAGTTTCATTCACAACCAGATAAAGATATCTTTGTATCCTACTTATTGCAATAATAGACCGGATGGATTCTTGGTAAAACCTGAATATTTTTAAATGCTCTATATGTTCTAGTTCTAAATTGCATGTTTTAAGCATATTGCTTTGAAATCCTGAAAAAATGCATACTGAATTTTGATGTGTTCTAAAACAGTCATGAAAATTAACATCTTCCCTCAGCCCAGGGCCAAACAGATTTTTTTGCAGGGCCAAATTAGAATCTGCCTACAGGCTTCAGATAAAAAAAGGTAGCAAGCAGGCAACTTTTTAAAGTCAGAAAAGGCGAAGTAATCTTATATGGCTATCTTTTTTGGTAATCTAAGTAGCTGGGGAAGGGAATAATCTTTTAACTTAGCCTTAACCCTCTAGAGTGTGTGGATGTCAACAGATTTTTTTCCAGAATGTAAGCCAGCGTAATGGTACTTTACACCTCTAGAAAACAAATTGTTTTAATGCAGATATATAAGTTACTGGGAGTGGAACTCACAGGGCATGTTAACTAGGTATTTTTTTTAGATACATGTTCTTTTAGTGTTTACATTTGAGTTCACTGGCTGGATATATGACATTGGGAGGTCAGAAGTCAAAATCATGGATTACTAATTGCAGATTACTACTTCTATCTGCTCTGAAATTCCGTAGGTGAAACTAACGGCATAGGTTGTAACAACCATTAGGCTAATTACAACCCTAGAGAAGCATTGCCCATAGCATCAGGAAAGGAAGGAGAACCTAGAGCAGTCTAGAAAGAGGAGGCCTGGGAACGTGAGCATGTGAAGTTGGAGACTTTATGATACATAAATGTGGATATAGGTACATAGAGTGAGGAACCAGTTCAACATTCAAGAGACAGTTATGAGCCCCTACTCTACTGAGAAGGTACTAGATATTGAGAGTCAGAAATGGATAAGGCGCTCTCTGCCCTCAAAAGAGCTCAAATTCTGGTGAAAAGACTATAAGAAAATGAAGGAAAGATGGCCTGGCAAAGATGGCAATAAAAATCGTAATATCAGCACACATGTTTTGAGTGCTTGAAATGGTCTAGTGTCTATTTCAAGCCTATTAGCATTCATTTTCATTTATGCAACAACTGATTACGTTAAGGACGATGATTATTTCCATGTTGCATTTAAGAGAACGGAGTCTAGGGGAGGTTAAGTAACCAAACGAAAGCCATAAATCTAGTAAGTGGTGCTGCAGCCAAGAGGAGGGAAACGTAACGGGAACAAAAAGAGAAGGCAGGGATCGATAGGTAGACCTGCTTCTCTATGTGTTTGTCTATCTACTTATATCTATATATCTCAACATGTGTATATGTCTATGTGTGGCTGTATTCCTATGTCATTGTATACATGCTCAACATGCTCACACACACTGTAAATATGCTTTGTGTTCCTGCTTTTCCAGGTTTCCGTGTTCCGTTACCATATCTGGGCCATACTTCATGCATTTCCTCATCCTTTGTGTCTCTGTAGCTACCTGTCAAGACCAGCTCAGATTCTACTTCAGTCATGAGTCCTTCTCTAAAGATTTTTGATGTAAATGATCTCTGCCCACTCTAAAACATCATTAGCTTTATTCTTGTTCATTTACTCACTAATGCTGTTTTATAAAGTACACGATAGCTAGTTGCTTTGCTTGGATGTAGCAATTTGAAAAGTGTGTCCCATCAGTGTTGCACATACAAAGCACATAAGTATTTTTGGATGCCTCAGTGCATCGACTGATTGGACCAAGCAAACCCGTCATTCACATACCACTGCTCCCTTGTGCCAATGTCTCATGTGCCATTGCCATTAATGGGTCCCCTAACACTACAGTTGTAAACGGAGCTGTTCAAACGAAGTCCACTCTTGTATGTTCTCTTCCGGGAGAACTGATTTCCAGCATGTTGTTCTGCTGGGTCCTTTGTTGGGTCACTTATTGGTTTACTTTAATAAGCTCATTTCACAGATTTATATCCTTTCTAGTCTGGTGAACAGCATCTTACAAGGAGAGTCTGGAAAGGAATCAGCCAGCCAGCCAGCCAGCCAGCCAGGATGTTTTCCTTACAACAACATTTTATGCTCTTTTACAAACCTGCTAAAATGGGAATCATCCTTTTGCAATTCTCTCATCAGATTGCAGTTTTAATGCCTGGGGTTTTGGCCATATTAAAATCCAGAGACCCTTAGAGTAGAGGAGATATCTCTCTTCTCTGGAGTCCCCACAAAGCTTAGCCTGTGGGATGGTCATTTAATGGGCAGAGTAGGAAGGACTGAAATCTCATTGCAATCTTTTCAGCCTCCTTTGAATTCCTTCCCAGAACAGTTACCCCTAGTAGTCTAAGCTCTAAGGGGTTGGTAAAATACCCCAATTGTTCTCCATTCCACTCTTTTTATTTACTGTGCTGACAGAATCAAATGGCTCCACAAAGACATCATGGAAGCTGCAATTACTCCCTCCCAACTACCTCCAATCTTTGTCTTTTCTAAGCTATTTCAAATCTTTGAGGAGTGAGTCCTAGGGGAAACCAAAGTTCAGAATTCTTAATCTAGTGAACTTGAGTTAAAAAAAAATGGAATTGTAATTATGTTATTTTTGGGTTGGAACTGGCTAAACATGAAATTCTTTGTTGAGGAGTACCCAGATTATGGGTATATTAGGCTGTAATAGAATTTCATGATCTGTTGAGTCAAAGCCAACCTGTTAGGTGTGCCAACTGTGGAAGAGTTTTATGATGAGAATGCTCATGGTCTAGTGTATCAAGAAAGATGTGGCACAAATCTCTGGGTCACAGTCCATCTATAAGGTCCATCTTTAAGAAGTTTAAGAAACTCTTGTTAATCTCTTGTGTTAATGTAGTGGGTGAACATACTTACTGGATTACATATTGAAGATTAGGGGGTGTATGTGTTGCCGGTTCTACAGGATATAAGAATCTCTATGGATTATCCTAATTTATCCCCCTCCAGTGAATAAATTATGCTTGCTAATTGTTGAGGGGAAAAAAAATTCCTTTAAATCCTCTTCAGAAACTCTCTTGAAAGACTCTGTTTGACCCAACTGGGAGTTCTGTGACTGACAGTGCTCAGGTTAATACTAGAAAAACTAGAAAAATTCTTAAAGGTGAAAAAATGGATCACACATTCTCTCACTCTGCCCTCCCCCATCACCCTCACTGACTTCTTTGTTAATACCAGGATATACAATGAAGAGTTGTATAGTGAAAATAAAATTGAATGACTGAACAGTTAGCAGAAATATATATTAAGCTTTCCCATTATAGGCCATGTACTGTGTAAGGAGCCAGAGAAAGGAAGAAAAGTGGGTGACTCTCCCTGTCCAAAGTCTAATAAAATGAATAGAAAGAAAAAGAGAATGTACATGAAAGGGTAGAATATGAAGAGTAAGGAAATGAATAGACCAGAAATCATATTGGAAAGTAACTATGTAGAAGGAAAGGAAGTTTTCACAAAATACTCTAAAAAGGATAAATTGTTTTAAAACAACAACAACAACAACAAAAAGTTGTTTTAAAAGCTTAGAAGAGTTTATAATGAGGAAGATTGTATTTTTTGCCCTGTAAAAAAGAAGCTTGACATTCTCATCCATTAGAGTAGGACATGTGTTGTTTGTTATCTTTTGTTTTTGTTTTTATGAGATAATGAATTGTACTCATTCCCTTGTGATTTGGAGCATAAGGTTTCATATATGTGGGATGTAGCAGAAATAGTAACTGTTCTAAACAGAGATTATCCTAGCAATGCTGGTCTTATTAGCTCAAAATAATCAATGTCAACTCTAAAAACTGAAAGAAATCAAACAAGGAAATGAAGTTAAGCAAAATGTAGCTCTTTTGGACCATAAAAATTAATCTGGAAATCTCTAATTAATACTTTCCTATTTTTATTAAATACCTCATTGTGAGTCCCTGTCAAGGTAAATATCTATATGTAGGTAACATCAGAGGCAGAAATAAGACAAGTTTTTATATTTTCAAAATTTGGAAAAGGATGATATGAAAAAGAAATGTTTTCTAAAGCATTCAAAGCAAAGGTCTTTCAATGACCATTCAGCAGAAAAATAGCTTCTAATAAATCTCTTACAAATACATTGGCATATTTAAAATTGGGTGGTAAATCTTTTTTTTTTTTTTTAAGATTTTATTTATTTATTTGAGAGAGAGAATGAGATAGAGAGAGCACGAGAGGGAGGAGGGTCAGAGGGAGAAGCAGACTCCCCGCCGAGCAGGGAGCCCGATGCGGGACTCGATCCCGGGACTCCAGAATCATGACCTGAGCCGAAGGCAGTCGCCTAACCAACTGAGCCACCCAGGCGCCCACGGGTGGTAAATCTTATCAATTACCTTAACAATCACTGCTCGAACCCAAACCCTTTGAAGGTTTCCTCAAAATAGTTAACAAAGCATGCACATATTTGAGATTCTGGGTTATGATAGTGGACACACTACAGTATTGATGATGCTCAGCCATTTCCAATAACACAATCATTCATTCCTGTATTCATTCACATATTCGTATGTTGCTATACTTGGGGATAGACAGAGGAAAATGACAGGTCCAGATCTCATGAAATCACAACCTTTTGGAGGAGATGACACCATGTCAGTTTCAGAAGTGCTCATCCCCTTTCGTGACACACATCCAAAACGTAGCATGATAAATGAGAAATTTTGTTGGTTAGAAGCTCTGGCTCCAAGGCCCTCTTCTCCCAGTTAATAGCTTTGTCTTAAGCAAGGGAGCTTCTCATCGGTAAAATGAGATAGGAGCTCCTTCGTTGAGCTGAGAGGATTATATGAAATGGTACATGTGAATCACTTGGCACAGGACCTGGCATATTCAAATTGATAAAAAAATTAACTACTGTTATCATCGTATCACTTGAATCTGGACAAGAATTATTTTATTTTCTTGCTCAGAAAAATACCAGACAACTTATTCACGGATATACAGATCACAGGTATAAAATATACTCAGATTCAAACTCAGGTTTCAGGGCCCAGTGATTTACATGCTCAGTTTTTTCTTTCTTTCTTTTTTTTTTCTTTCTACTACATTAGATCTCTTTCATTTCCATGAATTCCTTGAAAGGATACTGCTTATTATTAATATGGAAAAATCATCCATGCCATTCTTTCTGAATCTCTTTTTCTCTGGCCTATTTTTCTACATCTTCTTAAGAGTTATTCTTTTTATTCTTTTACAGAAATATATTAATATTGCAGAATGAGAGTTGTTACTAAATGATGAATAATAATTAAAGGAGAAGGTATTCACTTTTCCCCAACTAAATATCACCACATTATGGATCTGGCAAATTCAGGCCCTTGATTAACTCTTATTTTGTAGCTCCTAAACCTTGAAAAACATCTTAAGAAAAAGATGTCAAGTATGTACGAAAGCTTTGTCAGTTCTGTTTTCAGGCTAGAGTTGTTATTTATTTATTTATTTTTTAAACTGCTAAGTTATACACCCCATTGGAATCCATTACCATGGCAGGTTTTTCTAGGCAAATAGCACACCAGAGGAAAGTTTGACTGTGGGTTTTCTTCTTTCTGATTTAGTTTATTCTTTGGTTGCTAATTTGCATTTTTCTTTGAGATGGATTAGAAAGCATAAAGCTTTTATTTTCTTTGAGATGGATTAGAAAGCATAAAGCATAAAGCAAAAGCATAAAGCAAAGAAAGACAGCCCCTGGCCCCTCACTAACAGTGTGAATTTGGGAGAATTACGTCACTAATTTCTGTCTCGGTTTAAACATCTGTAAGAGCGGGGTCATAATTTCTAATCTGAAGTTTTGTTTTGAGGATAGAATGTAATGATGTACTGCAGCTGGCCGATTGTTAATTATTCAGGAATTTTGAGAGCTGGGTATTAAAATCTTGGTAGTTTAAAATCAGCCACGGGGACAGTATTTATACCACGGAAATTGACAAATGCTATAAATTAGAGTTTTCCTTTTCCTTCCTGGAGTGCAGGTTTGCCAGCACCTCACTGGATAATCCTTGTATACCAGTTAGGAAAGTTCCAGACCCATATTAAGAATTCAGTATTCTTAGTTCTTAGAAGTATGATTTCGAGGTTAATTCAGAAATCTGCATAGGAGTGTTTTTCTTAGTTACCTCTCCAAAGCCTTGTACCAATTTATACTTTTGTGCTAATAATAAAGATGACAAGACGTTTGTGTTAAGAAGCTTACCTTTTAGGACCTGCACAAAAGAATCAATTAAAGAGGAATAAAGAGGAATATGCCTGGCTTCCTGAGAGAAAACCCCTTAGTTGATAGTCAAGATGCCTTAATGAAATGGAGATGCAGAAATGCTGAGGATGGCAGGTCATTGTAAGCTTCTTGTTTTATGTCTTTTCTTTGGTGGCAGGACACAAAATATTTCATGAATTAATATGAGCTAGCATATATTCTCATTTATACATAAATATTTTCTAAGCATGGTGTGTCACCTCATCTCTCTGTTCATCTGTTGGCTTCTATTACTTTTGTTTCTTCTGTGCAATGAATTTTGCTTATCTGGAAGTAAAGTGCTTGAAAATCATATACAAATTGAAAATGTGTTTTTAATGATAAGGTCCATGGCTTGGCTCTGAAGTGAGCATTTGTATACCAAAAACCCTTATATAAGGCTCTGTCTCCTTGATCGGGACACAGGAAAAGCGGATTCCAGAAAGGGGAGCAGTTTCCTAAACCTCACTTGTGCAAGAGATCACAGGTAGCTGTTGGATTCACATTTCAGAGAATGAACTCAGAAATGGGCTACATTTTTTAGTAGGACTGCTTCTACTAGGAGGGTTGAGGGTGTCTGCTACAGCTGGCTAGCTAGAGAACGCCCCATTTAAATCTAAAGCAGGGAAAGGATGTGAAGACTAAGTAGGGAATGTCAAAAGATGTTGAAAGAATACACTGATGTAGTGAATATTGATTGACAGAAAAAAAATTTGACCTAGGTAATTTTATTTTTGATGTTCAGGAAAATCGTTGCTCAGATCCAGTGACATTCCTTTTATTTTCCACCATCTTATTGGTGTACATAGTTTTCTCTTTTAATATATACCTAAGTGTATAAGTTAAATAAGTAGGTAATATATAGCTATATATTCCCACAGTAATTTTAATTTTTTCTGATTATAAGTGTTTTATAACTCAGTACAAAATTTCAAGAAATAGGGAAATGGATAAAGCATAGATAATCATATCTCTCAGAAACAACCACTGTTTATATTTGGGTAACAAGCTTTTAGGCATTTTAAAAACACTATGCAAACACATATATATGTTCATATGAACATAAACATGCATATATATGATGTCCCATTTGCTTGTTTAAGTGTGGAATCATTGTATTCTAAAAACTTGCTTTTTCGTTTAATATATCATGGTTATTGTTCCATGTCAGCACATGTAGACCTATCTCATTATTTTTAATAGTATTTACATTAATCTCTTCTTTTCCACGGGGGATATGTTCCACAACTCCTGTAGATGCCTGAAACCACAGATAGTTCTGAACCCTGTATATATTATGTTTTTTTCCCAGATGAACGTATCTATGATAAAGTATAATTTATACATTTGGCACAGGAGGAGATTAAAAAGAATAACTAATAATATGATAGAACAATTATAACAATATACTGTCATAAAAGTTATGTGAATGTGGTCTCTCTCTCTCCCTCTCACTCAAAATATCTTAATGCACTGTATTCGCCCTTGTTCTCGAGATGATGTGAGATGATAAAATGCCTACTTTGTGAGACAAAGTGAGGCACATGATGTAGGCATTCTGACACAGCACTGGGCTACTATTGTCCTTCTGCCAAAACCTTGGAAAGAGGATCCTTAGATTCTGAACCACAGTTGACCAGGGGTAACTGAAACCGTAGAAGGCGAAGCCACGGATAAGGGGCTGCTGTAGTATTTTGCTCCTTTATAGACTGTAATCTATATAACTAATATGTTGATAGAAATTTAGGTGTTTCTAATTTTTCAACTTAAAAACAGTGGTCATTCGTATGTATATCTTTATCTTTAGATTTATATAAGTTTCTAATTTATGAGCATTTCTCTTGAATAAGTACCCAGAAGTGTATCACTTACTACTGCTTTTAATTTTCAAAATAATCTTGCAAGGCAAGGTTACTATCGTTATATTTATTTTATGGTTGAGAGAACTCATGAGTAAAAAGGTTAAATAGCCTATGCAAAGTCAAGTAGCTAGTGAGTAGCCGATCTAGGTTGCATACCTGTCTCTTGTGTGAGGACAGCACTCATGCGGTCTGCTACAGAGCGCTATACAAAGCTGTCTCTCATCATTTCTGTCTCCTAGTATTTCATTTATTCTAGTAATTTAACATTTCTGAGGTCAGAATCCAGCTCCCCGTTAATGCCATTTTAATAATCTTTGTCAGCTGGATAACAGCATGACATAGACGTCATTGTTGATATATGTGCACCTAGGTTGTTATTACTGGTTCCATGACTAGATGCTTGTAACTCTTCAACAGGCTGTTTAAGTCCCTTGAAGGGAGGAATATGAGTCCTGGTTGTGTCTGAAAACCTTCTGTTGACACCTTCATTTAATAAAAAGAGTGCCAATAACAAAAGTTGCCAAATGGATGTCTAAAGCCTAGTAGAAAACCACAGAAACATTGGTAGAGAATTCTTTAAAGAAATATCACATCACCAGCAATCTTGGTGGACTAGTGGATAACAGTTGGCAGAAAGACACAGACATTGTTAACTCTGAGCAAAACAAGTATTTAGGAAGAATTGGACCCCAACTGTGAAGAATCTCAACCAATTGATTTAATTTATATATTCAGTGTTGTATATCCATGGGAGTGATATATGGTAAAATTTCAGGTCTAACTGTAGAAGAGCTCTTTGAGTAACTAAAAATAAAGTTATAAATGGCAAGAAAATGTTGCACGTAGTATAATTCATTATTTTTTTCTTTCTCTTGTTTACTATAAAGGTGACCTTTATAATTAATGGCTTTTTAGATTCCATGAAATATATTAGTACTTACCTTATAGAATTGTTATAAGAATGACTGTAAGTGCTTAGGACAGTATGTAGCATATGATGAGCATTTTATAAATGATAGTTATTAAATATATTTAATAGAAATTATAAATTTTCCTCCAAAAAGAGTCAATCAATTTACAATACCATTTTAACAATTTTATTACAGTAATTTATAACCTAAGGCATAATTTGGTGCAGTTCTTCATCAAAGAAAACAAAAGCTAGTATCTCAAAGATATCATATGTGCCCATGTATCTTCTGTACAGATAAAAGGAATAGTTAAGTTTGCTGAAAGTCTAAACCCACCCCCCAACACCTTCTGCAAAGTAGTCCCATAATCACTTAATTCTACCTATTACTTCCTCAAATAGATGTTGTTGTTGTTTTTTTTTTTTCAAATAGATGTTTAAGATTTCTGGGTTATATATGTGAATAAAGATTGTACTTTCACCAATGATTCTTTGACCGCTAGCTAATAATTATTATTATTCGACAGATAAATTATATTTTAAAAATTAAAAAAAGCCTAAGGAAATTTCTTGGATGCTTGTATTTTTAAAAAAAGCAGTGAGAACATATTGTATAACTAGATTCAGGAATACTTTGATATATATGAAATTCATCAGCTTTTCCATACAATGCAGTTTTTGAGACCTTGGTCCTTTATTGATTCAGTTTCCTGATCAGTGCAAACTTGACATTACACTTTGATTTTAAGACATTGGAATTGTTACTCTTTATTCAACTTCTCATTTCAAATGTAAGAGAGTAAAACTGCTCTACGTAGGAATTAGAGAAAGTTTTCTAAATAGAGATGACAGAAGACTTTCTGGCTATTATCCTCTCATGAGACATCTCTACTTAAGATCACATTCCTCTAACTTTTTAGAACCAGTTCCCCTGCGTCCCTGATTTCCTACCTTTCATATTTGAACCTAGAAGTAATTCTACCATCACCACATGTTGAAAGAAAGATTATGAATCTTCTTAACTTCCTATGGATATTTTTTGGTTTAAGTGATTAATTTAGGATCGAAAATACAGCTGCCATTCTGGTATATAAAATTGATGGGTTTCTCTTTCCCTTCTCCATGGGGGAATATTTGCTAATCTTTTGGAATCACTGGAAGGCTTGGTCTTATTGTCTCTCTTGGCAGATACCTGTGCAGGCCTTGTTGTGGGCCATGCAGCAGGCACTATCAGTAGTCTCCCAGAAGGCCATGACCACTTGCATGGCGGACAAACCTTCACTCCAAGATCCTTAAAAGAATGAATGGAACATTGTTCACCTCCATCTATTTGCCACACTGTCCCTTCAGCTTCCACAAGACTAAAAGAGCAGAGTCTGTAGGCACAGGTGAATTTCTATGGGAGATTCAGAACAAGTCAGAAAGAAATTACCTTTACTTAGGAGAAAGTTTGTTTTCTGGATAATTTGACTTTTTTAAAAATAGATTTTATTTATTTATTTGAGAAAGAGAGAGAGAGCATGCACCAGCAGAGGGGAGGAGCAGAGGGAGAAGAAGAAGCAGACTCCCTGTTGAGTGGGGGTGGGGGTGGGGCTCGATCCTGAGATCATCACCTGAGCTGAAGGCAGATGCTTAACTGACTGAACCACCCAGGCACCCTGTCTTTTTAAAGAAATCTCATAAGAGAAAATACCTAAACATTCATACTTTCAAAACAAATTTTCAAGATTTGTGCATGTTGCCACCTCTAAGAAAATCAGAATTCTGACAGGATGACAAACATAGAAAAATGTATAAAATACACATCTCTGGTTACTCACATCTCTAGATATTCACCACATATTTCAGATATACTCACGAAGGAGAAATTTTATTCCATATTATATGTTCAAGTCATTTGTTGACAGATGTCTTTGCATTCAGTCATCTCTTATACCTCTGCTTTCAGAGCTGTTTATAGATATCCTAAGCCATGACCAAGTTAAAGGCTGAGTTGTTGCAAAATTATTGCAATGAAATTTTTGGTTGTTTCAGGAGGTTGAGGAAGAAGCTTAATTTGTCTTCATGAGGGCGCCCAATAACTGGGTCCTCCTTGGATGCCCACAACAAGTCCAAGAAATTGCTCTATCTATGCAGAGAGCAGCATGGCACTGCTTACCTGAGTAAGGGTGTTGAGGCTGGATAGTTGACACTTAAAATGTAGCAGACCTCATGCCAGCCTATCTAGTATAGCAGTTGTTAAGATAGGCAAGGAAACAATTCTCACTGAAAGTGAAGTCAAGCATTTAGAGGCAGAAACACTAATTAGAACTAATTGACAAGTGTTGTAGCACTCACCAGAGTAGCTTTTTACATAGGAAAATGATAGTTATGTAAATACTGTGATTAATTGTATTCGCTTAGCCATTACTTTTCTTTTTGGCATCAAGCGTGACCAGAACTTGGCCATTGATTACAACTTCAAGTTTATGGTAGATTTCTTAATGAACATTTCTGTTTCTCAAGCCAGTTTTGCTTTTGTCATTTATATACGTGTGTGTTTCTGTGTGTGTGGGGTGTGTGTGTATGTGTGTGTGTTTATCACATTTCTATGTGTGTGTGTTTCATTACAACATCTCTGTTGGATATAGATATAATTTGTAACCATCTTCAATCTCTGTTGTGGAACTTACTCTCAATCCATTGACATATTGAAAAATCATTCCAGGCTGGTAAACATAAATACAGTTATTTGCTCTACTTTTTTTTTTATGATTTAAATATTCCGGTAATAATTTGAAAACAAGTCTTCAAGTCTGTCAATCTAGCATCTGCCACAAACACTAATTCTCATATGAAAAAAAAGGAGTTGTGCTCAGTGCATTATTTAGCTGTAAGTACATTTTGCCATATTAAAAATATTGTGTGAAGACTCTAAATATAGCAGTTTCACAAAAGCAAAACTAAAGAAAGTGCATTTGACTACTTCTTGTAATGTGAGAAATGGTGAGGGAGAGTGTGTGAGCATCTGATTAAAGCCAGATACTAGGTGGGAGCTGAGTGGAAGGCCAATGGGGGTGAGAAAAGTTTGGAAGTATGGGTTCAAGCTATGGTTCTGTGTAATTATCTGTGTAACCAGGGAAGCCACTTGAGCTCTTTTGATCTTAGTTTTCTTGTCTTTAAAATGAGAAGAATGAAACAGATGTTTTCCAAGGTCCCTTCTTCCTTTGAAAAATTAGTCCATTTTAAGTTATTTATTTTGAAATATTTCCAGTGTAGTTCACTAGAGTGAAGTTTAGCCCATTTTCACAGACAACAGTAAAGAGCCTCTGGTGATGTTACTGGTGGCTCAGACCTGGGATTGAGTCCTGTCTGGTTCATGACCCTTGTGGACTTTACCCACTTCCTTGGGGTGGGGGGTGGGAATTGGAGAGAGGTAAAGGGATAGGATATCCTTGGATTGAGTACTCTACCCAGTTATCCTGTTTCAATTATATAGGTATTAGAAGCCGTCTTCTGATTAAAAAACTTTTTTTTTTTTTTTTTTTTTACAGTTTTAGGGCAAGGGAAAGGATAAAGTTGAGGGAGTTGATGATCCACTTCTATATAAAATCATACTTTTAAATAGATATGTTTTAAAAATGTGTTTGATTTTTGCAAGCAGAGTCATCACAACCTCTTCTACAACTCTATCTCAGAGTAATTTAATTGTATCAGTTTCCTAGCTCTGCCATAATGAATTGTCACAAGCTGGGTAGCTTGAAAAGCAGAAATTTATTCTCTCACAGTTTTTCGGGCTAGAAGTCTGAAATCAAATGATCGACAGGGGCCCTGTTCCCTCGGAAGCCTCTAGGAAAGAATCTGGTTCATGTTTCTTCTGGCCTATGGTGGTAGCTGACAATCCTTGGTGTTTCCTGGAAGCAGCTCTCCCATCTCTGTCTCTGTTGTCACTTTGAGTTATCCCTGTATGTCTGTGTCTCTGTCCAAATCTCTTCTTATAAGTACACTGGTCATTGGGTTTAGGGGCCAACTTACTATAGTGTGACTTTATTGTAACTAATTACATCTGCAAACACTCTATTTCCAAATAAGGTCACATTCTGAGTTTTTAGGTAGATATGATTTTTGGGGAGACACTATTCAACTCAGTAAAATTGTCATCTAGAGGAAAATGACAACCCAGGAAGTATCTAATGACAAGTAAAAATATATTTTTTAAAGATTTATTTATTTATTTTAGAGAGAGAGAGAGCACAAGCAGCCAGAAGGGCAGAGAGAGGAGAGAGAGAGAGAGAAGCAGACTCTCCGCTGAGCACAGAGCCTGATGTGAGGCTCGATCTCACAACCCTGAGATCATGACCTGAGCCAAAATCAAGAGTCCAATGCTTAACTTAAGCCACCTAGGCACCCCACAAATAAAAATCAAAAGTACACAAAAATCTGTCACTCTCAACAATTGTTAGATGTAGGTATTATATTTAAAATATTTGATTCTCAAATATGGCTTAAGTGTGAAAATTACATTAAGTAATAACTTCATAATTTTAAATATATGAAATTTGTGAGATGAATCACAAAATTGAGTGCATGCCAACTATATTCAGTTAAACAACTTTGAGGTGTCAAAACTATGGTTGAATGTGTAAAAGAACAAAAAAGAATGTAAGATAATGTCTATTTCTTTAATCCTGAATTGCTTCCTTTATGGCTTTTTCCTCTTCTTTTAAAAGTATTTCTTCTCAGTTACTCCATCGGACATAATCTATTATTCTGTTTTCTTGATTTTTATCTTTTTTTCCTAACATATTGATTTTTATAATTCTATTTTTAGCTTTTATATGAAAGTAAAAACTGATTTAAAGGTGATTTATTACACTTGACTATCACCAGTGGAACTTGATCTAATTTAGCTACAATAATTTTTTTTAAAGGAAGGTACCATGATTCATGTATTGATAAGTTAAAAAAAAATCTTCTATTACCACCTTTTCTCTGAATCCCTCACTTCTCTAATGAATTTATAGTGAGATTTTAATTAAAATGTTGGTAATAAAAGTTTAAACATGTTTAAATTTGCACCTGTAAATAATGCATCAAGCTTAAAACATTTACATATAACTTCACTGGAGAGAAAGATGAGGTCTTATGGTAGAGGGGCAGGATATGTTCAATGAAATAATGAGCTGTAAAATGACTTGATGAAATTTGTAAATATATTTTAAAGGACTTATATTTTTAAAGAATGAAAAGAAGGAGCACCTGGGTGGCTCAGTTGGTTAAGTGTTTGCCTTCGGCTGAGGTCATGATCCCAGGGTAGGATCGAGCCCCACATCGGGCTCCCTGCTCAGCAGTGTGTCTGTTTCTCCCTCTGCCTCTCACCCTGCTCATGCTTGTGCTCACTCAGTCTCTCTCTTTCTTCCTCTGTCTGAAATAAATAAATAAAATCTTTAGAAAAATATAAAGTATGAAAAGAAGTGAACAGCATAATGTAGGAATCTATATAACCAGGATTGAGAGTCTTTAAAAAAGATAGTGCCAGTAATAACTAAATAAAAAAGGATAGATTTAAAAGAAATATCAAGTGTAGAACTCATAGTATAGGTCGGACAAAGAAAAGGAAGAATTTGAGGGTGATATATAGGTTTCTGTATTGGTCAGTTTGGTAGAGGTTGGTGGCTTTAACATAACAGGGAATATAAGGATTTTGGAAAAGGATGGTTGATGTTGTGTTTGTAACTTCACATGCTTATGGAGCACCAAAGAGTAGACATCCAAACTGCAGATTTGAAGCGCATGAAAAATGCCTTAGGAAAGAGAATTTTAAATTTGATTTGCCTCTCATTTTTTTTCCCAAGAGAGAATTTTCAATGGTTTATGAATAACAAAATAAATTGTGAATAAGTAATAAAAATGTAACAAAAAAGAAAATAAAGTTGGGAAAACCAGAGGAAGCCACAAGTGAGATTAGTTAAGAAACTATCTTATACAGTTGCTTGAAGTGGAGTAGAAATATTTCTGTAAGCCTTCTAGCAGCAATCATGAAGGAACACCATCAATGTTAACAGGGCATGGAGTTTTATGTTTTGTTAATTGTTGAATCCTTCAAACGTAGAGGAATGTCTGACACATAGTAGTTGCTCAATAAGTGTTTGATGAATAAATGCAAAAAGTGATTTTAGATTTTAAATGATTTTTAATGATAATAATTATTTGCCCTAGGAAAAATTACCCAAATGTTTGAGATATATTATATGCATTTTTCCAAGGACATTGATATTTGGCTAATTCAATTATCAAATGTATTACTAATATCATTTTCACTTTGGAGAGGGGAGGAGAATCTAGGTTTCTTTGAAATAGTTCTATACACTTAATATTGTCCAGTTCCTAGATGCTCCAGAACAGGTTTGTTCATGAAGCTCTACTTTATGAATGACTGTGTTCATAACTGTCAAAGAAGGGTTCTTATTCTTAGGTTCACAATGAATGGAAACAAGGGGGAGGATAACTGGACTTTTGTTTCCTCTAGTTTTGAAGATATGCAGTTTAATTCTCCTCATCCAGGCAAAGACTGTTTCCATTGCATCATTTTCCTATTTCCTGTGAGCATACAGCCAACCAGGGGCTCTGAGAAGTACAGGGGAAGCCAAATTCAGCCAATATTGACTATGAACTAGTGAGACTCAGAGCCCACTTAGACCAATGAAATAAATTATGACCATATATGTAACTTCGTAGTATCTTGATTTGTTTGAGAAGAGAGAAAAGATATTCATGTAATTGTATTAAATGCCAAACAACTTTCTAGAAAAATGAGTAAAAGGCAAGTAGGGTTTCTCCTATCAGAAACACAAGAGATCTTCATCAGATCTTCTGAATGCCTATGAATCCTAGGACATTACTTTGGTATCTCTTTTTATACCCTACCCCCAGCCCCCTGCTAATACAGAGACAGTACCTCTCTGCAATATCAAATTTTTGTAAATTGATTTCCTCAGGAAGCAGGTAGCTACACTCCAATGGTCTAGAGGCTTTAGCAACATCACTGAAAAGAGTTTCCTCTTCGCTCTACCCAAGTTTTGTATCTATAGGTCCTGAATATCTGCTACAATTCCTTCTTTCTACCTGCCACTGTTCAACTTCATGACTTACCCTCTTGTTGGGCATTTGGAAGAACAGGGTAATGGAGAGAAGCCAACACTGACTACCAAGTGCTTTCTAAGAACTCTTGCTGCAACTTGCCCATGGTCCCTTTCATGTGACCATCTCATGTAATCATTTATTTGAAAGTGCAGATAACCATGCTTCATTCTTTTGAGCAGTCCAGTTGTTTTCCTGAGCTTTAAATAAGTCTCTCTCAATCATTAGGGTTTCACTGTCTCTTTCTGGGAGGCACAGCGCAGCTTTACAAAAGAATTTCCAGATGTCTACTGTCCATTACAGGGTGATTGATCATGTGTTTCACAACTGTCTTCAACCTAGAAGGTGTTGTGAAGAAGATAAAGTCATTATATCAAACCTTACAACACTTTTTTTTTTAAGATTTTATTTATTTATTTGAGACAGAGAGAATGCGAAAGAGAGAGCACATGAGAGGGGGGAGGGTCAGAGGCAGAAGCAGGCTCCCTGCCGAGCAGGGAGCCCGATGTGGGACTCGATCCAGGGACTCCAGGATCATGACCTGAGCCGAAGGCAGTCACTTAATCAACTGAGCCACCCAGGCGCCCAAACCTTAGAACACTTTTATGTATCTAAAAATCTTGGTCCAAAGTATAATGTGGATAATCTTCAAAAAGTATTTTCAGATGTATTGCTGTATCTTATCACTTACTTTCTCTGAGTCTTCCAACCCAATGGTGGTTTGAGTTTTTGTATTGCAGGGGAATAGTACATAATCTCCAGAACAAGAAGGTCTTTGTTAAGAATTTACTGTCCACTTAGATTTTCATTTGAGAACACATCAAGAAAACGAGTCTTTTGAGGCGAGATGTAATTTTGTAAATTTCTTTAGTAAATCAAATCAAGCCTTCAGAATCCAGACCATAAAGTATTTTCTGTAGTATAGAAATTATGTTCTTTCTGGCTAGGACTCCTCACCATGAGGCTGATAACTATGGAGTAAAAAGAATATATGCTAGAACTAAAACCTGCCCCTTATG
This sequence comes from Mirounga leonina, assembly GCF_011800145.1. Classification (NCBI taxonomy): domain Eukaryota; kingdom Metazoa; phylum Chordata; class Mammalia; order Carnivora; family Phocidae; genus Mirounga; species Mirounga leonina. Next base: position 61,813,099 of record NW_023270426.1, on the reverse strand, counting down.
GTCTCCAGAGATTATGGGCAAGAGAAAGTGAAGACACAGAGAGAAAAAAAAGTGGCAATAAATCGGTGTTCTCATTCATAAGTACTGTCTATCTATACCACAATCACTGGTGGGTTCCACAGGAAGGATGAGTTTTCACGGGGAGCCTTAGGACACAGGAACTAGTGGTGTACTTTTACTGGCATACTAGGGGTGTGCTTTTACAAACATGCTGCTACCTTTCAGGAGAATCCTCAAACCTGGAAACTTCCAATATGGCACTGAAGGGGAAGGAAAGGGAAAGATTTGTTAGCTTGGGACAGTGTTGCTCCTTCCATGTGGCATGAACACAGTGCTCAGTGACCCATATTTGCCCCAGTGAGGGGAAATGGATGCCAATATGACTGTGGGCCATCAGATCTTGGTTAAGAGTAAAGAGGTCATCTTGTATGGATAATTTTGGTACTACAGTACCAGCGCATCACAATGAGAGAGTCTGATGGCTGTGGTAGCTTCTCAGGTGTCACCAGTCCAGGGAGCAGCTGGTTCAGCCACTCTGCAGCCTGGGACTTGGAAAAATCCTGAGGGAACCATGCACATTGAGAAACTCTTTTCATTCCCTACCTGACACAAGGCTACATGCCAACATTGCCCTATACACCAAGATGCCTTCGCAGATAGGAGCAAGGGTAGGGAGTAGGACTTCATAAGACTGACCATTTTCTTGGGTTGCCCAGTCAGAAACATAGTTATCTATAAAGGTTGTTATAATTACTAGGTTGAATTAAGCTTACCCAATTGGACTAAATTATAGTCACTTCTAACTCTATCTTCATTACCAGGAAGGATGAAGAAGTTTTAAAGGATTGGGTCAGTTATAGAAAAATAAAGACATTTTCTTTCCACATAGGGATGCAATTATATTTGAGACCCTTTTTAAATTATATTTTATCTTTGTTCAGATAATTAGGAAATGGGACAAATCCAGGAGACTTTTTATCAATATTACACATGACCAGTGTTGCCTACTACAGAAAGGCCTTAGGATCATGGAGCAATTAGTGTGGTTGATAATATTCAAACATTCTAACCCATTCATCGTTTCAGAAGGTCTACAGTGAGCGTGGATGTGACTTCTTTCAAAATAATTCCTTGAGAGGGAAGCAAGAAAGGCCTGGTTTGACTGTGAGTATAAATAAGTTTAAAAAATTACAGTTCTCTCACTTTAGAAAAGTGCTCAGGCTCAGGGTGCCCAGCTTTTGTCAGGGACACAGAAAGCTCCATCTTTATTTTGATGGACGAAATGAGAGATTAGTTTGAACAGCTGATTTTTATTCCAGTCATTCCACAAACTGTCAGGGTTTGTTTGGGATTTCTTCCTAGTAGGCTGTTTATCACTCTGACTTTCTTTGTTCTTCCTGGCTTTGATCTCGGTGGACCAGATTTTTGTCCTAAGTAACTCTAGGGGAATTCCAGGACAAGAGCAACATTCTGATTTGATGTTTGGAAGCATTGGTTTTGCTTTCTCCATCATTTGTCTTTGCTACTCTGTGTGCCTCTTTCATTTTCTTCTTTTACTTTAGTTCATTTTAAGAGTGCAACATATCAGAGAAACACGAAGAAGATGGGTCTTCTACAGAGTTTCTCTTTCAGATTGATTTTTCAAAGAGCTGCAGAATAGCAGTAAATGCCTTGCTCTGGTTCTGCCACATGGGAGTCAGTCCAAAGACAAGTGTTTATTTTCTTGGTGAAAAATAATATCCAAACCTCTTTGTGTGGAGTGGTCACAAGCATTGAATTTCATTAGCTGATCATTGTGAGTCCTAACCCTTTCTAGACATTTTTTGTTTGATTGTTGTAAAATGTTTTAAAATCATAGCCAATTTTTGGTGTCCTGATACTGTTTTTAGATTACTCATAGATTTTTGTTGTTTTTGACATGTATATATGTATGGTTTCAGCACATATATATAAATTTTTCCCTAAGTATTATTCCCTTTTGCAGATTCTTTTCCCTGGAGAAAAGTGTCCTTTATACACAACTGCTAAGGGACCCTGTGAATCTGAATTAGATCTAAAGTAACTTGGAATCAGTATTGCTTAGAGGGTCTACAAAAATGGTTTGTAAGACTATATTTAACACACAGTGCATATATATTTAAGGTCAAATAAAAATTGGATATATATAAAATTTAAGATGGTTTAAGAGGGCTAAATTGACACTTTGGCTGGAATTGCAATAGTCCAGTGCAGTGCAATGATCAGAATCACAGAAGATGTCTCTCTCTATATGATTATTAATGAAGATACCATGAAATCATAAACTGATTTTTACTTACTGAATACAATATACTTAGCATTCAAAAAAATATTTGAAATATGGGGAAAAATAGAAAAAAACAAAAAATGAAAAAGGGGTGGGGGAGACCTTGTAATTGAACAGGTGGAAAAACTTAGATGAGGTGACAGGTGCCATCTGCTCTGGGAAGCCTTTCTAGGCTGCACTGTGCATTCTTTTGTTGAAGGCAATGACACTACTTTAATAATATCATTCCTTGGCTACAGTAGGGTTAAACATTTTTTAAAAAATCTGGCCTTAAAATGGCCCATAACTAGTCTTAAAGCTGCAGAACAAATCCATGCTGATAAAGAGCCTGAAGAAGATGACGATGTATCTCTATGAGTATGGCAAATAATAAAACCACGATAAACTATGTCTGTTACCTGCTACACTCTATAAAAATATTTATATAGAGAATTAGTTACCTCTTGTATAAATCTCTAAAACATGAGAATCTGCTTGTCATTGTATGCGTAAACCTTCATTCTTTATGTGTTACCAGCTCTTTGCATCATTTCCTCCTCTTATAGCCCACTTTAAAGTAAAGATATTGGAAACCCTTCGACTAGCTCAAATACTTAGAGAATCATCAGTTGGAGGCATTTTCCATAGAGAGTAGAATGAAAGGCAATGATGGGACTAAGTCTCTGGAAGTTGGACTTCTTATACCATGAGTATACTCACTTCTTGCTTATGACACAGACATCCATCATTTAGGTCTTTGTCCTTTAAGAAATTACCAGTTCTTGCCTTGTAGGAGTTTGTCCTCAGAAAATACTTTTAATGCAATCTATTAAATCTATTACATCCTTGCTGAGTTTTCAAATTAGATTTTAGTAGTCAGTCAACTAAATGTCAGTGAAAATGTGTAATTTATTATCTTTGTCTCAGCTTACAAGTTAACACAACACAACATAACATATTGATGGCAAAATGTAAAGCTTCACATAAACAAAAACAAAAGGCAAACAGATGGAAGCTCAACACATAGGAGAATAGCTATGGGGTGGAGAAAATGTATTTATTTCTTATTTTCATTTAGCCGTCTACATTATGAAATTGTTGGCAATTACATATATTTTGGGCCAAAGTTTTGAATGAGAAATGAAACTATTCAAACTAATTTTAATAAATTAAGAAAATTATATAGACCTTTCACAAAGTAAAATTTATTAATTTAGTTTCTTGCTACTAGAGAAGGCATGCTGATAGTGCCCAAATTCCTCTCAGGGTATTCAGCAAAGCCACACGCCAAGAGAATCTAGGAGAGTGGCCTAGTTCTGAGAAGACTAGACCATCTGGGGAGAGCCCTGGCTCATCTCAGGGTTCTCATTTTTAAATTTACCCAAATACATACCTAAACATGTGAAGAAATGGTAGAACTTGACATTGAACTTCAAAATTTTACTGAATCCAGAACTAAACCTAAAATGTGCTTCTTTTACTCTAACACAAATGAACAGCAATTCAAAATAGAGCCAAACTAAGAAAATAAATGAGCCTCCAAATATTCCTGAATTCCAAGCCTAGAACAGGTTTAGAACCATGACCTTTAGCCATGAAGTTAAGATAGGATTTAAAAGACTCCCCTAACAGCAGCTTATTCCTCAGCCTTGAGATTTAGTTAGTGTATGTTTCCAACAACCATGCACATGGAGGAGGACTTAAAAGGGCACTTTTCAGAAAACCAGTGCATTATTTGGAGACTTTGAGGTGTTTATCTATGATTTGTGCCTTAACCAACCCTCTTCTTCTCCCTAAACATACTTTTCTTTTTTTTCCCTTTGTATTATATGTGTACTATTTTCTCTTTCACCAAACCATGAGCCCCTTTGAACCAGGGAAATGGTCTACAATGTCAATTTTGTTTCTCTCTCTGTCCTCTCTTTTGAGAATCTAGATCCTGGAATCTTTGTACACGTAAACTACTTCATACATACTTGTAATTAAAGGATACTAGTAAATAAAACTACTGAGATCTAAATACTTTCTGCAATGTATAATTTTGTCTAACTATTTTTCAGTGACTAGCTTAGCAAGTTTAGTGAACTGATTCATAGCTACTCATGTTTTACAATAATTTCATAAACCCTATGAAAATTATCAGCTAACTCTATAGTACTATATATTAAATACATGTGGAATGCAATCAATTTTGTAAACTAAAACTTATTCAACTAACAGTAATCATTCATTCACCTAACAGTTTTTGAATTATTAGTAGGTTCCACTAATAAATACTACTAATAAGTACCACTCTGGATTGGATACTGGGGATTACAGTTTAATATCCACAATCCTCAAGAACTTTATTCAGCTCTTGAACTTTATTAAATGACTACTACTATGTATTAAGTACTGTTTAAGATGCATTACCATCTTTTCCTCATTTAATTATCATAACAGTTCATGGTCTCCATTTTACAGATATGGAAACTAATGCTTAGACAAGTTAAGTAAATTGTTTTCCAAAAGCTAAAATCTCAATCAAGATGTCTGATCCCCAAATCGTTGCTTGAAATTTGGCCAAAAGACATGTTTTATGGTCACCAGAAACATTCTAAAAATGAATTCGTTTCATGCTGAGATTTGGAGAGAGTTCATAGCAAAAAAACAAGATATTTGAATTCTCTTGAAAAAGAAAATCTGGCAACTGTAGGTTTACATGCCACATGGCAAAAATTGGCTGCAGCTGAGTAGCAGCTATTTGCTTTATACTGGCCATTTTCTCCCCAATCTGATGTAGTTTCCAATGGTTAGCTCCACTTCCTTATGCTATTTGCATTGTTTCCTGAAGACATTTGTGTTTAAGACTCCTATATTCTTCCATGCTTTCTAGATGTAATTCATTTTATTAAAAAATATACTGGGACCTAATTAAGGAGTGAAATAGGAGATTAAAACTATGACCTTATTAATGATATTAATTGGAGGAAAAAGTTTAAGTGTAGGACAACAATAATCCCTTTATTCCAGAACTCCAGTATTAGACAGCCTTTCCCAGGCTGAATAAAAAAAGACAGGTACATTTAAAAAACACAAAAACAAACAATTTCTATAAATTAACAACATAGTTGATTAAAAAATCAAAACTATATGGATAGGTCTAGACAGAGCTGAAGAGAAGCTTAGTGATGTAGAAGGTTCATTTGTGGAAAAACCCAAAATGGGGAATAGAGAAATGAATGGATAAAAAAACGAGAGATCATTAAAGAAATATGGAGGGTGAATTGAAAAAGTTCACTATACACAGTGGAGTTTCATACAGAGAAAAAAATGGAGAGGGGAAGTATTCAAAATAATAAGGTCTGAACACTCAAATCCAAAATTTGTGAAGGCATAGTGATGAATTCAGGTATCATAAACACACAAGTCCCCATGAAGACACATAGTACTGAAGCTGCATAACATCAATGATAAAGATAAAATCTTAAATGCAAACAGAAAAAACAGATTACTTACAAATGGGTGACACTTATTCTCAAAAGGTAGTAGATTAATGTCTTTAAAAGGTTTAGGGAAAATGATTTTTTGCATGGATTTCTATGCCCAGCCAAATTACCATGTAAGGATGATGGCAACATGAAGATTTTTTTCAGACACGAAAGATAAGGCATTTATACTACAGACACACTGAGAGAACTTTAAAAGAATACATTTTAGTAAGAAGAAAATCAACCACAGAGGAGGGAATGAAAATAATAAAAGCATCAATGACCAATTAATTTAAAAATATATATTAGCAATCTTGTCAGAAGATAAATCCATTTTTGGAAGGTGGGAGGTTAAAATAGATGAGGGGCTTAACTGTTAAATAATAATGTGGAAGCTAGAAAGAGAAGATTGAATTAAATTTTTCCATGTTCTTGATAATGTTTGAAAAATAGTTCAGATACATTGTTAAAGATGGATTTGGGGTAAAAAAAACGCATGCTAAATATTTGAGGCAGTAATTCAAAACACTGGACAATGAAAATGGTCTGGCCAACAGCTAATCATGAAGGGACACTGACCAATGAGAAAGGATAACGTCTGCAAGCCACCACTGTATTCTGATGTCTTCTGGCTAAATATCAGTTGATATTTTATCTTCAAAATATCTTTGAAGATAGCCATTAAAATAATGGAAATGAGTGCATAATTTCCCAAAATGTAGATGGAAAAAAGGGAATACAGAAATTTTTATCAATTCTGCAAGATTAAGAAACTGACGTCTAGAGAAATCATGTGACTTGCTCAGATCACATAGTAAACCAGATGGGGTTAGGAGTAAACTTGGATTTTTAACTAAGTCTGGTGTTGCTCTATTGTGGTATTTGGCCCTACAAATTCAATTTTCAAATCGATACTTTGTAAACATTTAGTACATTTATTTTCTTATTTCAGGCATATGTATGCTATCATCATTACTCCTGATTCATATTTTAGTAGTTTTTAAACATCTCCATTTATGCTTTATAGAGGATTAACATGTGCAGCTCTAAATGTTAATGTCCCTTTAAAAATATTACCTGTAATTTAAATTTTTAAAAATGTGTATATATTTTGTTAAATTTTATTAAATAGAAAAGTATTGCTGCCTCTATTAAAATCATAAGAAAATGCCATTATTCAAAAAAGTAAGAATTTGTTCTGTGTATTTATAAAAGGGCTTTATTTCTTTCACTTCAATTTTCCTGAGGGAAAGATATTTTGTCAAATTATCTCTCTCTCTCTCTTTTTTTTTAAAGATTTTATTTATTTATTTGAGAGAGAGAATGAGATAGAGAGAGCATGAGAGGGGGGAGGGTCAGAGGCAGGGAGCCTGCTGCGGAACTCGATCCCGGGACTCCAGGATCATGACCTGAGCCGAAGGCAGTCACTTAACCAACTGAGCCACCCAGGCACCCAAATTATCTCTCTCTTTACAACATGATTTCAATGGGTAAAACATGATTTTCTTGATTAAATGATTTATAGTTTCCAAAGCAACAAGTTTGAAAGTAAAAAAAAAATTCAATCTAGAAATAGTTCTTTTTATTATTTTTTTCTTATCTTACATTTATCCTTTGACCCCACATACTCCAGAAGTTAGCCTCCTTTTTCAATAGAAAAAGAAATAGGAAAAAGGTATGTTTAAGATTCCATTAAAATTGTGTGGTATCCCTGGGAAATTGCTATTAAAGTTCTATAATGATATAACTCTGCTTCAGAAGTTAACTGAGGAGATTTTAGCTAGTGTAGTTTTTAAAAGTCCAGAAAGTCACATCAAACCATTACAAAATGGATACCTGTTATGTCAAGGAACAACCATTTTTGAGCACCTACTGGAAGCTAATTACTCTTTTATGACAGGTAATTGATATAATACCTAGTAGTATTTTCCTTGAACACTGTACTGAGGAACTTACATGGAAGGGAAAACAAAAGAGAGAAGGAATGGAGTTATCTCAGGAAAGAAAAAAAAAAAAGAAAAGTCTGAGTCAGAAACAGAGTTACCACATTGGACCAAAGTTGGCCATTACCTACAGAGGGACCTGATGGAAAATTGTTTTTTTCTCATGAGTCAGCCTAGGTTTAGAGAAAAGGAATGTTGTTATTGGATGAATATATACAATGAGGAGTCAGAGAGAGAAGCTGCTGAGTATCTTTTGGCATGAAAATAAAGGATTAGCTTGGGCAGGCACAAGGGATTGAACCTAAAGCTACGAAAATTATACTTACTAAATTCCTGAAACCCTTCAGGTCACTTTATTTAAGTGCCTTCTTTCTCAGTTTCACACTCTACTTTCCTTAGGTGTGTGCAATGAGACATGAGTTTCTTTTGGGAAAATAAAGAACAGTCTGATCTACTTGAAATGACTTCTAAGGCTGATTGGCCCCTTCTTCCCACATCAAGCATGCCTTCTCTCCATTACCCCGCACATGTCGGATAGGACGATAGGAACCGCTGCGACAGTGGACGATAATGTGCCCCAGGGATACAAGCTCTGGTCTGCCTCTGCCTCTTGGGTCACCTCTGAGGATGATGGCATGTCGTCATGCTCCATCATTTTTACTTATTCATTTTTCTCTTTAGACCTGTCAAACAGAGAGGCTGCAGAGCTTCTGTAAGGCAGAGCCCGTGTCTTTGGAAGACTGTTGTGTTAACCACGCAGATGACATTGCGACTATGATATAAAGATTACAATGAAAATTGCTCTTTGTCAAGAGTCTGGGTCAAATAGAGGATGGTTCATCTGCACACAGACCACCCTTGACCATAATGTAAAATAGATTGCTTCCTTGGCGCTAAGAAAAGTTGCATCTCCAGGATGTTATTTTTGGATCTGGTCAGAATCCTATTGAATTTGAATTTTAGGATATCTTTCTGTTCTACTTGATTTCCTCAATTATACAGCTTTACCTCTGGTATCAACTGTTCTCCATTACATTTTCACACTGTAGGTTTACCAGAGAAACTCATGCCAGTTATTATTATTTTTATGAGTTTATACACTCAAATACGAAACACACAAAATAGGCTAGAATTTATTAACATGAAATATTTAATACAGAAAGAGATAGGGCATTATAATGTTATATGTCATGAGCATATTGAATGTGCCCAATTGCTTTTAAATGTCTAAAGTATAACATTATGTGCTGTTATAGGGATTATAAACTATATTGAAGTAATACATTCAAGCATCCAAAAAATCAAAGTAAATAAAAATAATTCTGCTCATTGGCTCACAGTTAGGAAGGAATGAGAGTCATAACAATAAAATAATAATGTGCAGGCAAAGACAAATACATCGTGCAGCAGCCTGAGCTGCAGCAGGCCCTGATTCAAGGGAGGGAGCCGGAGGCTTCCAATGCATAAAAATGAATATTTGTCTGCCAGGGGAAGACTGCACACATCTCTTTCCCACTCTTACCCTCCAGGGGCCTCTTCTGACCTCCCTTTGTCCCCGGTGAGGGGGAGAACAGAGGGTCTGGATATGGCTAGGAACATTTCATTCTGGGAGCATGTGACTTCCGGAGTAGTTCAGCACCTGCATCTCTGGGGAGTAATTTAGTACCTGCATCACCCTGACCTTGCATAGTGGAGTCTGTGATGAACATCTGACTTAGGATTTTCCTTAGGGTTTGTTCTCATTAGGAGATGAAGTGAGGGACATTTTCAAGTCTGATCATTTAGCAAATAGGAGACCTTAGTTCCTAAGTGATGCCTTACTCCACTTCATTTTTTTCTAGAGTTCCCTTGCTGAAACCCAATGTCAGTATTAGTGTCCATGGTGGCTACTGTAGACTTGTTTTCTCCGGAGTGCAGAATAGATGCAGGGGTTGTAGGACAATGCCTGTTTGCTGTCTTATCCCGGGCTGCCTCAACCATGCTCACCGGGAGGGATTCCATGTACTATCTCACAGTGGAGCCTCATGGGGGGGCGGTGAGCAGTGGGGGAGAGGCGGACCTTGGGACGGCAGGCTGGTGCTGGGGAGGGAGGCAGGGCAGAGAACACTTTCTTGTCAGCCCTTGTTAGTCACAGTCATAGGCAGTACAGCAGACGATCAAGCTCATTACAAGGAAACATTTTTTCTTATGGCAAAATATATGGAATTCTTAAAGGTCAAGCTGTATGCTAGGAATTGTTGAAGAGCCTTTGAAGCATTTGCTAACTGAATCATGAATTATAGTGTATGTTAAAAAGGACTATGTGTAAAAATAAGGCACATACAGGGTTGAAAGTGACTTTGAAGTTCCCCTTATCCATGTACACATGTGAACTTGAAGGATGTGTATCGAGTTTTATAGCAATTTTTAATAAAATTTTTATTTTAGAATAGTTTCAGATTTGTGGAATGATTGCAAAGCTAGTACAGAGAGTTTTTTCTGCATACCTCAGACCCAATTTCCCCTATTATGAACATCTTGCATTAGTATGGTGTATTTGTCACAAGTAATGAACCAATATTGGTATTATTAACTAAAGGACATACTTTATTCAGATTCTCTTGGTTTTTACCTATCGTTCTTTTTTCTATTCTAAGAACTCATCCAGGAATGTAGTTTGCATTCTCCTCGTGACCAATTATGTGGATTATCCTTTCATATCCTTATCTGCCATCTATATGTTCTCTCCAGTGAGGTGTCTTAGATCTCATGCCCATTTTTCCATTCAACTTTTCTTTCATTCTTGTGTTCTATTCTGGTACAATCAGATTTGTTTTGTAAATATTTCTCCAAGATATGGCCCGCTCCCTCATACTCTCAATACTATCTTTCAAAAGGAAGTTTTCAATTTTGAAAAAATATAACCGATTGATATTTCCTTTCATGAATTGTACTTTTTGGTGCTGCATCCAAAAACTCATCACCAAATCCAAGGTCACCTAGATTTTCTCCTGTGTTTTCTTCCAGAAGTTTCACAACCTTAGCATTTACATTTAAGTTTATGATCCAACATGAGGCAATTTTTGAGAAAGGCATGAGGTCTTTATCTAGGTTCAATTGTATGTATGACTGTCCTATGTTCCAGCATCATTTGTTGAAAAGACTCTCTTTTCTCCATTAAGTTGTACCCTTGTCCAAGATCAGTTGACCATATTTGTGTAAGTCTATTTCTGGACTCTCTGTTCTATTCCACTGATCTTTAAATATTTCAGGTCATAGTCTTCTTTCCATGAATTCTGGTGGAAAGTCTACTATAATTCTTCTTGTTATTTCTCTCTAGATAAGGTGTCTTTTCCTCCGGTGTCTTTCAGGATTTTTTTTTTTTTTTGTCTTCCATTTATTGCAGTTTGACTACAATATGCCTAGGTAGGTTTTTTGTTTTGTTTTAATCTGTGTTTTAAGTTCTATCATAAATCTTGACAATTTTACTTTAAATATTTCTCTTGCTTTGTTTTGTCTTTCTTCTCCATCAGAGATACTCCAGTTAGGTATTTGGTATACCTTTTGAAACTATCCCACAGTTCTTGGATGTTTCATTTGTTCATTTTCATTCACGGTTTTCTTTGCATTTTGGTTTCTATTGAGCTATCCTCAAGTTCACTGATTCTGTACTTGGCATGGTGGTCTCCTAATGAGTCCATTGAAGGCATGTTTCATTTTTTGCTATGTTTTTAATTCTAGCATTTCTTTTAAATTCTTCCTTAGAGTTTCCATCTTTCTACTTACATAAACCACCTGTTCTTGAATGCTGTTTTTTTTCCATTAAAGTTCTCAACATATTAATCATAATTATTTTAAAATTCTGATAATCCCAACATCTGTGTCATTTCTAAGTCTCATTCTGATGATTGCTTTCTCTCTTCACACTGTGTTTTCTTCTTTATTTTTGTCATATCTTGTAATTTTTTTTTAAGCCAAGCATATTGCATTGGATAATAGCAACTGAGGTAAATAGGCTTTCATTGTAAGGATTTATGGACATCTGGCTAGGAATTTGACTGTGTTTAATGATTGTTGTAGTTATAGGTAACAGAGGTTTTAAATCTCTCTCTTGCCTTTATTTTTTCTTCCTTCTAGACTTTGAGCTTCGCTAATACTTCTCCACAGAGGAAACCAGTGCCTTGCATCTCTTTCAGCTATAATCCACTATTATACTGGAGCCCTGTTGGTATGGTGGGAGGATATGGGGGAAGGAAAACATTCTGTTGTCTTCCAATTAAATATCCATGTTCCGATGGGCCTTTGTCTTGCGGCTATGACCATCAAACGTGTGTCTCGAGTTGTCTCACCCCGCCCTACCCCCCATCTCCTTTCTGACTGCAGACTTCCCACTCTTTTCCTTGTATCCCTGACTCCTACTGAATATGGTTTTTTCTCCTTAGTAAAGCAGAAAAGCTATAGGGAATGAGAGTAGAATGATTGCTTGGCCCTAACTGGGACAAGGTTCTGGCAAAGTCTTTCTCCCTCTAACCTATGTATGTCTTTGTTATGGAGAAAGCTTTGGGAAATTTCACAATGATCCCCCTTCCCCTCCTTCTTCCAGAGCCATGAGCCTGTCTGTCATAGATCTTTACTATGAGAACCTGGTAGGGTTCTTGGAAGTAAAGTCCATGAAAGTATGAAGGCTTCCCTGAGATTGTAGTCCCTAACAGTTTCTTATTCTCATACAATCCAAATTCAGTTTGTAAAAATTAATCTTTAAGTGTTCTTACCAGGTTATAGTTCAAAATAAACACATCTTGGTTGCAGAATCTCAAGATGCTCCTGTTCTCTTGATTTTAGGGTGACATTTTGCCCTGCAACGTCAGTGCTCTGCAAAATCCAAGAAAAACCACTGATTTTCAGATTGGCCAGCTTTTTTTTTTTTTTTTTTTTTTTTTTTTTTTTTTTGCATGAATGGGGTATGGGGGTTGTCTCGGAGCTGAAGCCGCAAGTCTGTATCTGCTAATTTTAATTTTCTTCTGAATGTAATGCGTAGCCTCAGCGATACATGCTAGATGTACATCATCATTATTTCGACTCTTGTAATTTTTTCTTATATTTTCTTATATTTTCCCTTGTTTTTATTGGAAACAAAATATTCAATCATCAGAAACTTCGTACGGCTCCGTTCTTCTGTTTTGGAAATCTCTTCATTTGCTGGATAGTAATCAAAAGCTAAATGAATTCTAGGCAACTGAAAGAAACAAAGTGGAATAAATTTGCTGTATTGGAAGAGTTCAAGGTCTAGTGGTATAAACAGACAAGAACTAGGACAAATAAATGGGCAGAGTGCTAATAGCACAGAAAGGCAGATAAAGCAGACACCAGGTCGAGGAATGTTCTGGGACAAGTTGATGGAATCAAGAATAGTGCTGAAGTAGATGAAGTGGTGATTGAGGAGGAGGGAGAGAAGAATGCTGCAGCCATAGGGACACCCTGTGAAAGCATGAAGGATCCATGAGGCAGTGTGTGAATCTGCTGTGGAGAGGTGGGCTCTGCTAATGCATTTGATTTTATCCTGAAATCTATGTGAGAGTTATTGAAGGCTACTAAACTGCCATATGTTTGGATTTGCATCTTATATTGAAGACTCCCACTGTAGAGGGGAGGTTGAGTGGAATGTCCGAGACAGCAGAGAAGCTGGGCAAGGGGCTAAGACATTTGTAGAGGTGAGAATTAGGAGGGTCTGGATTAAGGCAGTGACAAAGGGGTGAACTAAGGGACAAATACGTACGCTACCAAGGTGCACATATTGTGTATATATATAGTATATGTGAGAGCATATAGGAATTAATAAATATCCAAATGAGTTCCAGGTTTCTGTGATTTTGATAACAAGGGAGAGGATAGTGCCAACCACTGAAATGGGGACCGAGAGGGCAGGAAGAACAGGTTATGTTTGGAGAGAGAGGGGGAAAGACAATAATGATTTTTACCCTGTATATTTCAAAAAAAAAATCAAGAAGTATTTCTTTTTTTAAGTATTCTAAAACCTACTATATGGAGAAAGAAAGGTATAAAAAGAAGTTGCTGCAATAAATCAAATTATATAATTTTCTACTCTTGAATAAAAATTGGAAACCATGATCATAGCTAAGTTTCAAAATCAAATGCAGTCTCTTGTTTCAGACCATGAGCCTTCATAAAGATGTCATGTTCTACTCTGCTATGGTGACTCCAGAAAGAACTTCTGTTTTTGGATCTCCTATACAGCTAATTATTGAGTAAGAAGACCTGGTTAAAAGGGTAAGAAAATAGGTGATGGAAACATAGCTATAGGTTAAACACTTCCTTTCTTCACTTCCTGACTGATAAAAGAGGGACCATCTTTTCAAAATTAGGTAAGGAAATTTGTGACTTCTGCAAGAATTACATTACACTTGGAACCACACAAGTAGTTGTTCAGAATCATGGAAAATGCAACTAAAATTTTAGAGGGGCATCTAACCTAAGGCCAGAATATTATTTCTTTAGGCTAACAAGCAGAATTTAGTAGGTACTGTATAGTCAATGATAGGTATGTTTCCTCTCCACCAACTTCTCTGATAATCATCATGGTAAGTAATTTCCTATAACATTGTCCATAAATCATTTGAGCTTTCCTCTTTGTTTTATCATTATTTTGCATACTGTTTCTGTTTTTGCTTTTATTTTTAGACTGTGAGCTTCCCAGGAGCAGAAATGAGTAACATATAATAGTTGCTCAGTTAAAAATAGTCTTTTGACATTTACTGAGTGTTTAGGAAATACAATATTATTACTGCCTTTAAGGAAATGGTGTGTTAGGGAGGAGATAAATTTAGACTGTGACTTCTCTGAATAATTATGGCCATCTTTTGAAATAGATCATATTAAGTAAAGAATTAAACCAGATCCTCCTTCTTTGAAATTAAGAGAGAAAATTATTTTATTATGATCCATCAGAAAAAGCAGGCATTTTTGTTTTAAAAATAAAGACATACTTTGTTGACAGAACTCAAATGGAAGCATATAATAAGTCACTAAAAATAATAGAACAAACTTTTAAAAAACTTGAGTGTATTAATATTGGAGCATAAAAAATCTAGTCAAAAGAGATGTCCAGGAAATCTTCAGAATCGTATAACACATACACATTTTCAGTTAGGGATATGTGTTCTAGTTCCTTGTACCGTAATGAGGACTTATATGTCTAATTATTACTTAATATTAGTCAAAGATAATGAACTCTCTTTCACATTAAGCTATGCTCCTCTTTAAATATTGGATCTGTGAGGTTTTACTGATATTCATTTTCCGTTGTGCATTGGCAGGTTCACCTCTGCTCTCTTCAATTCACGGAATGAATGGAAACCATAAACTGAGTATATACTGTACCAGTTAAAGGTTTACCAAATGAGTTCCCATGGTTTTCCTTTCTCACTAAATGCATTCCCTCATGTTGGAAAAGTTCTCTGAAGGGGAATGCATCCTGGTCTTTAGGCCTGAGGGTACATTATTTCAAGCATATCAGGCTGCCTGGTCTAGTGCCTTTTGCATGGGAAACATCTAAAGACCCTGTTCCCTCACAAAGGTTTCAATCAAAATCCAAATGGAAATTGATTCCTCCTTTGGCTTTGTTTTGACTTTG
This sequence comes from Mirounga leonina, assembly GCF_011800145.1. Classification (NCBI taxonomy): domain Eukaryota; kingdom Metazoa; phylum Chordata; class Mammalia; order Carnivora; family Phocidae; genus Mirounga; species Mirounga leonina. The sequence continues at coordinate 61,797,772 of NW_023270426.1, read as the reverse complement.
GAGATAGAAGCTCTGACATATTTATTCTCTTACATTGTTTTAGCTCCCCCAGCTAAACACAAGGAAGCAGACACCACAAATAGTTTGTTTACATAAATTGACACTGTCTTTTAAAAATCATGTGCCAGGTTTCCTTTTTATTAAAAAAATGTTATTGTAAATCCATTAGTAGGTACTATTTAAGATCTATTAATTACTAAAATTCATATAATATAAAAATAATACTCTCTTGCAAATATTTAAACTGGCCTAAGTTCACAGGGCTAACTTAAATGAGTCTAAAGGCAGTGCTCCATTAATCAGATAAATGCCATAAGCCAACTTCTAATGAATATTTTTTAAAATCCCACATTTTCTTGATTTTCTCCCCTTAATTTGTAAATAAAGTTACATATCATACCTTAAACTTCAAAGGTAGATTTGTTGGTTTATTAATTCAAGTGGGATATCAGATCATAGAGGTGATTTGCCTCATTTGGGAATGTCATTTGGTGATTTTCTAATTAATGCACTACCATGAGCAAAGGCGACAGATTAACTATAGCATGAACAGGAACATGCTAGTTCTTCACTGAAACTCTCAACAGTTGAGTCACATGCAGTTCCAATTATTTTGCATGTTTGGCAATCTTTCTTCCTCAGTGGAACAATAAACATTAACTCATTACTGTGAAAGAAGCTTATGAAAACATGGTTGACATAAATTACTCTCTATTAAAATTTTTTTTATTATAATGCTAGTTTTCCCTTTTGCAACGTGTTAGAGTTGTATTTTATTTTTAAAAGAACATGATCAAACATCCCCACAAATATTCCAAATTTGTCATGGGCCACTAAAATGTCAGATCTCTGATCGTTTTGTTAATTCATTCTTTTTCAAAATGATATATGAAACATAGTGGGGAGCGGGATATATTATAATCTGAAATTTAGTACTTAAAGAGAGACTTCTTAATGGTACTAAGGTGACTTTAAAAAATAACAATGCCTTTGTGTTCCAGATTTGTGGAACATTCCTAGAAATACGTAATGTCCTTGTGTTTACAACTCTGATAGTTTTAACATGGGTAGTTCATGCCACATTTTCCCTTTTTTGGTTTTACTGAAAACACAGATAAGATCACTGGACACTCTCTGCAGCCTTTTTAGAGGCAAAGCTGACGTCCGGGAAGGCTTTGGTGGGCGGCCTCCGCTGTCCAGGCCCCCTTGTGAAGGAACCTTCTGTCCTGCAGTGGGATTGCAGCTTCTTGGAAAGGGGAGCCATTTATCACAGTCCTAAATGAAAGCATTCTTTGAACACAAATGTCTTTTTCTCCCTTTGTCTAATTACTGAGAGGAAAAGTGAGAAGGAAATGTCAAAACAGAGAAACAGTGGTGTATAGAGAGAGCAGCCACTCTGGAGCTCAACCGGCTTTTGTGAGGGTCTGGGCGATTTGTCAAATGGTTGTGGCATAAGTCAAGCTCTGAGGTTGAAAGGTCTTGACCTAAGGAGTCCTGGAATCAGACAGTGTAAGCAAGGGGTCCGCTAGAATTTTCAGCTGTAGTGGAGATGAACAATAATGGGAGCTGGACATAACAAAACCTCATTTGCATAATTCAGGTAAGTAATTTTATTGAAACTGACAAGGATGTGACAGGCTAAGAAAGAGACAAGAACACACTCTTGCTGGGAACCACTAAAGCTCCTCAGTTAGGTATGTGAAAGTAAATGACAGCTAATCTCTTCACTAAAAAAATCTGTAAACAATGCTATTTTACCCAGGACTCACCCATGACCTTTTGTAGAGCTGGCTATAGATTCTTTAGTTTAGTCTTCCAGAATATAGCAAATAGAATGGACTAAATTCAAATTATGTTTTAGACTTCACCTGATAATAATTACTTCCCTGAATAGGAGATCCTTCCAAGGCAGGTCTACAGGAAGAGAGAGTAGAAACTTTTGTAAGTGGATGGTTACCAAAGATTTGAGATCGATGCTATAAAAAACCTTATTTTTACTTAAGAATAGGTTTTTTGGGGGAGAAGTCTTAACTCGGGTAGCTTGTACTATGAATCTAAAAAAGTGAAATGCCTTTAGCACTTGAGCTTGCTGATATATGTTCAAGAGATTATATTAATCTTTACCAGCTGATCTTTTCAACTGTTTTTGTCTTTCTGTTTCAAAAGGTGTGGATTTAAAGATGTGAATTTACTATTGATGCATATATTTTAAACACTGGAATATTTAATGCCTAACTAATAAGTACTGTTTTTGAATCTTGATAAAAATCTTATGACATCAGCAAAATCTACAAATTAGATTTTATGTGGCCTGGATATACCCATCCATAAAAAAAAGCAACAAAAATGATAAGGTTATCAGTAAAAGGATTTCCTTATTTTAGATAAGAGAAACGAAATTCTTAAAAGCACTCTCTCTGTCCTATATTTGGCTTTGCTTTTATATGTGGATCACCAGGAGATAGCTACATATCTTTTGTAAATCCAGGCTGCTCACCAGTCATTGGTGACTTTTATAGGCAAGGGCAGTAATGGATGGAAATAGTAATCAGGGTAGAGAAGAATGCTACTCAAACCTAGTTTGCCAGAGGAGAACCATGTCTGCTATGCCCTTCAAACATGAAAAAAATAGGAAACCTACTTAGTCAGACACGAGTAGCAAAATCACTAAGACACAAATACTCTTTCTGCAGTATATGGAACACACGTATAGTTTGACCAAAATGTGGATCATTCCATCGAATGGGAAGCAGTTGAGAGTTCTGGCTAGATCAAATGTGGATCTCAGTATTATAAGCAGTCTAATGCATAATTCATGAGGCTTAATGAATATTCCAATTCATGACAGCCAACTGGCTCCATAGGTCACACCTCCTAGTCTCATATAAATAAAGAATGAGATACTGGAAAGCATACCAGCTGAACCAAACTGAGTGCCAAAAACATGCATATTAATGAGGCACTATAATAGATACTTGACTCTTTGGAAGTGCCTATATTGGTTTCCAGCTACAGAGGGAAAGAAAGTTCACAATGTACCTTTAAACACACCATACTGTGTACCATAAAATGCAGCTCTTTCTATGAAATATGGAATGAAATTACACTGATGTGATTTCAGATTCAGTCATTAACTCCATAACATCCTCTGACACTTCCATCAACACTGAAACATTCTGGAAAGATCCCTACCCCCTGCTCCCATGTTCCTTTGCAAGACTCAACTTGGTAACTAGGGAGAGGAAGTCCTTCAACAGTGCTGTTCTTTTATGTGTTCTGTTTAGTCCTTGGATCACGATGAATGGTAGCTCAGATGAATGCATTTGTGCCATTTTTCTTGGCCCCAGACTATGTTTCCTCACTACCATGACATCTGAACAGAAGGAGAAAACATCTCCCTTTTGTAGCAGGCTAATTTAATTTGTACCTTCCACCTAGGGGTAAATATGTTTGTCTGTCTGTCTGAACTTTTTGCCTACTTTCTTTTCTCACGGGAAACCCTACTGAGTCAAAAGCAGGAAATTGCTTAGTGCTTTAACTTTATTTTAAAGTAATTTAATTTTAAGTCTTCTCACACCCACCCTAAAGTGAAGCAACTGTTGGAACCCCCTCGGGATACCCTTAATGACTTCTGCATGTCTCCTGTGTCACAGATGTCAAAGGCTTGTTGTTTCGGAGGTATTTTATCTTTCGTAATAGATGGTTTAAAAGAGATTGCTTTGGGTTTTACCCACAGAAGATGTGCATTTATTTTAAAAGAATGAAGAAAAAAATCTTGCAGCTTTTACATTGACTCACATCCTTCCAAATCCATATTACAAGTTACTGATTTTTACTTGATCTTAAAGTTGATCTTGGGCATTATTTGTGGCTTAGCCTTGTTTGATGTAGAGTTTGTCAAAGATTTAAAGTAGACTACCAAAAAACACATTTTTTTTCCCCTAGGCAAAATAGCAGTAATTCATTACTCGAAAACTTTTTCATAGGTAGGCATTTGATCTGAATATTGTTACTATTTCTCAGGGCCTTTGGAGTGAGCCTCTCAAACAAAAATTATGGCAAGGAGCAAATAGTCTACTTATTAATAAAAGCTTTTAAATAGGGGAGAAGTTCTTATTTCTTTTGTAATTTTATAATTTATTTTATAATTTTATTTCTTTTAATTGTTGTAATTGTTTTCAAATGAACTATAAGAAAAATATTGCTTTTTTTCTTACATTTATGAGAACACATTCTCATTAGTTTCCCTTTCATGGTACTTCTATCTCTCTATACCACTTTTCATATGTAGAGATATAACCACAATTAGTAATTCCACATTATAAGAAATAAGACATCTTGGACACTGCATTATAAGCAGAACTTATTTAAAAAGAGAAAATAACTTAGTTTGATGTATTTTATTAATTCCTGTTAAATGTAAAAGACCATTCTGAAATATATTATTAGCTTATAATACCGGAATCTTTACTCATGGCCAGACCAGTCTTAGTTTTTGGTACCATACCGTAATAAGTTATATTTTCATGCACAGAATTTGAAAAGAGTATCAATTTAATGATAGAATTGTATTAGTTGGGTTTGAATTCTGAACTGTATGAGTTAGATCACAAGACAAATATTTTAAAAGGATTTTATGTTATTGAATAAATACATTTGAAAATTTCTTAAAGTATCTAAGTGTCTTCACATGAAGCTGCATATTCAAAAACATATGGAGAGATATGGCTTTTTCTGAAGAAGAATTCATAAATAAGAATATTACAGTTGGGTATAAGAATTTTTCAGTGCCTCCAGAAAGTCTGAGTTTTGCACTTCAGATCCATGTTTCTTCAAAATATGTCAAAAACTTTTGCAATTCTAAAATTTTCTTTGGACAACTTTATTTCTAAAGCATTACTTCTAATAAGGAAGCCAAATCTAGTTAGTATGATTTAAATTGATAAGAAATTTGAGAATTTGATTTGTTGCTAGTGAAATTTTTCAACTTTTGGGGGCTCTAAACTGGCACAAATTGCTGCACAAGAAGAGAGATATCTCTGGTTTAATAATGTGGCATTTCCAACTGAATCCAAAATTGAACCTCAAGACTAGCCACTAGTACATTAGAATCTAAACCTGGGATTGGCAAGATATTTCTGCAAATGGCCAGGTAATAAATACTTTAGGGTTTGGAAATTAGTATGGTCTCTGTCATATATTTCTTGTTGTTTTGTTTTCTATGCAACCCTGAAAAATTTTGAAAGCCATCCTTAGCCTGAGGGCCATGCAAAAACAGACCACGGGCCAGATTTGGATCCCTGACCCTAGTTTATGAACTCCTAATGTAAGCTTTTAAAACCTGGTTTCATGTCGCAAAACATGTGCTTATCCTCAGACATATGATCATTTCAAGCTTGGGATTTCTTTCTTATTTTATGCTGTGCTATAATTTATGGAAGAGTATCTTATCTATAAGGCTTTATATATGTATTCTAATTGGTGGACTTAAAAATTCTAACTTCCAGTACTCATTCACAACAGTCCAAGAACTGCTATCATATATCTTACTTATACATGATACTCTTCTGTCAGAAAGTTGAAGTTGTTGTGGTGGTAGCAGTGGGGGGTCCGGACAATTATCAACAAAGCATTAGCTTTTCTACATTGCTGCAAAGTGAATGATTCTAGGTAAATGTTTCTCCAATGAACTTTCAGATAAAATACTACCAGGTACAATACTCCATGTATTTTCCTTCTGGAATTTTTCTTTAACACACATTTAAAGCCAAAGTCTTTTCATTCTAAATAACACAAGATCTCAAAGAATTCAGGGTATTTTTCCAGGAATTACTTCAAATATATCAGTAATACAGTTTCTCTAGTCTTTAAACTCATATGATGTAGATTCCCTCTGACATACCCAAAATAGTATGTCTGCAAAGGCGAAACTCTCCTGTTGGTAAGAATGCCTTTCTTTAGAAAAAAGGGTGAAGTGAGGATTGTCTTTAAAATATCAAAATGCATTATCCAGTCTGCCTTCCCCACCTTCATCATCAATACAGTGCATTCTTAATGACTGTGCTCTTGGGCCAAATTCTCCTTAATCTCACCACATACGCTTTGTTCCTGCACTGCCTGTCTCTCCTGGGTTCTACATTCATCCCATTCTCACGATTCTCCCTTGCAGTGTCTGGGGACAGGGCTGCTCACTGAACAAAGGCAGAATCTGAAATAGAGATTCACCGTGTGATGAGGGGAAGAGAATTTTGCCTTTGGGCAGTTTGTTATTTTAAATGCAGTGCTAAAGATATTATTTCATTTTCCAGTAATCCTTAGGCTCTAACATTTTGTCTTAATACAAAAGAGATCATGGTCTAATGGCCACAGGGTTGATTCCTACCAATAGGAGAAATGCAATGGCTACTCAGACCCTGCTGGAGGCGTTAGGGAATAAGAAGGGGGTGAATCTAATGGGGAGTCTTTACCTTAGAAGTGTAAGAACCATTTAGCATCAGGCAAAGAACTGTAAGGATGAATATTTAGTTGGTGGCTTATCCATGACCTTTGCTTTTTTCAACAAAGGTGATTTTGCACCTACCATACATATGCCAGGGATGGCTTTTTGGCTCCAGGGATAGAACATGAAAAAGACTGTCTTTGCCCCTAGGTATCTCTGAATCCTTTCTTCCATCTTGATTGGCTTTTTTCCCCCCACACTTTTTTAAATCCTATCTCTACAGTCATCACAAAGTGCTCCCAGATCCTAAAATATGTATAATTTACTTCAAGTCCTGTAAATATCATGGTCTTGCAAGTATAGTACTTACTGTAATCATTAGTGAATTTGGCTGTTTCTTCCATTAACTGGAATAGGAGTTTAAAAATCCCCTGATCTACATTAAAAAATGTGTGCATAGGTCCATATGTGCACTATTCTGTCAAAGGACCCATAGCTTTTTTTCTGTGTCTCAGAATTCCATAATCCAAAAGAGATTAAGAATCAGTGAATTAGACTTTCATTTCTTAAAGGCTTTACTTATTTGCCATGAGAAATTTGGTATTATTATGAAAATAACATTATTACACCTAACAAAACTAAAACTTAATTCCTGAATATCATCTCATGCCTGATCCATTTTCAATTCCCAGATATGCCCCCAGTTATGCTTTGCACCATCCACACTGTCCTTCAGTACCTTTTTGATGATGCTCTGACTTGCTGAATGGTCTACCAGCAGGGATTTCCCACATTGGTGGGAATATTCTTCTCCCCTGGGTCCTTGTGTGAAAGAGTTGTTTTGAAGCTGATGAAATGAACTTTTTTTTTTTAAGGTTTTATTTATTTATCTGACAGAGAGCGAGAGCGAGAGCAGGAACACAAGCAGGGGGAGTGGGAGAGGGAGAAGCAGGCTTCCCGCGGAGCAGGGAGCCCGATGCAGGGCTCCATCCCAGGACGCTGCGATCATGACCTGCGCTGAAGGCAGACGCTTAACGACTGAGCCACCCAGGTGCCCCTGATGAAATGAACTTTTAATAGCAGGATCAAACAACTGTTTTTGTCAGATAAGGCAATGACTTCATCTGTGACAGGAGTAGGGGCACTGGACAAAACAGAGCTTTGGAATTACCATGCCACCAATCCTGGACTCAAATTTATTGTTCCTAGAAGATAACTGTCCAAAGTGGCTGAGGACAGAGTTTGGGGACTTCCTTGAGATGATAAAAAACAGGATGTCTGACTCTTTTTGTGCTTCCTTTTTAATAATTATTTGATATTTGACAGATATTGGCTTAAACTTGCTTTTGCTATAGCATTCCACTTTGTTGAGAGGCTCAGAAGAAAAAAAAAAGAAAAATTGGATTTATTCATTCTATCTCTGCTTTCTTTTAGTGTACATAATAAATACTTGATTACATCCATACCAAAATCCATACACACGATGCAAAATAAACAAATAAGTGCATTTAAAATTTACTTAGAGATCTGTTTGTTTTTGATGCCAGTCAGTACCAGAATATTTTTGGTACGGTCAAACTAATCCAGCCTCTACAAACAGTGTGTAGAGATTGATAGATTTTTAGATATTGGCACATGTACATTTATAGCTATTGACAAAGCTTAACTCTTTTCAAGAACATTCCAACTAATATTGGCATTCTGTTTTATCTGTTGACACTCAACATGATGTACTGTGGAAGACTTTAAGACTTCCAGTGTTTGACTAAGCTTTGCAGTCATTAATGTTTAATCACTTACAATTCACTAAGCATTGTACTTTCATTTTTTATGTGGCTTGTTTATCTATGTAAAGTAAATCAACAGTGCCTTCTTGATAGTCTCCTTGTACGTTTATAATCAGTCCCATTTAGTGATCAGTGATGAATATGGACACAGCTGTTATTTGGAATTACTTCATTGTTTCATACAGATTCTGAATTCAATTTTTCCTTCACAATAATTATAATAAAAGTGAATACTAGCCAAACTCTCCAAATCTATGAACACCTTGGTGGGGGAGAGCAAAGATAATATCTTTTTTTCCCCTAAGGTACTGTTTAAAGTGTGCTGTATGTTCATGCACTATTTTTATATTCTAAATAAGAAAAATGGTTACATGAAACGTTATTTTGGATGAAAGAGATTTTTAGCCATCGAGAGAGTCAAAATTTTGTAGTGCTCATCCTCAAGGACGAGTACAACTCACTCCCTGGAATGGTTACCCTGAGGAAACTATGACGGAACCTTGAACCATAGTTCTGCACAAGCCACTGCAATGAATGCATACTATTGTGTCATCACCATCAGGGCACTAGTGAGAGGCAAGATGCACTTGGCCAAGGCTAGGGGAAATGGGGACACAAAGAACCCAATTCAAGCAAAGCAGAGCGGGTAAAGGGCACATTTGTCGAATTTTAACAGACTCCTGGCATTTGTAGTTACTCCATGTTTACATTTGGGCTTTTGCAGAAATGCTGAAGTGATTTTGCAAGTCCTTTCTGTATATTGAGAAACTGAAAATGTAGATAAAAGCACAATTTGTTGATTAAGAAAATTTAGGAACGTTCTCAGAAATATTTTTAAAAACTGGTTTCAAAGAAACTAAGAAACAACTGGAAACTATGCATATAACAAATAAAAATGGCATTTCCTTTTTACAGCTCTACAAATGGAAGAACACAGTTCTGTTTTGCCCTTTCATGAAACTGGCCCTAAGTGTGAACAAACAAGCCACAAGCAGGCTGACAGATACTCAGTAATACTCTATTGCCGTTAGAGTGCCGCCATCGTGTCAGATATCATATTCTCCATTCATCTGTCTATATTTGCAGGAAAAAAAGATTCTCACGCGTAGCTGTTTTTTTTTTTTTTTTTTTTTTTTTTTTAAGTCTGAATGCATTGTTTATTCTGTCCTGCCTATTTTGAATGCATTCTCATCTTTTATTGGCATGTGATTCATGGTCCCTGAAGATGGCGATATGTCAAAAAGCAGAAAGTCAGAAAATTAGCCCCATTGTAACCTTGGAGAGAATTAGGGAAAAGGCTGAAGCTAAAGGGTCTGTGCTGGCCGAAAGGGTGGCCATAAGTGCAATGCCCCAAAAGGGAGTGGCACAGCTGGCTTCCCCCTGCCCTTACCAGGCTTGGCTGCAGAGTAGAGCTGCCTGGAGTTGTCCTACCACATTCACTTCAGCCTCAGTGCATAGGACTGCCTGGGAAGTCAGCGGCCAAGGTCAAACATAAGAACCACTCTTGGAGGCCATTCTCTGGACTCCCAGGCTGATTTTCCAAGGGCCTTTAGACACGGCAATGCCTTACCTCATGTGCTTGCTGCTTTGCAGATGGGTGTCTCTGAGGCACATCTATGACTCTTGCTGTGTGCCAGTCTGCGTTACTTTTTGTCTGCTTCCTCTGGATCAGTGAGGCTCTGACTCATGTGCATCGGCAGCTCCTGGGAGGTTGTTACCAATCCTGATTCCTAGGTTCAGATAGGTCTGGACAGGATCTAGGTTATCACTGGGTCTCATTTTGAGAAATCACTATTCTATCAGTGGTGATAAAGAGAAATGTCTTTTAGATTTCTCTTTTCAGTGAATTTGTAAAAAGTCACATCACTTCTCTGGGATACTGGAAAGTAACCCAGATAATAATTAAATCTTTATCGACTAGAGACTAAAATACTGATAGGAGTCACATTAAAATGATTTTGTTCTGCATAATGGTAAAGTTGTGGAACATTTCCTCTTATTATGCAGGGAACTGATTTGGTAAGTTATACGTGCTGGAGAGATCGGAAACTCTAGGGAAATGCTCTATGTGTCACCAGATCATGGCTATCTGACTACTCGGTCGTTAGTGCTGAGGAGGAGTGATTTTTTTTTTTTTTTCTTATTTGTTTGTTCATTTGCTAGGCTAATACAGGGTGCCATGGTTGATTTAATTTTTATTTCTTTTATTACTAACAAAATTACATATTTCTTTTGCTAATTGGTCATTTATATTCCTGCTTCTTTAGATTGTACCATACATTATTTGCCCATTTTTCTCTTTCCCGTGGAGGCGTTAAAGTTGATTATTGGTTTGAAAGAGGTCTCAATATATTTATTGTATTTGTTGAAAATTTTTGCTCCTCTTAGATTTTAAAATGGCATAGCAGATGATGCTAACTAAACCCAGATGAAGTTTTGGAATCATTTCAGCACATCAATCAGACTGCAACTATCAAAAGATAGACATTTTGCTCAAACTGAAACAACCTATTTAACACTCCTGTAAAAAATACTTTTAATTTTTGTGTTACTTTTCAACGGTTTTTATAATTAAGTAACATTTTAAAGAATGCACATAAAGTAGTTTTGCTAGCATGGGAGTTATCTTCTCTTTAAATTTAAAGAACTCTTTGGAAAGTCATTCTGGCCCTGGAGTCTTTTATAGAGTATTTATATTCTCTGTCCAATAATTCCAAGTAGTTTAAGGCATTGCAGATTTACTTCTGCAGTTTGCTGTGTCTGTTGACTATTGTTTGTTTTTGCTTTTAACAGTGTCAGGGTCCTGGGGTTACCATCCTGGGACTACTTTAATTTTAACCTGCTTTCTTCTATGTTCTAAAAGAACACAGTTAGTGGCAGTTTTGGATACATAAAACTAAGTTAATCACGTGCAATATAAAATTAAAATTCTTATATTCAGAACTTAGAGCAAAATTTCAGGTAATGTATTAGACTTCTCTGTGCCTGTAGACATACTGGCCTTCTTGCTGTTCTTAAAAATAACTTAAGTCCATTTCAGCATCATGGCCTTGTACTTCCTATTCCTTCCTTCTAAAATGATCTTACCCTACGCTTCACATGCTTGGTTCACCCTCTCTTTTCACTGAAGTCTCTGCTCAAATTTGATCTCCTAAGAGAGTTTTAAAAAGACTTCCTATCCATGTAGTATTCTTCTTCTTCTTAATACCATTTTTCATGACTTAACAATTCTATTATATGTAATTTATAATTATTATATGTATTGATTTGTCTCTCTATATATGTTAAATGCAGAGTGATGTCTCCAGATCTTAAAATATTTATTGAATTAATAAATATTTAAGTAAATCTGAAGTAATAAACTTAAATTCTATATAGATCTCTTTTAAAATAGTTTTTATTTTCAAATCTCATCAGTATGAGATAATATCAGCAAAACAGGGGACTGGGCAATAAGTATGAACATTCTGAGTATAAATTTATCTTGGTGCCCTGAAACTTAACAAAATTGTGAATAGTAATAAAAAACTAATAATAATTAATATTACGTTAATAATTCATTAACACTTGATATCATCACTAAGATGATTATTAGACAATTATTCTTTCACTCTTCATGTACATAAAATCTTCTTCAATTCAGTGCTCTGGGCACTATCCATACACCTGCAAAAAAGACTATTGATTATACGGTTACAGCCCAATTGTTGCCTTTGTTTAAAAAAAGGACCACTTCCCTCATTTCTTATTGATATAAGCTATGTTAATTTCCCAGAGGCAAACTGAAAGGTAATACTTGACATTGGGTTACTTAGGCTATTCAAATTGTTCCTTGTATTAACTTTTTATGATTGGCTTTTTTCAGCTCATCAAATAGAGATTGATTTCCTAGAATTACTTAATATTTGAATGGTGGTGCAATGGTTGTGTTGTCTGACAGCTTACTTTTTATGTGTACTGCATGAGTGTGAGTTGTGGATAAAAATATTGAAGAAATAATCTCTCTCTAAATATATTTATATATGTATATGTATCTTATTTCTGCATTTTTGTCTGATAATGAATGCTATTACTATTCCATTCTATGAACTCTATTCTCTAACCCCCTATTTGATTGCCTTTATTATTCATTTGATAGTTAATTGTCTTGTGTTAAATATATTTCCCATGTATCATTTTAACTAGATAGTTAGTTCTTTAGGGTAGACACCATGCCTTATTCTTCTTAATTGATATCCCCCAGTGCCTAGTACAATGTCTAAGACAGTGGCTAATCTGTGCTGGGTAGTAAATATTTTTCTTAAGAGTTTGACTTATTTGAGTTTGATCTGCAGTTTATGTCCCCATGACTGCCATTATTGCTACTGATGTTACCATTCGTAATATTAAGTACTTATTTTTGAGTGCTTACTATGTTCTAGGATTGTGGTAAATGCCCTCAATACATTTTTTTTTTTTTTAACCTGAGTCTCACACTGATTTTATGATGTAGGGTCATTTTACAGGTGGAGAAACTGGGCCGTAGAGAGACCAGCACTGATCACTTAGCTTTTAGGTCTTGATCAAGTTCTGCTTTAAATTCAAAGTCTTCACTGGACTAAGCATCCAGATTATCTTCCTGAGCCCTCAAACCCTGTGTCTCTAAAAGAAGAGTTGACTAATAAATAAGGACCTTGACAAGTTCCTTCTTTTCATGGTGACCACCAACTGTTTCTCTGTCATCTCTCTTCTTCATTTTCTTTCATATGGAAGGGAAAAATATTGTTTCACATCTTGGCAATGATATGATACATCAATTAACAAAAAGGAATTAAAAGTCAAGAAACAATAGTGTGATAAACATTAATAAAAGCTGATTTGGAAATTAAGTTTTTTCCCCAAGCCCTGAGTGATAAAAGAGTAAGAGATTAGCTTATGGTGGGCAGGTTAAAATTATTTTAAAAGGGCTTTGATTAAAGTTGCACTCTTTTGGCCTTTTTTATGGAAATACAGAATAAAATAAAATGAAAACAACATCAAACATAAACAAAACAAGTAGGCTTCTTTATGTCAGTAAACTTATTTAAAATGTTCCTTTTATTGTTGAATGCAGTGAAATATCTTTGCATCTTTCCAACTGTGCTTTTCCTACCCCAAGGGAAAATCGCTTTGAAGAATGTGGCAAATTATTTTGTATACTACATCCAAGGCTACTGAACCAGAAGAATAAGGACATACTGCTTGTGAGTTCAGTTGGATCAATAGCTCAGTCCTGGGATTTGCTCGTCTGCTAGATACTGAATGAAAAGCACTAAGCTGCCAGTTTGCACCATGGATATTTAAGACCCCAATGCAACCAAGAGACGTTTTTCATAGGACAGAAAGCAACTTACCTGTAAAAATGTTTAGATATATGATCACACAGCACACAGAGACTATGAAATGTACTTGGCATGTCATGTAGGAAATTCTCTTTCTGTCCTATTACTCAAGAGAAAGAGCACACACACATACACACACACACTCAAACACAGACAACTACACATAGAAATATATATTTGTAGAATGCCTTTATTCCAAAGGCCTCAAAGCACTCCACAGACATGGCCAAATTCATTCTCATCTCTCTGTGAATAAAAAGTGAGTGGTTGTGATTACCTACTTTTTCTTACTGGAGAGCATTACACAGCTGGCCACACGGGTTTGGGAGCCAGTCTGCTGGATCTCTCTTTCCCGGGTGCGCTCTTCACCATTGGATGTGGGTGCAATTTGATGAGTCATCAGATCGGCGTTCTGACAAGTCATCCGTTCCTGTCCGCTTTTCAGCAACTCCTAGTTTTTCCTCAGTAAACATCCATTTGGTCTTGGTATCCCAGCAGCGAGATTCACAAGCAGGCCTATTAGATAGGAAAGCAGCGAGAAGATATTAGATCCAGGCTTTCATGCTTAGCTTGAGATCTCGGTGGTACTGTCACTGTTCTGAACATAAAAAAAAACCCCAAAGTGGTATTTAGAAATTGCCATGAGGAAAGGGGCAATGCAAATAAAGCAATTAAAAATGCAAAAATAAAAGTCATCCAGCTGAAAAATAGATATGCACTGAGGCAACGAGAAGTTTCTGGCAGTTGGCTGTGCTTATTATTCTTCCCTCTCATCCACAATCAGAGTCGACACAGGCAATCCAGAATGATTGGATAAGTGAAAGCTTTCTACACCGCATTCAGGCCCAGTTGCCATCCTGAGGATCGAGGAGTGCTTTCCTGGCGTGGGGCCCAGCCAGGATGTGCAAGAGAAGGAGAGCTACCACTTGAATTGCTTTGTGACCGAAAAGTGGCCCTTGCCTCTGGCATTTTCCCTGACTTCCGCTTCTGCTTCAAGCAGTGACTCGGTGATCAATGGACAGAAATAATGAAAAAGCAAAGTGTGAAAATGTTGGGGAAGACAACTCCTTCCACTGGAGCAAAAGGAAAATTCTGCTGTGGTTTCATAATCCACCTGCTCATCTGCCTCATGAGTTTGGGTCTGACCACCAACCCAGGAAGAAAGAACGGATCTCCTTTCTTTCTTTTAAAGAAATGGTTCTTTGATCTTTTTTTTTTTTTTTTTTTTAGGAAGTCATTACTATAAATTTGCTATACCTGTGTTGGAAAAATAATCTTGGATCACTTAACTGTCAATCTTATTCTCTACTCAAGATACTCTTTCAAGAAAGAGTGCCCACATGTGGCCGAGATGCAGCTCACCCAAATGGTTATTGTAGCATGATCTCTGTAATCCATCAAAGGCGAGTCCAAATTTCTGCTTAACCTGTTAAACTGTATAATCTTAGGTAAATTGCATAATGTCTCCAGGCCTCAGATTTCTCCTCAGTAAATTACCAGTAATAATGTTTATGCTATTTGGTTGTGGTGGGGATTAAATTAGATACTGTCTATAAACGGCTAAATTCAGTGCCAGGCATTAGGTAATCCCTTAATGAGTGGTGTGTGATTGGTACTTCTTGATGGTCCAACTTTTTTCTTTTCCTACCCCTAATAAAAACTTTCAAATCAGTGGATTATCAAAAATTGTTCTGCCTATGGCAAGGGCTCATTGACATGGTTGTTTTTTTATTTTTAATTTTTTTGGGTTGTTTTTTAAGGGTTTCTTCTCACAACTAGTTTTTGTTGACTTTTGCATGCTACTTCTGAATGGCATAGTCTATCTTGATAGGAACCAAATGGAAACAAAAAGGGAAAAACCAGAATTGAAGTGGAAAAGGCCAAATTGAAAAGAATGACTAGGGAAGAGGAAGGCCAAAGTGTAATAGGAAATCCAGTTCCATGTTGAAGCACGTGGGTCGGAGGTTAAAGACCAGGGCGAGACCCAGACACCACCAGCTCCTGAGTGTCCCTCTGTCACTTCCTGTTTATGTGGCCATTGGTAAATAATTTAACTTCTCCTAAATTTCCCCTTTTATCCCCTCAGAAATATAAGAATATTAACTACATTGGAGAGTATTGGAACTATTAAACAAGGATCATATGTCTCAGTTAAACTGAGAACTTTCTTTTCTGTCTTCTTTTTGGGATAATATCCTTAAACATGCAGTGTGGCCAGCTCATTCACATCACTCGACATTGTAAAATAAAGATGTACACAGTATAAACAAATAAAAGGCTTCAAAAAAGTTAAACATTTTTAGGTATAAAATAAATTACTTAAATAAAATCTTAATGTCTTCTATTATTTATTTAAATTCCCCAAACAAAATGAAATGTTCAATTTGGTACCAAGTCTGAGAGTACAACATTCCAGCCCTATCCACCAGCACACTGTATTTTTACCAATAAAGTTTGAAGACTTCAACACAGCTAAACAAAGGCATTTATGCCAATACTCACTTCAGTCATATTTGCTGGCTAAACATGGACTTCTGACTGATTTATATTGAGAAATGGGATTGAGATCCTAAGGAACAACCAGCTCATCAATACTACATAACACTGTTTTTTTAAGTGGACAGCGAATTGTGCTGAGCTCAAATACTATTTAGCCCAGTAAATGTTCCATAAAATAAAGCCTTCTTATCATGCTTTCAAATATCGAAGGGAAAAATGCTATAAATAATAAAATATTTTAAATGGCATTGGAAATGTCCACTACAGGCTTAAAGAATGAGCACTGGAAATAAGAGTGTTACAAATAGACTTTATTGTTTTGCTTTATGGATAGCACAGCACTTTTTTTTTTTTAATGTAAAACTATAGAAAATGGCCATTAGCTTCCCAGTGATCAATCTCTAAGTTACCTGTTGTTTTTGGAAGTACAAAAATTTTCATAAAACTGCTGATGTCAATATAGCTTTTGGGCATAAGAAAGTAATTAGGTTTGATTGCAGAATCAGACAACTTCAAGTAAAAGGTTACTTGGATATTACTTTAGTTAAATAAAAAACTTCATAATTTTAGGTTGGGATGGGAAAAAATTTTCTGCTTGTTCTTCTAAGTCTCACTAATTACACTTCTATTTCTAATTGATAACACATTTCAAACAACTAGCAAAATATCACATAAAAAAGCTCTTTTCTATATTAGAAGAAAATGCAATTGTATAGAAATTATTTTGGAAAATTTAAAGCGAATGTTCTGGTTTGGTTTTAATCAGACATCAAATATACCTTCATCAGATGGGGACCGAGAGTATTTAGATCAGCTGATATTTAAAATACATAGGGTGATCCAAAAGTAAGTCATAAATATTTTATAACATAATGTAATTGGCTTTTCCCAATTCTTTTTAGTTGTACTAGTAATTTTGTGGCAAAATGATGATTTATATGTATAAATATGATTCAAGCATGCATGGGATTTCTGGTAGCCATTATGACATAAACCTTTCTGAAATGTCAGCTTGGGACCTAGAATTCAAACATGTATCATGGCCAAAAATGGTGGCTGGGGTTTTTCAACCAGAATTTTTTCTGTGTATTAGGAGAGTCTTCTATGGTTTTACCTCCCTGTTTTAATGCTTTATTTATTTTATAAGAAAAAAACACAACTTTTTCCCTAAGTTTTGTCCACCCAATTCTCTTATATTCCTTTTGTGAAAGAAATCTTTGTCTGTTACTGTCACTCTATAAAAATGACACATTTCAATATAAATAGTTAATGTGTCATTTCAGAATCATCTACTGAAACTTTTCCTTCCACTGGTGCCATTCTTTCTCTCTGCTCTTGATGGGGCACTAAGGAGAGGACACACCTCTCTTGAATGTCATGGATGTCACCTCAGACTATCTGGGGTTTCTATGATAGTGTCCTATCACAGTTGACCTCCACTCACTATATCTAGATATTTCTATGAGCCCCTGAGTTTGACCCTGGGTGGGGAGCCTGTCTTTTAGTCCTGATCTCACATTTTTCTTCTCTCCCTTGAACCAAAGTGATTATTCCCTTTGTCTTCCCTTCAGGTGAAAATTTGCCTCTGTTATATTCTTTTTATCCCCGCCCTCCCCGTGACTTTCCTTGAAATTACCCTCTCTTTCTGGGATAAATAAGCCTGATAGCTTAGTGTTGGTAGCAGAAAGTGCACTGATTATAATTGTGTCAGGTACTGAGGTAGGTTCTGGGAAACCAGGAGGAAGAGGCACATCCCTTGCCTTCAAGGAGCTGCCAGTTTACAGAACAGACAAGACTGACTGGGAATAGAAGATAAGCCCTGGGCTAGGGGCCCTTGGAAGGAGAATCCTTTCAGGAACATCATTGAAATTAAGACTTGAAGTTCTCCTAATTTTGCATTCTAGATAGAAGGAACAATATGTTCAAAAGCCCAGGAGAGCATGTGGTGTGTGACAAATGAGTTTAGTATGGTTGGAGCTTAAAGCATGAGGGGGAAATGATTAGAAATGGTTTGGAGAGGTGGGCAGGGCTCCTCCATGGCATTGTTAGCGTCACTGAGCCTGTTGTCATTGGAAGTCGCGCAAACATTTCATACTCAGATTTGCATACTTAGATCACTTTAGCCATAGAATGAAAAATAAATTGAAGGTGAAGGTTGGAATTGGGTGAGAAGAATTAGACTTTGGGTGGCTGGGAAGGAGGCTACTGAGTTGTCCAGGTGTGTCCTAATGGCTGTCAAAATCGAGTAGATGTGAACATTTTGGGAAGTGGTGTCAGTAGGTTTGGGGTTGATTACACGTGGAGGTGAGTCAAGAGTGAGAAGTGAGCCTGACTTCTGGGTTTCTGGGTCAGACAATTGAGTAAATGCCTTTTCCCCCCTATGATTCAGAATAAGAGAGGAGTTTTGCGGTGGATTTGGTGGGAGAGGTGAATGAGATCAAGTAAGTTTGAATTTGTGGAATTTGGAGTGCATGTGGTAGGACCCAGTGGACATGTCTTAAGGAGTCAGTTAAATATATAAAGGTGGAGCTTTATACATTTAGAGTAAGGTGTTTAAAAGTTGTATACAGTGGCACACCAAGGGTGAACTTTGAGGGCAGTCCATCCTGGGTGAAGGCAATACGAAAGGCATTGGTTATAGAATTAAAAATGAAAACAAAACTAATTAAAAGTCAGGCTGATCTGACAATTCAGAAGAAAGCCATTGAAAAAATTCTTCTCCCTGAAAATGTCTTTTGTTTGTCAAAGCTCTAAGCAATTGTTGTGGTTGCTGTCCCATTTATAAAATCATGGTGGACATGCACCAAGAAGACTACAATAGTACATACAGTTTTGTTGTGGAAATCCAAAATTGACCAAATAAAATTTCTGAAATTGGCAATTAAAATAATCAGTGGGCAATCCAACAGCATTAGAACAGGAGTCTGGGGAGATGAATGCTGAATTGGGTTATAATGGAAATATATAAAAGACATACATATAGATAAGGTAAATCTGAATTTATTCAATAAATTTCAGTACTACATAAAGGTCTACCTGATGGCCCAATCCTGGGTTATTTCTCTGACTTCACTGTTGCTGCTGATCGCTTCACTCACATTGGTTTTTTTCAGTGTTCCTCGTTCCTTGCTGCCTCGGGGCAAAATGACACATACATTGGAAAGGAACCCTTCATCACATTCTACAATTGCTCTTCCCTTTGCCTGCAATGTCTTTACTCCCTATAGTCATGACTTATTCCTCATTTTTTCTTTAGCTCTCTTCCCGAATGTCTTCTTCAGAGTTAGCTCCCTCTTGCTTACCCTGTCTAAAACCATACCTCCCAGCTCCACAACCCATTTGCTATGCTTTTCCATGTCTTTTGCTCTTCCTAACCCCTTAACACTAATGTCAATAGATTTGCTTTGCTTTTTATTTGTTCTTTTGTTATCAATTTATGTAGGAGTGAACAAGGATTTTCTTTTCATTTATTGCTGTATTCCAGTTTCTAGAGGCTCACAGGCATAGAGTAGTTACATGAAAAATATTTGTCGAGTAAAAAAATGAAAGATATTACATGACTTGTGAAAGTAGTTTTATAATAAAGAAAACATATGTTAATATAAATAATAGAACTTTTTTTGTGGAAGGACCGTGTCTTAATTACTTTCACGGTGCCTACCTCAGTTTCTGCACAAAAAATAATCAGTAAATGGGGTGACCATATGTCCTGGTTTACTCCTGTGGTCTCAGAATTAACTATTAATTGCACCTCCTTTAATTTTCACAAGTGTCTCAGGATAATAGTATGATCTTCCAATCAATAAATGTTTGATGAATGAAATATCGCAGACTACTGTGGAAAAGTAGAGCTATTTGAAGATACCATACTTTCCAACTATCCCCTTAGCTAATTATGCATTTAATTGGGTGAAGTACCTGAAGAAAATAACTTAATATAATTTTTTTTTCTGATTTTACCATCTGTGGCCATCATATATATATATATATATAGTGAATGGTTAAATTCACTCATTAAGTATTTACTGAGCCCCTACAATGTATTTGGTCCTTTAAGGAGCTCCCTGTCCGGTAGGGGTAGTAATGGAATTTTAGGGCCAATATCATAAATGTAAGTGATTAATATTTTTAGAAACCTTTTGAGAAAAGGAAACCATACTTTTAATGCAAATAAGAAAAATAAAAATAAAATTAATTGAAACTGGATTCTTCTAAAATAACAATGATGCTCTTAAACGTTTTCTTTTCTTTTTTTTTTTTTAAAGATTTTTTAATTTTTATTTATTTGACAGAGAGAGACACAGCGAGAGAGGGAACACAAGCAGGGGGAGTGGGAGAGGGAGAAGCAGGCTTCCCGCCGAGCAGGGAGCCCCATGCGGGGCTCCATCCCAGGACCCTGGGATCGTGACCTGAGCCGAAGGCAGACGCTTAACGACTGAGCCACCCAGGTGCCCCTCTTAAACGTTTTCTTAACTCTGCCCTACTACAACCCTCCTCCACCCCCCCAATCCTAACATCCTAAAAATAACTCTGTCAGATTTTGGCATTCGTTTAAGTCCTTATTTTTATAAATGTTTTAAAATTTTATATTTATATACAGATTTTGTATCTCACTTTTACTCTTTCTTGTATCAAAGGTACTTTCCGACCACCAAACATCACATCATATCATAAGCACACATCATGATTGTAAATATGGCTATAATTTATGTGAACTGCGAATCCTTTTTTGTAGACATTTGATTTATTATTACTTTTTATTTTATTTATTTTTTTGTAGTTTTTAATTTTATTATATTATGTTAGTCACCATACAATACATCATTAGTTTTTGATGTAGTGATCCATGATCCATTGTTTTCGTATAACACCCAGTGCTCCATGCAGTATGTGCCCTCTTTAATACCCATCACCGGGCTAATGAATCCTCCCTCCCCCCTCCCCTCTAGAACCCTGTTTGTTTCTCAGGTCCATAGTCTCTCATGGTTCATCTCTCCCTCCAATTCCCCGCCCCCATTTTTCCCTTCCTTCTCCTAATGTCCTCCACGTTATTCCTAATGTTCCACAAATAAGTGAAACCACATGATAATTGACTTTCTCTGCTTGACTTATTTCGCTTAGCATAATCTCCTCCAGTCTCATCCATGTTGATGTAAAAGTTGGGTATTCATCTTTTCTGATGGCTGAGTAATATTCCATTGTATATATGGACCACATCTTCTTTATCCATTCAACTACTGAAGGGCATCTCAGCTCTTTCCACAATTTGGCTATTGCGGACATTGCTGCTATGAACATTGGGGTGCATATGGCCCTTCTTTTCACTACATCTGTGTCTTTGGGGTAAATACCCAGGAGTGCAATTGCTGGGTCATAGGGTAGCTCTATTTTTAAATTTTTGAGGAACCTCCACATTGTTTTCCAAAGTGGCTGTACCAACTTGCATTCCCACCAACAGTGTAAGAGGGTTCCCCTTTCTCCACAACCTCTCCAACATTTGTTGTTTCTTTCCCTGTCCATTTTGGCCATTCTAACTGGTGTAAGGTGGTATCTCAGTGTGGTTTTGATTTGGATTTCCCTGATGGCTAATGATGCTGAACATTTTTTCATGTGTCTGTTAGCCATTTGTATGTCTTCTTCAGAGAAGTGTCTGTTCATCTCTTCTGCCCACTTTGTGACTTGATTATTTGTTTTTTGGGTGTTGAGTTTGAGAAGTTCTTTATAGGTTTTGGATACCAGCCCTTTATCTGTAGTGTCATTTGCAAATATCTTCTCCCATTCTGTGGGTTGCCTCTTTGTTTTGTTGACTGTTTCCTTTGCTGTGCAGAAGCTTTTTATCTTGATGAAGTCCCAAAAGTTCATTTTTGCTTTTGTTTCACTAGCTTTTGGAGATGTATCTTGAAAGAAGTTGCTGTGGCCGATGTCAAAGAGGTTACTGCCTATGTTCTCCTCTAGGATTTTGATGGATTCCTGTCTCACATTGAGGTCTTTCATCCACTTTGAGTTTATCTTTGCGAATGGTGTTAGAGAATGGTCGAGTTTCATTCTTCTGCATGTGGCTGTCCAATTTTCCCAGCACCATTTATTGAAGAGACTGTCTTTTTTCCATTGCATGTTTTTTCCTGCTTTGTCAAAGATTATTTGACCATAGAGTTGAGAGTCCATATCTGGGTTCTCTATTCTGTTCCATTGGTCTGTATGTCTGTTTTTGTGCCAGTACCATGCTGTCTTGGTGATCACTGATTTGTAATATAGCTTGAAATCGGGCAACGTGATGCCCCCAGCTTTGTTTTTCTTTTTCAACATCTCCTTGGCAATTCGGGGTCTTTTCTGATTCCATACAAATTTTAGGATTGTTTGTTCCAGCACGTTGAAACATGTCATTGGAATTTTGATCGGGATGGCATTGAAGGTATAGATTGCTCTGGGGAGCATAGACATTTTAACAATGTTTATTCTTCTGATCCATGAGCATGGAATATTTTTCAATCTTTTTGTGTCTTCTTCAATTTCTTTCATGAGTGTTTTGTAGTTCCTAGAGTATAGATCCTTTACCTCTTTGGTTAGGTTTATTCCGAGGTATCTTATGGTTTTTGGTGCTATTATAAATGGAATCGTTTCTTTAATTTCTCTTTCTACAGTTGTGTTGTTAGTGTATAAGCAAGCAACTGATTTCTGTGCATTGATTTTGTATCCTGCCACATGACTGAATTGCTGGATGAGTTTTAGTAATTTGGGGGTGGAGTCTTTTGGGTTTTCCACATAAAGTATCATGTTGTCTGTAAAAAGAGAGAGTTTGACTTCCTCTTTGCCAATTTGAATACCTTTTATTTCTTTTTGTTGTCTGATTGCTGTTGCTAGGACTTCTAGTACTATGTTGAACAACAGTAGTGAGAGTGGGCACCCTTGACGCGTTCCTGATCTTAAGGGAAAGGCTCTCAGCTTTTCCCCATTGAGGATAATATTCGCTGTGGGTTTTTCATAGATGGATTTTATGAAATTGAGGAATGTTCCCTCTATCCCTATACTCTGGAGAGTTTTAATCAGGAAAGGATGTTGTATTTTGTCAAATGCTTTTTCTGCATCAATTGAGAGGACCATATGGTTCTTTTCCTTCCTCTTATTAATGTGTTCTATCACATTGATTGATTTGCAACTGTTGAACCAGCCTTGCATCCCGGGGATAAATCCCACTTGGTCGTGGTGGATGATCCTTTTAATGTATTGTTGGATCCTATTAGCTAGGATTTTGTTGAGGATTTTGGAATCCATATTCATCAGGGATATTGGTCTGAAATTCTCCTTTTTGATGGGGTCTTTGCCTGGTTTGGGGATTAAGGTAATGCTGGCCTCATAGAATGAGTTTGGAAGTTTTCCTTCTGTTTCTATTTTTTGAAACAGCTTCAGTAGAATAGGTATTATTTCTTCTTTGAATGTTTGGTAGAATTCCCTAGGGAATCCATCAGGTCCTGGACTCTTGTTTTTTGGGAGGTTTTTGATCACTGCTTCAATCTTGTTACTGGTTATTGGCCTATTCAGGTTGTCAATTTCTTCCTGTTTCAGTCTTGGCAGCTTATAGGTTTCCAGGAAGGCCTCCATTTCATCCAGATTGCTTAGTTTATTGGCATATAGTTGTTGATAATAATTTCTAATAATTGTTTCTATTTCCTTGGTGTTAGTCGTAATCTCTCCCCTTTCATTCATAATTTTATTAATTTGGGTCCTTTCTCTCTTCTTTTGGATAAGTCTGGCCAGTGGTTTATCAATCTTATTAATTCTTCCAAAGAATCAACTTCTAGTTTCGTTGATCTGATCTACTGTGTTTCTGGTTTCTAATTCATTGATTTCTGCTCTAATTTTAATTATTTCTCTTCTAATGTGTGGCTTAGGCGTCGTTTGTTGCTTTTCTCTAGTTCTTTAAGGTGTAGAGTTAGTTGGTGAATTCGGGATTTTTCTATTTTTTTGAGTGAGGCTTGGATGGCTATGTCTTTCCCCCTTAGGACCACCTTTGCAGTATCCCATAGGTTTTGGACCGATGTGGTTTTGTTCTCATTGATTTCCATGAATTGGTTAAGTTCTTCTTTGATTCTTGGTTGTCCCAAACATTCTTGAGCAGAGTGGTCTTTAGCTTCCAAGTGTTTGAATTTCTGCCAAATTTTTTCTTGTGATTGAGTTCCAGTTTTAGAGCATTGTGGTCTGAGAATATGCAGGGAATAATCTCAATCTTTTGGTATCGGTTGAGACCTGATTTGTGACCCAGTATATGGTCTATTCTGGAGAAAGTTCCATGTGTGCTCGAGAAGAAGGAGTATTCTGTTGTTTTAGGGTGGAATGTTCTGTAAATATCTATGAGGTCCATCTGGTCCAATGTATCATTCAAAGCTCTTGTTTCCTTGTTGATTTTCTGCTTAGATGATGTGTCCATTGCTGAGAGTGGAGTATTGAGGTCTCCTACAATTAACGTATTGTTATCAATGTGACTCTTTATTTTGGTTAACAGTTGGCTTATGTATATGGCTGCTCCCATGTTGGGTGCATAGATCTTTACAATTATTAAATCTTCTTGTTGGATAGACCCTTTAAGAATGATATAGTGTCCTTCTGTGTCTCTTATTACAGACTTTAGTTTAAAATCTAATTTGTCTGATATAAGAATTGCTACCCCAGCTTTCTTTTGAGGTCTGCTGGCATGGAAGATAGATCTCCATCCCTTCACTTTCAGTCTGGATGTATCTTTAGGTTCAAAATGAGTCTCTTGTAGACAGCATATGGATGGGTCCTGTCTTTTTATCCAGTCTGCAATCCTGTGCCATTTGATGGGAGCGTTTAGGCCATTCACGTTGAGAGTGATTATTGAAAGATATGAATTAATTGTCATCATGTTTCCTGTGAAGACGTTGTTTTTATAGATTGTCCCTGTAAATTTCTGTTGTAGATCACTCTTGGGGTCTTTCTCCTTTTATAGAACCCCCCTTAATATTTCTTGCAGGGCTGGCTTAGTGGTCACATATTCTTTCAACTTCTGCCAGTTGTGGAAGCTCTGCATCTCTCCATCCATTCTAAATGAAAGCCTTGCCAGATAAAGTATTCTTGGCTGCATGTTCTTCTCATTTAGTACTCTGAATATGTCTTGCCAGGCCTTTCTGGCTTGCCAGGTCTCTGTGGATAGGTCTGACGTTATTCTGATGTTCCTCTCTCTGTACGTAAGGAATCTCTTCCCCCTAACTGCCCTTAAGATGGTTTCCTTGGTTCTAAGATTTGCAAGTTTTACTATTACATGCCAGGGTGTTGGCCTGTTTACCTTGATCTTAGGAGGGGTCCTCTCTGCCTCTAGGACTCGAATGTTTGTTTCATTCCCCAGATTAGGGAAGTTCTCAGCTACAATTTGCTCAAATACATCTTCTAGCCCTCTCTCTCTCTCCACTCCCTCTGGGATTCCAATGATTCTGACATTGGAACGCCTCATGGTGTCACTTATTTCTCTGATTCTATTTCCATGGGTCCTGAGTTGTTTTTCCCTGGCTTCCTCTTTTCCATTTTTATCTATTATACTGTCTTCCAGATCGCTTATTCTCTCTTCTGTCTCAGTTACCCTAGCTGTTAGATTATCTAGATTGGATTGGATCTCATTGATAGCATTTTTAAGTTCTGCCAATTCACCTTTTATTTCTGCCCTTAGAGACTCTAAATTGATTTCTCCATTCTAGCCATTGTCTTCACAATTGCTAGCCTGAATTCCATCTCCGACATCTTGGTTATATGTGCATCCATTTGTAAATCTGCAGCATAAGTCATCATCTCTGAGTCTTTTGTGAGAGAGATTCTCTCTCTCCCTCTGCCCCTTTCCCCACTTGCACTCTCTCTAAATAAACAAATGAAATCTTAAAAAAAAAAAGCGCCTAGATTTCAGATAAAATTTGAGCCAAATCTCACCTCAGTTTAGTACCTGCTAGAATTATAGTTTTACACACATTAGGTAATCTCGTTGAACTCCAGCATCCTAAAATGGATACAATTCTTGCTTCACAGGGTTGCCACAGGCTAAGTATTATAAAACCTCTAGCAGAGTACCTGTACAATTTTATAGTTACTTGTATTAATAAACAGGAATTTGGGAGAGGAGGAAAAAAGGTACATCTTTATTGTTTTTGCCAGATCATTTTAACATTTACAGGTTAAATTTTTTTATGTTGATTGACTGTTATTATACATTCCTATGATATTATTCAAGACACTTTGTGCATTGACAGAAACCATTGCAAAGTAGTTTTTAGGAAAAATTGGCTCATGTAACCAGTTAATTCATGAGTGGAGTTGGAGTTGGCTCTCTTGAGTTCAGAGACTCTAATGGTATTATCAAGTCTCTCATGTCCTCTGGCCCTGGCTTTCACTCTCACTGGTCTATCCTGCTTCTTGTAAAGTGGTCTCATTCCCTCCTATGCAGACAGACACCTTTCAAGCAGCTTAGGAACCTACTCACCATTGGTTCCAGGCTTCCTTATTCCAACCTGGAAAGAGAGCTCCTGTTTCCCAACATCCATGATTAAGTCTTCTGGGATTTCCCCTCTCAGCCCCAATCACAGTCAGCTTGTCTCAGGCGAGGCCCTATGCCTAAAAACATCCAATGTATGTAATAAATGAACTTGTCTCTTGCTTCCATAAAGGTGCTGATTTTATCTCTTGGATTACTTTCTGACTTCTGTCACTCAGATGAAGAATTCTGGTTGAGAAAGTCTGGATGCAGGTGTTGTGAATGCCCAGGCCCAGGTCAGAGAGGTGAGCAGAAATCAGGGTTTGCAGAATCTTGTTGGATACCTAAAAAATCATAGCTACCACTTACGCTTAGCTGTTGATATTACAGAGAACACTGTGTTCAGAAGAACTATGATATGCTGGTTTTTCCTGGTGAAAATTCCCTGTTTCCCAAGGCATTCCCCCAGAGTGCTGATGGGAAGCTGTTATTGTCCCCTTTTGGGGGCCCAGAGGAAGCAGGGTTAGGCTGCACACATTCTTCTGGCTGGTTTCCCAGGTCGTCTTCTTGAGCTCTTTACTGAAGTGCCTTAAAAAGTGGAGGGAGAACTTTTTGAGGTAAAAAAAGTAATAATATTCTTTTGGTTGCTAGAGTAACATTCATGCTCTGCCACAAAACGTCCCTTGGTGCCACTGTCAGAGCCATAATAAGACTCGTTTGTCAGTTCCAGTGACATTTCTTATGTTTCTATATAATGCTTCTTAGATTACAATCCGTAGACAGTAATCATTGTCAGCGGGATCATCTTAGAAAACAAAGAGAAACATGAGCATCCAACACCCCAAATCTGAAGTGTTTCCTTTGCTCTAAGCAGTATGCGCCCACTGAGGTGTGAGTCGGCGGCCATCAGTGTCATTTCGGGGAGGAACTTGATTGCGTTTCCCCTGCTATGAACAAGGCCCAAATTTTCATTCCACTTCTACGGCTGTTCGCCTGGCCTTCATTTTCTTTCGTGTGTGTGCATGTGTATGTGGCGTTTTTGCTTGGAAAGCTATTACCCCTTTGATTCGATTTTAAAGGTTACAAGGCACATTAGGCCAGAAATGTGAGGATTTTGCTGAAGCCTTAGAGAAAAGCAATCATTGCTGCTCAGTTTCCTTCCTTGATACCTACATACATTTTGACAAATAGTATACTTTCGCCCAAATTATGTTGTCTTGTTTACTCATTCATCTTATTCTAAAAACCCCAATTTTAGGGATATGGAAATGCAGGTAGACGATGAGGTTCTTGATATCAGTTAGCAGGTAGTGATTTTTAGCTTGTTTCTTTTTTTTTTTTTTTTTAAGATTTTATTTATTTATTTAACAGAGAGAGACACAGCGAGAGAGGGAATATAAGCAGGGGGAGTGGGAGAGGGAGAAGCAGGCTTCCCCACAGAGCAGGGAGCCCAATGCGGGGCTCGATCCCAGGACCCTGGGATCATGACCAGAGCCTAAGGCAGACGC
>NW_023270426.1:61653695-61769698 GCF_011800145.1 Mirounga leonina | reverse complement strand
CTCGATCCCAGGACCCTGGGATCATGACCAGAGCCTAAGGCAGACGCTTAACGACTGAGCCACCCAGGCGCCCGCTTGTTTCATTTTTAAACAGTGTTCTTTACAGAGTGTGAATCACCTGTAAACTCTCTATGTAGACTGAGAAAACCAAAAAAAAAAAAAAAAGTGAATCCAATAATAGACTTTCTCATGTATCATAGAGCCTGTTTTTGTGTAAAATATTCAGCTAATTTGGACTAAAGCTTTTGTATGGGTATTTAATTATTCAGATAATTACCTTAATTTGCCAGTGGAAATACAACT
This sequence comes from Mirounga leonina, assembly GCF_011800145.1. Taxonomy (NCBI): domain Eukaryota; kingdom Metazoa; phylum Chordata; class Mammalia; order Carnivora; family Phocidae; genus Mirounga; species Mirounga leonina. The sequence goes on along the minus strand of NW_023270426.1, from coordinate 61,769,395 downwards.
ACACCTAAATGGAGTGCAAGTTGGGAAGGTTGCCCAGTGCTTTTGATTTTGTTTTATTACTTTACTCAGAATATTGGTTTCTTCAATTCTCTATTGTTCTCCATACACTTTTATTCCAGGCAAATTTATTTTTATAGCCCCAAATTGCACTTATGTGTGAATAAAATCTAAACTATGGATAATTTCAATTCTACCTTCTCAGACAATATCTGTCCCTATATTCTAGATGTCCACTGGACATTTCCATTTGGCTCCCCACAGTCTCAGACTCCGTGTACCTAAAATCGAGGTGTTATTCTAAAATCACATTTCATTTATTGACCCTGGATCGTCCAGACTTCCTGCCCTCTCCATGGGACCAACCTCGACGTCTCTTTCCAGCTTCCTCTTGCATTGCTTATAGCAAAATTTTTCAGAGTTGTTTATATTTGTAATGTCCAAGTCTTCACCTCTCTTTTTCTCTTGAATCCAAAGTAATCGGGCTTTTGTCCCTATCTCTCCATGGAAATAGCTCTTTTCACTGATGACCTCTATCTTGTTAATTAAATTCAGTGCTCATGCACAAACAATGAATCATGGAACATTTCATCTAAAACTAATGATGTAATGTATGGGGATTAACATAAGAATAAAAAAAATGAAAAAAAAAATTCAGTGCTCATATCCCAACTCTCTTTTTACTTGAGCCATCATCAACTTTTTCTGGATATATTTTCTTTCTTTGGTTTCCAGTACAACACCATCTTCTGAATGTCCTGCTCTCTTTCTGGCTGATCCTGCTTAGTCACCTTTGCTGGTTCCCCATCACCTGCCATTGGCAGGTTGGACTGCCTTGTGGCTCAACACTTAGACTTCTCTTTCATATTTATACTCCATATGCAGATGTTCTTTCAGGTTTATGGCTTCCAAATACTGTTGATCACTTTAGACTTATACCTTTGCCCTGAAACACCCCTTTGAACTCCAGATATCTCTACTTGGATGCTTAATAAACATCTCAAAATTTATATGTCCAAAACTGAGTTTCTGGTCCTTCCTCCATAATTTTATGCTTTCCACAGTCTTTTCCATTTCACTAAATCCATTCTTCCAAATACTCAGGCCAAACACCTTGGAGTAAACCTAGTGCAAATAAAAATGTGGGGCCGTTTATTAAAAAATTATTAAGAATTTCAAGACCATGACAACAGAGCATTAACTCAGAGGTGGAGCCTGCATGACAGATCAAGATACCCACCTATGAAGCCTGTTCACAATGTAATGATTGTAACTATTCACCTCTTCCACTTATGTGAGATCCAAGACACCATCATTTTTTAAAGATTTATTTATTTATTTTAGAGGGAGGGGAATGTGTGTGAGTGGGGGGAGTGAGAGAGGGAGAGAGAGAATCTCAAGAAGAATTCACATTGAGCATGGAATCCGACATGGGGCTTGATCTCATGGCCCTGAGATCATGACCTGAGCTGAAACCAAGAATTGGACGCTTAACCGACAGCACCACCCAGGCGCCCTGAACTATTTAAATGGGGTCCAACCAGGTTTCCGTGTTCCTCCTCTTGACCCTTCCAGTGTATTCTCAACTGAGCAGTTAGAGAGACTTACCAAAAAATAAATCAGATAATTTCACTCCTTTGCTCAAAGCCCTCCAGTGACTGCCATTTCACTCACAGTAAAACCTCCATTTCTCTTTCTCCAACCTAAGTTAGTATGTCATTGTGTCACACCTAGATAACTGCAATAACCTCCAAGCCTTCTTACACCTGTCTCTTCTGACTGTGATCTGCTCGCATACCTTAGCAAGACCAGTCTTTATGAAATACTGTTTTTATCACTTTACTTCATAGCATTCAATCCTTATCTTAAACTATTTCAGGTAAAAAACTCCTTTGTCTCTTACAGCCCTCCACAGTCTACCACAACTCTACAAAATGACCCATTGCTCATTTTTTCTCCATTCAAAAATCTCCATTCACTTTAGTCCGGCCAGTCTCAAATGTAAAGTTGACACTTGAACAACATGGGTTTGAGCTGCCTCAGTCACTTATTTGCAGGTCTTTTTTTGATAAATACAGTACATACTATAAATGTATTTTCTCTTCCTTATGACTTTTTAAATAACATTTTCTGTTTTCTAGCTTACTTTATGGTAAGAAAACAGTATATAATACACATGGCATGTAAAAATATGTGTTAATTGACTGTTTATGTTATTGGAAAGTCTTCTGTCAATGGTAGGCTATTAGTAGTTAAGTTTTGGGGGTGTCAAATATTGTATACAGACTTTCAACTCTGTCAGTGTCCCTATCCCTATGTCCTTCAAGGGTGAACTGTATTCTACATTCACCCATAATCCTGCTAATACTATTTCTCTTAGTAGGAAGCACATTTCTTTTTCTTTTTTTTTTTTTTTTGCTTTATGCCTGTCTTGATCATGCACATCCTCCAAGGCTTACTTTGTTTCTACTTTCTCCCAAAGCTTTCTCTGACTACCCTGGTTCTCACTGATTTACTCTGCATTCTAGTATCTATTGAATATCTATAGATTTTGGTACTACCTACTTCAACATAAAGCTATACTCTATGGAATTGGTCACTTAATACGTACCTTTGGGGGGTGCCTGGGTGGCTCAGTCGGTTGAGTGCCTGACTCTTGGTGTTGGCTCAGGTCATGATCTCAGGGTTGTGAGATCGGGCCCCGCACATTGGGTTCGGCACTCAGCGGGGAGTCTGCTTGAGATTCTCTCCCTCTGTGCCTCCCCTGGCTCGTGCTCTCCCTCTCTCTCTCTCTCTCAAATAAATAAATAATAAATGTTTTTTAAAAAGTAAGTACCTTATGCACGGCACTGCTGAGCCCAGGGAAAGTGCTCAAGGAAAGTGCTCAACATGCATTCCTTTTTTTTAACTCATTGTAGGCATGATATTGGGCTGTGTAATAGTTACTGATTTACTAAATATATGTGTTAACAACAAGCTGAATATAAAACCAACCAAAGCAGACCTTTTTGGAGTGTAGCAGAGATGGCTCGCAGAATACAAAAAATAGTGAGAGCTATCATTTATTTGAGTACTTGGTATAAATACTGTACTAATGGCTTTACACAGGTTAGCTCATTTAATCTTCTAATAAACCTCTGAGTAAGGCATCGTTGTTTTCCCATTTTAGTTATGGGAAACCTGAAGTTCAAAAGGGTTAAGGAACTTCATCAAGGACACAAAGCTAGGAAGTGGGTAGAACAGATTTGACATGTAAGTAGTCCGCTTGCACTGGGCTGAATTGCCTCTCCTAGTCTTCATCTGTTTACCATAAAATTGTAACGCCCTGGACCATTATGATAATTTCAACACAAAGTTTCTTATATGCTTTGCTAAGCTACAAATCATGTCTTTTCCTTTTTGCTATATTGGAGAACCGTGGAGGCTTTGTACTTTGTTTCCGACCAATAACCAGAGGAAAAATAGCCAAAGATTCACCCATTTTCTCAGTGATGGGCACTTCATGAGTCCCTCTTGCCAAGCCAGGGCCCACATGGTTTGTGCAAAGGGCCATCTTTCAGTCATTTACACTGAGACAAGAATTCCAAGTATTTGCCAGTCTTACAAATTAGTTTCCAGAAAGACTTATTTTCAGTAGTTGAGTTTAAAAACATTCTAAATTACATTTACTACAGTTTGTTTAAAGCTTTTTTTCTGGCCTATCTTTCTGAGTTGCAGCTTAATTTTTCACTGTCTCATTTTAATTTCTCTCTTTCTTTCTAGATTTCATCCTCTCATTCATTATTCTTTGTCTCCTTTCTGTTTCTGGCTTTTCTTCCTGCAGCTGGGCTTTTGTTAGAAGGGGTGGACACAGCTGCCCAACCATTTTCACATTCTTCACTGGGATGATTTTCTTGAGGTAAAACATCATTTAAGTATTACTCTACAATTAAATATTTCTGTCGTCCTCAAATTCTGAGTCTGACAGTGTGCCAATAAGACCCTTTGCAGTTGTTTGTATTGGTTTGGATCCTTCCCTGTTTGCATTATTTTATTTGTTCTCTGCTGGTTTGCCTTTTATGTAATATTTTGTTATGGTCCTCATTTCCTCTTTCTATTTTATCTCAGGCACCAACTTGGTTTCCCTGTTGTCTTTCTTTTTTTACAGGGGGAGATATTCATTGACTACTTTCCACTACAAATTTTGACTGCTTTTTAAGATAAATGTTTCATCATTTTGATGGGCCAAGTTTTCACAGGGTTTGGGGGCAATCCTGGAAGCAGGAGTTAGACTCTTTCTCCACCTTTGAAGGTTCTAACTTGTCCGTCATTCTCTTGGATTGAAGCAGGGACAGTTTGTATTGATAGCACTATTTAAGGGCACAGTGTTATACCACAAGAAAGTAATTTGTGCTGGAAACCTTAGACTATCTGCTTTGAGTCTTATTTCTAAGTGGAAATGTCTTTTAATCTTTCAACAGTTATCCTAGACTTTTTCAGAGTAGCACATTAGCAGACTTTTCAATAGAACATTAGATATTTAAACATCCAATTCTCATTGATGTACTGAATAGTGCTTATTCATTATGCCTAGTTTATCTCCAGATAAACAGGAAGGTATCAGGGTGCCCGATTTAAAGGCTGCCTTTTAATATTTACAGAAGGGAAATGGAGGAGGTGGATCCAGGGATGATACCAACATATTTAACAACCATGATCACTTGGGCGCCTGGGTGGCTCAGTTGGTTAAGTGTCTGCCTTCAGCTCAGGTCATGATCTCAGGGTCCTGGATTGAGTCCTGCATCAGGTTCCCTGCTCAACAGGGGGCCTGCTTTTCCCTCTGCCTGCCACTCCCCCCTGCTTGTTCTCTCTCTCTCTGACAAATAAATAAATAAAACCTTAAAAAAACAAAAACAAAAACAAAAACAACCGTGATCACCAATGAATGAATGGAAGCCAGGTTCAAAGTTGGGGCTTAGAGATTCCTATCATGCTACTATTCAATACTTTGGTTGTGGAATTATTGGGAGGCTGGGGTCCCAGTAGAGGGCACCAATGTGTGTACATGGGGGACTTCAGTTAGTATGGAATTAATCTAATACTTTAATAAGTAAGTACGTGTTAGTCTTGGGTGAGAGTGTACTCACAGTCGATTTATTAAAAATAAATCTGGTATTCAGGTATTATCATCCCTTTCCAATTTACACAGTGTGATTCACAAGAAGGAATATTGGGATGGCGTATGATTTTCCATGGTGATTCCTAGAGAAATATGTCCACATCAAGCTTAGATCTTTTTATTTTTTAATTTTTAAAAATATTTTATTTATTTATTTCACAGAGAGAGAGAGGGAGAGACACAAGCAGGGGGAGCAGCAGAGGGAGAGGGAGAAGCAGATTCCCCACTGAGCAGGGAGCCTGATGCAGGACTTGATCTCAGGACCCTGGGATCATGACCTGAGCCAAAGGCAGATGCTTAACCCACTGAGCCACCCAGGTGCCCCAAGCTTAGATCTTTATAAATTGAGGTTCTCAACTCTATGGTGATCAAAGGCTACCTTCATCTGCAGGAGGTTTTCTTATATTTTGAAAGCAGTGAACTTGGGATTGGGTTTTGTTTGTATCAGTTATTAACTATAATTTTGAGGAAATCTCTCAATAACTTTGATTTTGATGCCCCCTCTTTTTCAGTAAAAAGAAGGGAATTGAATCCATGAGCTCTAAGTTCCCTTTAAGATTTAACATTCTCTACTCCTATTTAAATACCGATAAGAGGGGCACCTGGGTGGCTCAGTCAGTTTAGTGTCTGGCCCTTGGTTTTAGCTTAGGTCATGATCTCACGGTCATAATCTCAGGGTCATTAGATTGAGCCCTGCATCGGGCTCTGCCCTCAGCGTGGAGTCTGCTTGAGAATCTCTGCCTCTCCCTGTGCCCCTTCCCCTGTTTATGTGCTCTGTCTCTCTCTCTCTCTAAAATAATAGATAGATAGATAGATAGATAGATAAATAAATAAATAAATAAATAAATAAATAAATAAATAAATATTTTTTTAAAATAAATAAGTACCAATAAAAAACTTATTTTGCCTGACACTTAATAGAAGATTGAGTAAAAATCAACTCATCTTTTAGGATGTGTAGGAAAAGAAACAGTATGACCAATTTCTGGACATATAAACTGTCCTCGATAATTCTATACTCATTTTTTCCCACACATCCAACCATATTTAAAGACTATCTGACTAAAATCTTTTTTTCTCTTTTAATTTGAATACAAAATCAAACAATGATTATATAAAATCATTTTTCTCTCTATATTTAGCATTTAATTACATTCTGAAAGATCACTATAGCCTTTCTGCAATGAGGGTACAGTTCCCCTTCATTCTTCTCTCTGCTTATATGGATGGTAATTTTCAGTGTTAATTTCAATTGAAGGCAGTTGACCTTTGTGAAAGTTCATTGTTTAGATTGCATTTGTCATTTTCAGAATCATGCAGAAGGGGCTGTTTTTCACATTAATGACACCTGTGCAGTAAGTCAGAACTATTAATATGTGATATCAACAGTCCATACCTTGATGAAAAGGAGGAAACAAGAAAAGATAATTTCTTCTTAAACTTTAAAAACTGCTCTGAAATTAATCTGGATCACACACGAGAATTCTGTTAGCCTTTGGCATTTCCACAGGTCTCTGAAGCACAGCAGCTAAATTGTTTAGGTCATGTGGTTCTACCTTCACACTGATAACCTGTTTTACAGACAGCAGCTTTAGTTCCTAATGATCACATTTTGATAATGCTCTTACTTAGACACTAAATCATGATCTTTCACACAAAACTAAATATATTCCCCTCAAGGTTAAGAATAATATTCTGCCTGTCCTAATTATAGTATCAGTCCTCATGCTTTAGGTCTTCTGTGACAAACATGCCATTAGTGAGGAAACTGCCCTAAAAAAATAAGAGCCTTGTTTATGGTTGAGGTTCCATATATTTTTATTGATGTTCGGTATAATCTTTGTTGGTTCTAATTTAACTGATTCTAATTTAACCATGCAACTAATTAAAGGATGAAGCTAGGAACCAGAAGCAGAAAACAGAAAGAGGGACTATAATAGGGAAAATCCAACCTGATGTTTTGGCAAAAATGTATTTGTTTTTCCATTTACTTACCCTATCCACCATTAAAAAATTATTTATTTGGGGCCTAATATTTTCTAGACAATGTGTTAATTTTGGTGATATAAAAACTAAGGAAAACAGACTTTGATCCCAAGGAATTCATCTTTTGGGAATACATCAAAGATATAAATTATTATAATATACCCAGGTTTGTGAAACTATAGAATCATATTACAAAGCAGAGCAATAACACCAGTAAGAAAAAATTATATAGGTCCTATCTATGCCAGGCAATCATCTAAGCATTTTATACTTAATCTTTTATGATAACAAATATGAGATGAGTACTACAATTATCATTCCCATCTTAACAGATAGGAAACTGAAGTACAGGAGGTGACTTGTCCAGTGCCACTCAGTGATTCTGGGTCCATCGAGAGGAATCATTTCTCATGATTGTGATGATTGAGCTCTCTCAAAGAAGAAATGTATTAGCTCCTGAGAACAGTTATAATGGACCCAGCACATGGCAACTACTGAGCCTGTAGGTCCTTCCAAAATCACATCTTGTACAAGGATGTTTCTATCCAGAATATCTAGAATGTTTTATTCTGACTCTGTTTCTTGTACTCTGAATAAGGCTGCAATGGGCACTAGTCTTAGCATCACATTTCTCTTTACAGATACATATATGTCACAATGAGTCCTTGATTTTAAAAAGTCAATTTTTTGAAAAGAGTTTACCAGCTGACAAATCCCCCCACTTTCACATCTTAATTAATAATGTATTGGTCACGTATCCGATAGGATATCTATCTGTCTCTCTGTCTCTCTCTCTATCATCTATCTATCTACAGGGACAGAGACAGAGACAGAGAGATTTATTTATTAGGAGAAATTGGCTACATGATTACGGAGACTGAGAGGTCTCACAGTCTGCCACCTGCAAGCTGCAAACCAATAGGATAGTTCCAGTCCAAGCATGAAGGCCTAGTCCAAGGACAGGAGAAGACTGATGTTCCAGCTCAACAGCTAGGCACAAAGAATGAATTCTCCCTTCCTCTGCCTTTTTGTTCTATTCTGGCTTTCTGTGGATTGGCTGATACCCACCCACACTGGGGAAGAACACAAGCTGCTTTACTCAGACTATTGATTTAAATGCTAGTCTCTTTGGGCAATGCCCAGAAATAATGTTTAATCAAATATCTGGGCACCCTGTGACCCAGTCAAATTGACACATAAAATTAACCATCCCAAGTACCAATGCATGAAGCATCTGATTAGCACCAAGTGTCAGGGACCCAAAAGGGGGGGAGGACCTTTGCTGCTGGCTGGTGTCCAGGTACTTTAACTGTGAGCCCACAGACATCTTTCTGGATAGTTCCCATTGCCTTGTGTTAGTTTGCTGATGCTGAGGAGTGCTAGATAAACTTATCATTCTAGTCAATCAAGAGAAAAATCATTAAGGAAAATAGTAATTCTGCTGCTATATGTGGAAGAAAAGCTTGTTTTATAAGGTTTAGAATATTACATGATCCATTTTCCACCTAAAATAGATTATACCCAATTTTGATGAGAAGGCAGGGAAATGAATTCACTTGTCATAGTTGTAGGATTGTAAACTGGCACAACCTTTTGGGAAGGAAATATGCATATATTTTGACGTGAAAAGTTATAATAGATATACACAAAGATAAGGGAACAGTTGTTAATTAGAGATAATTTATTGTAAAGAAAAAATTGGAAAGATGTACCTGGTAATAGGGGTTTAGCCAGGTAAATTATGTTATATCCAAACAATGGGATGCTACGTTGCCATTTAAAGATCACATTGTGGGAGATTATTTGTTGAAATAGGGAAAAGTTGATACTATATTTACTATTGTGTGAAAAAACAGACTAATAATATATTAGCATATTATTAGTATATATCAAACAATATATTTGGTATATAATTTTTATAAAGAAAGGTAAGTATATATGTAATGCAGAAATACATGCATATAAAATCTGTACTTATGTATAAATATATGTATGTGTATATATAGACATAGTCTAGAAGATTATAAAATAATATTTTACTGGTGATAGAATTGCAAGAATTAAAGAATTTCTTTTTTCTGCTTGAGCATTCATTGACATGAATTGTATAATTAGAAAAAAACAGATGAATGGATAAAGGAGATGTGGTATATATGCACAATGGAATATTATGCAGCCATCAAAAGGAACGAAATCTTGCCATTTAAAATGATGTGGATGGAACTAGAGGGTATTATGCTAAGCAAAATAAGTCAGTCACAGAAAGACAAATGCCATACAATTTCACTCATATGTGGAACTTAAGAAACAGAACAGAGGAACATAGGGGAAGGGAAGGAAAAATAAAATAAGATAAAAACAGAGAGGGAGGCAAACCATAAGAGACTCTTAACTCTAGGAAACAAACTGAGGGTCGTTGGAGGGGAGGTGGGTGGGGAGATGGAATTGGGTGATGGGCATTAAGGAGGGACTTGATGTAATGAGCATGGGGTGTTATATGCAACTGATGAATCACTAAATTCTACCCCTGAGACTAATAATACAGTGTATATTAACTAAATTTAATTTAAATAAAAAATTAAAACTCCACAGTAATTATTGCACATTTTAGTACTAGGTAATGAGAAAGAAATCCAGATAAAACCAAATCAAATAAAATCTCTCACTCTTTCTTCATTAAATTACTTTTTGTTATTATTTTTTTGTAAACCTGGTCCTTCTCATCCAGATTTGAGCTACTCTTTGCCCACAGCATTTACCGGTTCTTTGGCTAATGCCCTGCCTAAAGTCTTTAATAAAGATTAGTGTAGGTTGTTTTTACTTGAGTTAACTAGTCTACATTATTATCATCATTTTCACATATGAGAAAAGGGCTCATAATTAATAAAGGGGCAGAGCTTTGCATTCACATTGGTTTCATTTTGGTATATTCTAGATCAGAAGTCATCATATGGCAATAGTCCGGCTGAGGCTGGGCCACAGGTATGGATGGGGCTTAGCTCCCATAAAGTATCCTCTAACATTTAAAAAGCATGAGATTTAAAAAAAAAAAAAAAAGAAGAAGAAGAAGAAGAAGATAGCAGGAGGGGAAGAATGAAGGGGGGGAAATTGGAGGGGGAGATGAACCATGAGAGACTATGGACTCTGAAAAACAAACTTAGGGTTCTAGAGGGGAGGGGGGGGTGGGAGGATGGGTTAGCCTGGTCATGGGTATTAAAGAGGGCATGTTCTGCATGGAGCACTGGGTGTTATATGCAAACAATGAATCATGGAACACTACATCAAAAACTAATGATGTAATGTATGGTGATTAACATAACATAAAAAAAAAAAAAGGACTGATGAATCACAGACCTGTACCTCTGTAAGAAATAATACATTGTATGTTAAAAAAACAAAAAAAAACAAACAAACAACAAAAAAAGAGAAGCTAGTAGGAAGGAAAAATGAAGGGGAGGAAATTGGAGGGGGAGACGAACCATGAGAGACTATGGACTCTGAGAAACAAACTGAGGGTTCTAGAGGGGAGGGGGCGTGGGGGGACGGGTTAGCCTGGTGATGGGTATTAAAGAGGGCACATATTGAGTGGAGCACTGGGTGTTATACGCAAACAATGAATCAAAAACTTATGTATGGTGATTAACATAACAATAAAATAAAAAAAGAAAGAAAAAATAAAAAGCATGAGATTTTTCACATAAAAATCTAGATATGGCAATTCTCTTGAAAAACAGATAGCTATCACCATGCAGTTTGAGTTCCTACCTGACAGTGACTAGCTGGAGATGAGCAGCCCCGGTCCTTTGTAAATGGGTGCACCTGCTCCAGTTGGCCATGCTTCCCACCACCCCTTACTTCATCTCATACCTGGCTCAAATCCCTTGCCTAGATTTATAGCCATGTTAGTGTGCTATCCCATTTTGAATCATCCCTATTTTCATCATTTTGAAGGATAAGGATGATAGAATTGAGAAATGAGTATTCTGTTTACTATCTTAAGTAACATCTTCTAGATGGCAACTGACCTTTAATTTCAGGGTTTTTTTTTTTTTATTATTATTTTCCCAGAAAGACTGAAGAGAGAGAGAGAAAAGGAGAGACAGACAGAGAGAGAAAGGGAGGAAAGGAGGAAAAGAGAGAAAGGGAGAGACAGAGGGAGAAAAAGAGGCGGGGGGGGGGTATACACAACAAAGGCATTTATCAGAAGAATACATATAATGTCAAGAAAGCTGATATTTGGAAGATTTTTTTTTTCTGGTTTACAACTTTATCAATGCCCATACACAATTACTTTATTTGTATTTGAACAGTTCAATATTATTCAGTTTGTGCTTTAAAGTAAATAATTGAGTCTTTTTTCCAATTGCCTCAAGGTATAGAGGCAGAAAAATAATGAAATATTAAAAGGCAACTAGCTTCACAAATTTACTGAGATCAAAAACAGAAAAGGAGATTAGCTGAAAGTCCTACAAGGAGACAATGATGCTCCCGGTCCTTCGGGACACTGAGGCATCAACCAATGTGCCATTAAATAATAAAACCCGTGAGGTGTCGATGCGGGAGAATAAAAGCCTATTAAAGGGCTCCTAAGAGTTAAGGCTCTTGCCAGCAGAGCCATCTGTCAAGAGATTATGGAGAAGGAAATTTCTGCAGGAATTTTCCCTTGGGACCAGATGAAGCGCCAAGAAAAGGTGTGTGGCATCAGGAGTGAAGAGAAACTCTGAGAGTCTTCTGAGGCGCTCATCACAGAGAGGGAACTATCAAGCCACTGAGTTGAAAGGAAGAGCAGACAGGGAAGTCTCTGCATTGCCTTTGGCTGGAGAACCGAGGTCATAGGAAAAAGAGTTCATGAAAACAAACCTCTTTAAGGTAAGTTAAACTTTGTTGCATCGGATTCTGAGAATTTTCTGTAGTTCAAAGACAATGACATCACTGGTTGAATTTCAGGGGTACTCGTAAAACAATGAATATGAAGTTGATGAGTCAAATTGCAGAAGGTAATCAAACTTCAGCAAAAGTGGGAATGTAATTTTTTTGTTTTTGAAAGCTTGTATCTTTGGGGTTTGTGACAATATCCGAGATATTTATTTATAAGAAACCTACTAACACACTGTTTTTACTTATTTCTTCCAAAAAATACTGAGTAAAAAATAATCAAGATGGGCTCATGAGTATTTGCCTCTAGAGAATTAGGTTCATGCCATGCTGTGAAATAATTAAAAACCATACAACCGTGAAAGTTATAAGATTTATTAATAAGGGCAAATATTTCATGAAGTTCCTAGAATCATGTCAGGAAAAGATACTTTAATTTATAAGATTCTAAATAGATATTAGTTAATTCCCTGACCTATGTTCCTATATGGTACCACTTGGTGTTTTTTAACAATAATTATTCCTCATATCCTTTGTGATTGGCTTGTCCCCCCTCCTTTTTTTAAGATAAAAATGTTGATCATAAAGGTAGAATAAAAATATCACAGAGTTTTTAAAAATCACAGATTTATTTAGACTACAAGATAAACGTTATGTGTTTTTTCTTTTAGATTTTTTAAGTCAGAAAGAGAGTTTTATCTTTAAATGTCAGGGAAATAAACATGTAAGAAGGTACATTTCATCCTAATTTAGTAAATGTTTTTAAACCAGTAATACTGATAAGAAATTGTTAATCAGAAATCAGGATTAAACAGAATTTAATTCCATTTTATTTTGTCCTGATCAAAATAGAGACATTTTGTTTAACCCATTGATTACTTAGAGAAATGGAGATGAGCAGACATGCATATAAATTCTAAACAGGGGCAAGAAATAATTTTATCTACTGGGAAAGAATACAAAGTCAAATAAAACAGAGTTAGTTCTGAGTGATCACAGTGATCCAGTGTTCATGCTGGCCCTGTGCCCATATCAGATTATTGTGTCTGTAATTGGAAAGAAATCATCTTGTAAATTTAAGTCAAATTATTCTATGAATTCAATTGTAGTGGACAATTAAGTTCAATAACACTGGCTTTTGAATCTTCCTTCCTCTCCTACACCAAAACAAAATGAAACAAAACAATCAGTTTTGCCTGAATTATCAAGATATTGTTTAAATTATTTTTATTTCATTATTTCATTCATTCTTCCATTCATTCGTTCATTCAACCAATATTTAGCAAACACTGTTTAGCTGGAGGGTATTATTGGGCTAGTCATGAAATAATGAATGTGCACGTCCCTGCTCTCAAAGGGCTTACAGTCCATTACATGGCACATAACTTCTGCCTTCCACTTCAAAATAAGTTGAAAGACAAATATTATTTCACCAACATGAATTTAAGGTTAACAGAAGTCAAGTGATAGCAATAGGAAGTGTCTGTGTTAGTATTATAATTCAGGACTTTTCGTACATTGATTTTATTTGTACTTTAGTATCTGAAAAAAATGTTTAAATTAGCAAGGGCTGAGATGGGCATCATTTACTCTGCTCCTGTGTTTTCATCAAATATGGTTTGTGGTTCTTTAAAAAACATGGAATAGATTAATTTTATGTGTAGAAAAGAACAAAGAATTACTGTGCCACAAAATGTAGACTCAAATTCTACTGAAGATCTACAAATACTGCATTTTGTGTGTGATCAAAGACTTATCCCTAAATAAGGATTCTTCTCTAAATAGAGAGTCAATTGGAAATTGGAAATAAGATTCTTACCTGCTATATCCATTGTTTATCCTAAGATTGATTTGGGGATCTGTGCATTTCTAGCATTTTTGGCAGTATTACAATGGTTGGTCCTGAACAAAAGTGATATTTAAGTTTTTGAGTTATGGAGATCCTTTCTGGGATCTTTGCCAGAAATAATGAAGTTCTTGCTTGGATGAATGGGTCTGGAAACTGTCACTTCAAATAAAATGTGCTTATTATAGAGCACGATCATCATATCTTCTCAAAATAATAAAATACTAAGTTCAATCGTCAATATTTTGATAATGTAACATATGTACAAAAGTACAAATATAATATTCTTTTCATAGAGAATGGGTTAGTCAGAGGGAACATAAATTGGAATTAAGTACCATACAACTATTAGGAATAAAATCTGGAGCATTAAGATAATAGTTCAGTGGTCTGTGAGCAAAGAGAGCAACTGATTACTCTTGACTTTTTTTTTCTTTCAGATAAAATCAGTGTTAGGTTTCTAGTTAAGAGCTTGATGTGTTTAATCTTCATGTATTGGTCACAAAACATGTTCTTATACTATATAATTTTGAATATTTTCCCCCTTTTATTTGTCTCTTGAGTACATGGGATTAGAGAACACATAATTTGTGAGGCTCCCTGATCATTAAGAGGTGTGGCCACAGCTTCCTCCCTGCCTACCTACCACCTGAATGCTTTATATCCAAAGAAGTGATAGAAACCAAAACTTGGTAATGTGACTACTGTTCACATTCCATAAATCATGGGCAGCAATGAGGGGTTGTATTTAAGCGAAGGATGTTAATATCAAACCTCCTTGGTTTCAGCCTTAACTTTGCTAATTACTCCTTTGTGAGGGTAAATCTCTTACCCACTTTCCTTAGCTCTAAAGTGGGTAGAATAAATGACACTATTATTATTGTGTGGATCAAATAAGATAAGGTATGCACGGTACTTATCAGATTATAAACCCTCACAAATATTAATGATGGCGATGGTGATGATGATGATGATGATGATGATGATGATGATGAATGTTTGAAGAAATTCAGACTTTTCCAGGGCCTTTTCTGAATTCTTGCATCAGCCTTTAACTTTGTCCAGTTTGGGATGTCTTTATTGCATGCCATGCAAGCCACCAAAGACAGCTTTTAGAAAGTGTAAATCTGATCTTGTTGCTTTCCCAAAGTGGCACTCCATTTACCTTTGGCTGAAGACCCACACCCCTACCACAGACCACAAGGCTTCTCTCTCAACCTCCTGGCAGTTTTTCACACCTCTGAGTCTTGGCACATAGTGGTTCCTCTGCCTAAAATCCTTCCTCCTCCCCCCCCCCCCCCGGCTAATTCAAACTTAACCTTCAACACTCCGCTCAAGCTGTCAGGAAGACTTTTCTGATCCCACCTTCACCCACCCCTCTGTATACTCAGGACTGTGCATAGGTCTGTCTGGGCTCTAGTTTTCCAGTCTGTCAGCTTGTCACTTTCTTCAAAAGACTGTGAACTATTTGAAAACAGGGGCTATATCTTTTATCATTAACCCAGAATTTAGTACGATTTCTGTCACACAGAAGGTGCATAATAAATGTTAAAAGGTTGAGTGAACCTCCTCAGGAGCAGGCCTGGAGCAGTGATTCTTTTTTTACGAGTGTGTTTGTCTCCTGGGTACTGATGTCATGCAGAGGGACTGACATCAACACATGGATCCATAAGAGGTAAGGCAAGAATGGCCATTCTTGTTTTATCCTTTATGCTGCAGAGCTAGAATAAGAGAATCGGCTATAGTGCTTTTAATTTTAAATGTAATTTTTAAAAACTCCACATTGGCGGTAAAGAATGGATTATTTTTGTTGAATTATATATATATATGTATATATATATATATATATATATATATATACATATATGTATATATATATATATTTTTTTTTTTAATCAAACTAGGTGGTCTGATGTATTACCAAAGTGGTGCTAAGAAACTTCTGGGTCTTTGCCATTTGCTCTTCTCTTAGAGGAGTTATGTTGAAACTTGTGCTTGGAAGTCAAGATTGTAATGGTTGCTAGAATGATTTTATCAGTCTGGACGTAAAGATGTGGTCTTAGAAAACAAGATTAATACACACAAAATATTTTATTAGGCAAGTTGTGTTGTTACGAATGAATTCAGAATGCTTATGGAAATAATGAAGCTGTGTTATGAGACTCTTCTTAAAATTCTCACGCACCCTGACATTTTGAATATGAATTGGGATTTCATGTGGTTTGCATGTTTTTGAATAAGCAAATGTGGATGACTGAGATGTGATCCCTTTTGCACCATTAGTAAGCTGCTTCTAGAAGCTCCAATTTTGAATTTTCTGTGCTTTGAAAAAAAAACTGTTTTCAAACTACAGCAAGAGCCTATCTCCCCAGGTTCTTTCCTGCCCTCTCCTCTGGCACTTGTTAGGGGGCTCTGCTCCTGCTCATATAACAAGAGCAGCAGAAGAGGGAAACATCTCATTATAGGCCTGTGCTCATTGCTGCATTGCTCATTCCATGGCTAGCTGCAGAGCATTGGCCCCTGCTTTTTTTGCCACCCATGTGGACATGACCCTGCTTAGAGCCTCACTTTTCAGGTTCTCGATCCTCAGTACAGTGTAGTGAACCAAGTCTCAGCACCAGTTAATTGTATGGGTCTTGTTCTAGCACTAAACTTGTCAGGCAGCTGTGCAATCTCCAGGGGTTTTCTTTGTTGGTCCTTTACTTACTATGAAAAACAACTGTGTCACAAGCTGGTTTGGGATGAAAATATCACAACCCCAAAATAAACTGCTATGCCAATGGGTTATGCCAGAATAATCATGAATTAGACTAAAGCTATCCTACTTTCTGATGGAAGTATCAGCTTTCCTTCTATCCTTTAATCTTTATGATTTACTCAGACAGGTACCGAGGACTGTTTTTTATTTTTATTTTTAACAATATTGACTGAAGGTCTACTATGTACCAATATTGTTAAAAATTTTTTTAAGGTTTTATTTGTTTATTTGACAGAGAGAGAGAGAGAGAGAGTACAAGCAGGGGGAGTGGCAGGGAGAGGGAGAAGAAGACTCCCACTGATCAGAGAGCCCAACGTGGGGCTCCATCCCAGGACCCTGTGATCATGACCTGAGCCAAAGGCAGATGCTTAACAGACTGAGCCACCGAGGCACCCCTACTATGTACCAATATTTTGAATTAAAATTATAGTCATTGGGTAAATGAATCTACATAGTGAATTCACTAATTGCTTCTTTGTGGTTCCACGACCTGGCATAATCCTTGGGACATAGTAGATACTTAATCTTGATGAATACTTGAGTATACTAAACAGAATTGGACTATGTGGTATGTGTAGGCAACTTGGAGAAACTGTAGATTCTATTTCATTTTTAGGAAGAAAAATGAACTGGCCTCAGAAAATAAGGCCATCCTCCGACCATTCAGTTTCTCAGAGACATTTCAATGGGAGGACAGTCATTAGAAGGAGCCTCTGGGCCCCACTCTGGGATCTCCCAAACTGTCACTTTTTGAAGACTGCCTCTAAGTCATATTGAGGTTAACTTATTGGTTTTTTTCCATGGAAAAATTAACCAAAATTTCATTCAAAGTTATGTTTTCTATTATATGAAAAGTGGTTGTCAATGAGACACTCAAGGTCAGGGTTGATATCTGGCTTTATCTTCCTTTAAAAATGAATTTAATGACTTCATTAAAATCTAGGGATACATAAAAGGCAGCAATACTATCACTCAGTTAACAGATTTACTTATCAGTATTTCAAACAAGGAATTCATCAAGCTAGAAATTCTTTCCAAGGAACAGAACGGTCCTGTATTCAAAGAACATGAGGGCCATATCTCCTGTCATGCCCTTGATGACAATTCTGACACTGTAAATGTATTCTAGTATATGGCAAAAAGAAGCCTGCTTTCTGTCTCAGCTAGCTCAAGGTATAGGGATTGACCAAGAGAAGACAGACCTAAGTATTTGCTCTTCTTTAGAGAGCCAGTATGCTCAGAGCATCCTGGCATGTCTATTCTGAATCAGGTTTCCATATTCCCAAGTTAACCTATCTAGATGTCCTTAAGGCTGTTTATCCTTCTAGGTGTCCTTACAGCTGAGAACTGGCCTTGAGTAGAGTCAGCTCCCAGAGTGGCTCAAGATCCAAGGCAATTCAAGAGAAAAAAAACAGAGACAAGTACAAGGACACAGTAACTAAGACTTTGATAGATAGCCACTGAGGGAAAAATGACACACACACACACACACACACACACACACCACTTATAAAGAGATTGAGATATACTATGGCAGTGACTTTTTTTAATCTTTAATAAAGCGCTAAGTTCTTTAAAGAAAAATGGCATAATTAGAATAAAACTATTTCAGCTCAAAGAATCTATGGTTCTGTCAAGTTGGCCTTCTTTTTGACATACTTGTCTTTACCTGAAGACCTTTGTACCAACTATTCTGCTACTTGAAATGCTCTTCTATTTTCACATGACTGACTTCTTGTCATCATTTGTAATTTTCAACTTAAATATCAACTTCCTCAGAGTGGCCTTTCCTGACCACTGTAAAAAAGGCAGCTCATTACTCACCTGACAGTACCCTATTTTAATTCTTTGCATTGCATTTTACTCATCAGTATCTAGTATTTTTTATTGTTTACCTTTAAAAAGTGTGTTTTTTTAAAAATCTTCTCCCTTACCTTGGCATAACATAAGATCCTGTGAGTACAGGTTCTTGCTTGTTCCCTTTTTACCCCTGGGTTGACACATAATAGATATCCAATGAATATTCACACAGCGGATGACTTTTTCATCACCAGCGGTTAAAAAGTTACTTGGATTGAAACTGATGTTTAATAAAGAGTTGTTTAACTGAATTTGAGGGCTAGTAATAATGGGAGGGATTCCAATAAAACTATTTCTCTTTAACTCTCACAATTTTCTTTCACATTGTCCTTCTGTTTGCTAATTTGGTGTGAAATGGCCTTGAATTTTTGTCTTAGCTATTAAAAAAATCAAAATGATTCATACAAGTTTTAGGGAGTTTTAGCATTATATTGGAGTTTGACTTAAAGGCTGACATGATTTTTAAATATTTCACAATTGATTAAACAACCCATCAGAAATACACGGAAGGGTCACATTGATAAGATTCCTTTACTTTTGATTTGATATGTCTAGTCTTTTAAATGAGGAATATAATATTTAGATTAAAAATATTATGGCATACTTTTATTTTATTGTGTTGCATATTGCTTTTCTCATTAGTGTTGTCACTTGTGTGGTTTATCTCTATTGAATAACCAATGACAGAGGACTGCCACTAAAATATAATACAGAGTTTAGTTATCATGGTTTTATGAGGATAAATAGGATCAATAACAAACAAACAACTTATTATCATATTAAGCTGAATTATAACTGTTAAATATTAATTTATCTGTTTTGCAAATCTAATAATCTTCTAAAAGAACCCCAGTTTGACAATCTTCCATGAACATCAAGAGAGTGTTGTGACACCTGATTCCAAAAAGTCTTGAGTAATTTACTTAGATATGCTGACAACAAATCTGTACCAATTGATGAAAACAGTTGGTGCATATGAAACCCCAAGAAATGAAGGGACCATATTTGGGTCACTAAAGCATACCCCATGATCAGACTTGAGATTGAGATTGGCACATACAAAAGTGTTGCTATTTCTTTAATCCACCACACCAGTGTGTTTAAACAAAATTCTTTGATCAACCACTAGCTCCCCCACAACATACCTCTAGGTCCACTTGCATTCTGCCCATAACACACAGTGTGTCTGTGACTTGGTCCCCATGCTGTGGTTCTTGTGGGAACATGGTGAAACACCGTATGAGGTGCTCTGTCCCCCACTGCATCCTGGACCCCACTGTCCTGCTGGATTTTGCTGACATTAAACAAAATCTTTAGGGTTCAGGAAGGTTGGACAGACACATCAGAGGGAAACGTGCAAGAATGTGGAGCATCTCTGCTTGGCCTGTTGGGTTTGACATACCAAAATAGCCCAGAAGGAATAGCAGAGCCTTTTGAAGTAGCTGAGATGCTTTCCTGATGTCACTTCTCTGAGTTTTAGATCAATGCCTGGAAGATGAATCAGAACATGTGAGGAGAGTCACTGAGGGGAAATGTGTTGGAAAGGTTGCAGGAGTGAAGCACCCAAGCCCGGAGAAAAGGTGGGGTGAGATGTACAAGCAGGAAAAAACAAAGGGCTGAGTCATTGGAGGCCTAATTGACAATGGCACAGCTGTGACAACAATTTGCCGGCGGCCTGACCTATTTGATGAAAGGGCCTCTGCTTTCCTTGGAACCTCAGAGTTGCAGTGGCTCATAGGAACGCACCACTCGTGTTTCCAGCTGGCTCAGCCTCATAAATACCTAAACTCACAAGATGACATTTTTAATGCTCTGCAATTGCTATTCTGCGTTTGTATTTATTGCAATTCCACATATCCATTAGTGCATCTATCATTGATAAGTTTGTCACTGCTTTAGGAATACAGTCCATCATGCTGCATCAATTTTACTTTATAAGCTATTAATGTACTATAATGCAGCTTATAATAGCATGTGGATATATTTGATTAGGAAGGTGCCAGAGTCAGTCGGATTGAACTGGGAATTGCAAGAAGACCCAAAATCTTTATTTGTTTATTGTAAAGATGAACAGCCTCGGTGCACAGTGAATGTGTTAATATAACAGGTGTATCTTCTTCACTTTCTCAAACAGGCACTGAGAAGAACGAATTTAAGCCCTCTATTTTGACTCACAACAGACTTACAGTATTTTGTTGACACTTGACATGTTTATTCTTTTTTTTTTTAATTTTTTAAATTTTTAATTTTTTTTTTATTTTTTAAAGATTTTATTTATTTATTTGACAGAGAGATAGCGAGAACAGGAACACAAGCAGGGGGAGTGGAAGAGGGAGAAGCAGGCTTCCTGCCGAACAGGGAGCCCGATCTGGGACTCGATCCCAGGACCCTGGGATCATGACCTGAGCCATAGGCAGACGCTTAACGACTGAGCCACCCAGGTGCCCGACATGTTTATTCTTTTAACAAAATTATAATCATGTTTTAATATTTCCCGCATGCAATTAGCAGCTTTATTCAAGAGACAACGATGGCATATGAGTCCAGGAGATAGGATCAACTATGGCTTTCTGAAATGAGGTAAACAAACATATTAAAATCTTAGCGAATAAAGCACACCTTTTTAATACATGACTTGAGATATTTCTGGATGCTGTAATAATTTCTGCTAAACATAAACAAAACAAAAGTCACCTATAAGAAATATTTGAAATTGTAAAGAAGTTAACAGTACTCATGAATATAGACTATATAATTTTGTTCTGTAGAATCTGGCAAATCACTGTTGGTGTCCATGGACTCCAGAGGATGAACTAGGTCAGTACAGTCTGAGCTATTTTAACATTTCTGGCCATGATAAGATGCTTGAGCCATATTTTAATCTTATTGTACTGATTTGAAATTATAAAGGAAGACCTATTATTATGCATTTAAAAACTCTGTTTGTGAAGTATTATCAAACCCACCTGAGAAAACTGTTTTTTAGAGGGTTAAACATGGTAGTCAGGCAGATATGAACTTGAACCCTTACTGAATTACTTTTCAAGTGTGTAGCATCAGGCAAGGTAATAATTTCTTTAAGCCTCAGTTTTCTGTATGTTTACTGAAGATAATAAGACCCAATGCATAGATTGTTCTTAGAACTGAATGAGATACCAGGTGTGGTACTTTCACACAAGGTAATACATGTGGCTTCTGGAAAGATTTAGATGGCCCTGGATGTGATTTTACAAAATGATTGTCAAGCACTAGATTTAAAACATCCAAACTGAGAGTATCATACCTATTATATAAAAACATGATGTATAATAGATATGCACAGAAAATTTTTGGTAGGACATACAAAACATAATAAGGTAAGATAGCGTAAGATTGACTTTTCATATCATGTCATTTTATAGTGTTTGATGTCTTGCTCTTTGTTCATATTATTTTTATGATAAAATCCATAATTTAACTTTTTTAAGGATATAATTCATTAGAAAGAGTAACACATTTTCTGGCACATCGTGATAGCTCTATAGATGCTGGGAGTTTTTGTAACAGGAATTATAGATTCTCCTTTTCCCCAGGAAATGTGACAGACATCTTTGCTGCTCCTTTATTAAGTAATGTAAAGTTTGACTCTGAGTTTAAATGAGAGGAAGTTGTGTGGGGACAGATGGATTTACAAAGTCTGTGGGACAAATGTCTCCAAGTGTTGGTGCATCAGGAGGCACCAACAGTATGAAGGGCTGCTTAAAAAGACTGATAGCAATTTGAGGGTGTCTTCATAAACACAGAGCACACAGGAGGAGGAGGGGGCAGGGCCTGTGTACTCTCAGCTGTCACAGCTCTGGAAGCGGGTCCTGTCCGGGTTTCCTGTCTTATACAAGAGATGTGACAAATTGGAGTATGTGCAGAGGAGGACAACCAGGGTGGCATTGAGAGCAGAGTCCATATCGACACGGATAGCAGAAGGACCTGAGGACCTGGGGAGATAAGGCAAGGGGGCCCTCCTAGTGACAGTTCCAGCATTGCCACACAGAAGAGGGATTCAACTTAATCTGTGTTAGTTCCTGAGGGCAGAACTGGGACCACAGAGTAGAAGTTTAAAAAAGACATATTTCAGCTTACAGCTGCAGCTAAAACCCAGCACGTCATGATTTATAGCAGCAAATGCTACCCTAGGCAAGGGTAGACTTTTCTGTTAAATTCTGAAGATAAAATGTACCAAAGCATCTGGATTCTTACACGGATAATGTCCCAAACCTAAACTAAATAAATAATCCCCACAGATACAGCGTTACAAAGGTTAGATACATCCAGTGGGTGAACTCTGTCTGCTACAGAGCCCCTGCCATCCGAGGCTCTAGCTCATTGCCGCCCCCATCTGTATTCAAAGCCCATCATGTGTGACTCTGCCTCCTCAGTGCCTTTACCCCATCCCTCCATTCTGGTATCACAACGTGCAGAGTTCAATACTGGGCTCCCCTGCCCACTGACGCTGGGCTTGTCTCTCTGCCTCCAAATCCCACCCCCCCTTTCATCCTCTGTGCCCTCCTAAAATGTATTTCTTCTCATCGAAATGTAAACTCCTTGAGGGTGTAAATGCAATGTATATTTGCGTCCTAGAGTAGAGTAAACCTCAGTAAATTGAATCACACCCCTTTATGAAGAGTAAAGGGGGCAATTACAGTTTTAAATATAGATTGAAATCTTTATTAGAAAACCATTCACTACCTCTTTCTGGCCCTTAATCTTGCCAGAGATCATCTGTCTCTGAAGGTCGTAAGCAACAAGAAAATATGAAACACACAAACAGAAGAAGACATTTATTTATTATTTTATTTTTATTTATATTTATATTTTATATTATTATATATTATATATTATATTTATATTATTATTTTAGAGAGAGAGAGAGACTGCGGACAAATGGGGGGAGGGGCAGAGGGAGAGGCAGGCAGACTATCTGCTGAGCCTGATGTGGGGCTCCATCTCATGACCCTGAGATCATGACCTGTGCCAAAATCAAGAGTCCGATGCTTAAGGGACTTGGCCACCCAGGCACCCCCAGAAGAGGACTTTTAGATAATGCATGTGTAAACCTGTGTCACTCATTAAGGAAACCTATAGTAAGGGTGTATATTATTCTTTAAAGTTTCTAGGATTGGGTTAAGGATACTTTTGGATTTATCCATGGATAAAATTTCAAATACTTTACAATCATAGTTCCATACGGACTGACCAGTCCTGTCTTTAATGCTGGCATGGAGTTCGGGGTCCCCTACTATGGTAGACATTAACTCCTTGACTATAGGAAACTCATTATCAGTCCTGGAAGTACAATGATCAGAGACAAGCTAAGCTCAGGAAGGCATAGGTACATAATACTTAGCTTACATTGAGTAGCCAAACAATTTCCCTATGAGTGAGTCTTGTAGATATGGATGTGTCCCTCATTGATTCAGGCCAGTGGAATCTTCCAGATGTTAAGGCTTATCAACAGGCATCCTCATTTTTCTCTCTGGTCTCCTCTACCCTGCTCAAAAGTATATTTGAAAGTTTTAAATAGCTAATGTAGGTTTCATAAGCACCTTACCTAAAATGAGGGAAGCAGGATAAGATCTTAGCCTATGCATCAAAAAGGGTGGAACCTCTGAATCAGGTTCAAATGTTACAGTAAACTACACCAAATGTTTGCTCTAAATTTCCAAAAATATAGCTCAAATCTGAAAATCTGGCACATTAAAAATAGCCTGTATCAGAAATACTTTTTATATTTATTTATTTATTTATTTATTCATTTATTTATTTATTTAATTTAAAGATTTTATTTATTTGACACAGAGAGAGCGACAGCGAGAGAGGGAACACAAGCAGGGGGAGTGGGAGAGGGAGAAGCAGGCTCCCTGTCGAGCAGGGAGCCTGATGCGGGGCTCAATCCCAGGATCCTGGGATCATGACCTGAGCCGAAGGCAGTCGCTTAACCGACTGAGCCACCCAGGCGCCCCTGGAAATACTTTTTAAAAAACTTCCCATTACTATTTATTTAGGGAATGAAAAGCATATACTATACCGATGGGAGGGGAAAGACGTTATTTCTAAAATTTCACAAATCAAATTGTTCTTACAAACTTACCAGAAATTGTTCTTACACTCATTAGCTCAATTTAATAAACTATTGTTATTTGCATTTGCTCTGTGCCATGCATAGTCCTGACTGCTACTGGATATACATAGACTAGACAAGTCAGCCTAGACAGGGGCACTAAAGTCTAGGCAACTGGCATCTCTTCCTATCTTTATCTGAATTGTAATTTTCCCAATAACTTGTTTAATTTTTAAAATCTCTATGGTGAGATGAGACTCCATAACGGCAAGAACCTTTTCTGTCTTGTTTATTAGCAAGATAACACCAGCAGTGATTGCCACATGATTGGTGTTCAAAAAATGTTTGCTGAATGGATGAATTAGTAGATGACCAAATTATTATATTTCAAAGTAGAGTAATATAACTATTATGAAACAAATACCCATAAAGCACTGGGATTCAAAGACAAGCATCTTGTATTTTAGGGTGGGCGTTAGTGAATGTGTCATTTAAGATATCCACTAAAAGTTTGTATCCCATGTACAGAGACTTGATCAGCTTGAGATAACCCCTCTCCATCCCAATACATTCTAAAACTATGGTTTCACATTTTGGTCCCATCGGGTAGAGGAGAGATATACAAAAGATAATGTTTAATTATTGCCCCAACTTGCACCTACCTGCAGAGCCTGTGCAGTCATTGTCCCCGTCCTTCCTAAAACAGAGAGAGGGAGTGATCTTTGCTTGTGTTTATAGATGACAGAGCTGAAGGTATTTCAAGCCATGTGCATGAGTGCAGACCACAAGATCAATGGAGCCCTGCAGAGAGTTCCACAGGCATGGTATGAATGACTTAGTCCTTTCCTCGCCTAGGAGCTGCTGGTGGGCAATCCTTTTGCTGTTAGCATCCCACTTGTGTGTTTACTCTTGGGCAGTGTGACATTATTCCTCTAGTGTGAGCCACCCCATTCTGAATGCTTCATGCCAGCGTGCACTCCTGTTGCTACCCAGAAAATGACAGCTTTTCCGCATTGCCTCTGGTGGTGACTCACAGCATCCCTATCACTTGTGATCAATGGCTTCAGCTCCCTTTTCCTCTGTTTCTTTCACATCTGTCTCTGTTGGTTCTCCTTACACTCTTAGCTCAGCAGTCCTTGGTGGTAATAGGCTTGGCTTTGATGCCAGTTGGCTTGCAGAGTAGGAACTCAGTGCTGGTGACCCTTTCTTGTCATTTGAGGTTACACCGTCATTACTGGCAAAATAAACACAAGAGATCCTGAACTAGGATGTGACTTGGAAGTGCCATTCTGGGCAGGGCTGGCTCAGTCAAGAAATTTGGAGTGATTCCATTTGTTAGGAATTAGCAGTTCGGTACCCTGTGTATCAATGCATCTTTTGAAAGGCTCTCGTTAGCCCTGAATTGCCTGTAGGTATTCTGAATATATGCTCCTCCTCTGTTGTGTTTGCATGATATATTATCTCCTTTGGCTTTATGATGAGCAACACCATGTACACTTCACAAATAATCTATAACTGCTGATGTTCTCTTTCTGGGGATTAGCCAGTACATATTGATGGCCATGGAACTTTAGAAACTCACAACCTTATGATAGGAAAGAGCATCTGATGAATTTTCAAGGGGCGTTTCCATGTTCTTTATCATATCTTCTAATATAGTCAACTAAGGCACACTTCACTTTCTGGTGTCATTTTGACATCCAATTTAGGGGTCACACTAATTCCAAGTCAGCAACACAATACCACTGATAACCAGAGTGTCTAGTAATACTGGCTATAAACATATATAAACTTCAGCCAGTATTATAATATTTATTATTTATAAATATATTAATATAACATATTAATATATAGTTATATATAATTTATAAGCCATTTGTATAATCGATCTATTTATATATATTTACATATGTGTTATATATATATTCTCTTTGTAAACTAAAAATCTCGTTCTCCCAATGACCCCTTACTGATTAAAGCTATTTTCTTTTTTTTTTTTTAAGATTTTATTTATTTATTTGACACAAAGGGAGAGAGAGACCAAGCACAAGCAGGGGGAGCAGCAGAGGGAGGGGGAGAAGCAGGCTCCCTGCTGAGCAGTGAGCCCGATGTGGGACTCAATCCCAGGATCCTGGGATCATGACCCAAGCCGAAAGGCAGATGCTTAACTGACTGAGCCACCCAGGCGCCCCTGATTAAAGCTATTTTCAGTCATAATAAGAAACTGGTAAGAATTATTGTTGAGAAGTGTAGTCTCTAATTTTAAAGATCAGCACGATACATTTTTCCAGAGAATCTAAAAGATTCCTCAAAACTCTTTTTTCTACTTCATTTCAATAAAGTGGATGAAGTATCTAGTTGTTTGGTGCCTGACAAATGTAGTTGTTTTGTCTGTTAAGATATGTTCAGCTTGGGTAAGTGTAAGTGTTAAACCCAAATGCCAACTTTTGATTTATTTCAATGAGCCATGCTATCTCTTTAGTATCAAACTATTAGCATATGTAAAATTGTGAAGAAGGCTAAATACGCAGTATTTTCATTTGCTTGAAGTTTTTCCTTTAGCTTGATTTTAATGTCCTACTTACATGAGTCAGGCCTCTTTTGGTTTTAAGTCCAGGGGCTACTCATTTAATCTACCTTCACTTAACCAATTCTCTAGGTTGATAGACGCCCTCTCTGTCCCCCATAAAATGCACTAAAGCCCACAGCTTCCTAAATACAAGTGTTAGATATAAGTTCTTCTCTATCATTCTTCTGCACCTTTTTTTCTATTAGTAAGCTGAATGCTTTGAAGAGTAGATGATGTTTGTTTCCAAACCTGTTCGTGTTTATTGTAGTATTATAATTATGTAATTTAATTTAGTATCTGTGTCCTGATGAATGTGGGTAAAAAGGAGTAGTTGTGGGTTGAAACTAAATGAAATATTTGGGAAAACTTGGTAAGGGCAAATCATTAAAACAATATTGCTCAGACAGGGTGACGTACAAAAGTGTTGAATTACTATATTGTATACCTGAAATTAATATAACACTGTATGTTAACAAACTAGAATTAAAGCGAAAACTTAAAAAAACAATATTGCTCAAGAATCAGGTGTGGGTAAGACAACTATGAATCCAGAAAAAAGATCTTTAAAATTTGGAAGATTTATATACCCAGATTGCTTTACATTTGGCTTAAAACTCTATTTCACCTTTAAGAAGGTTAAATTAGAAAGCATGGTCATTGTATTTTGGCTATGGCTTGTACAAGAATAATAGTAGAAACTCCAAGTATAAGATATAAAAATAATTAGAAGTAAATATATACATTTTTGTATTTTAAGTTAAAGGGTTTAAAGTGTCCATCACCTTTATAATTTCCCACTGGAACAGCTTTTTCATTTAACCAACTATCTCTCCTGGTTAAGCTTCTTTTGGAAAATGGATTTCTCCAGTAGCAAAAACAGACTTTGGCTTGCAGATTTACTAGATTAATGCCAGTATATCATTGAATCCAACGATGAACCACAACCCAGGAAAGGAAGGAAGCAGGAAAGCTCTGGAAAGCTCAGAAGCAGGAATTTGATTTGTGACTATTCTCACTACATCCCTGCTCACATGAGCCCTACCACATTTCAGTCTGTGTCTCTAGATTTTATTTTATTTATTTTTAGTATATTTTTAATTACTGAAGTGTAGTTGACATAGAATGTTCTATTAGTTTCAAGTGTACAACATAGTGATTCAACAATTCTATACATCACTCAATGCTCACCATGATGAGTAGTCATAATCTATCTCTAGATTTTATTTTTCAAGTTTCTGGAAAGGAGAAACTGAATCAGCTACCCTTGAATCCATCACCTATACTGAATTAATCACTTATATTCTAGAGGAAGAGGTTGGTTTTATAGTCATGAATCAAGAAACTATTTTTGGAAAGGGAGAACCATCATGAATCATGCACCTGCCCCCAAGAAGAATGTACTACACCCTTAAAATTGATTAAGGATTAGAAAAAAATGGAAAGACATTTAGTGGTATATATAATGAGGAAGGGGAATTTTTTCCACCAGAATTCTGGGGAGCTTTTCCCAAAGCTGAAAGATGTCAGAATGCAGGATGAGAGTATAATTCCTGAAGACATGAGAGGCAGAGAGGATCACCTATAGGAAAAATGGGACTTTGGAGGGTAGGGTAGGGAGCAAGGGTCTGGAAGGAGGAAATCAGAGGGGAGTAATATTGTGCTGAATGGCTAGGAATGAGAGAGAGAGAGAGACAGAGAGAGAGACAGAGACAGAAATAGAGATAGAGAGAGAGAGATCTTGGCATCTGTCTTGTGTATAGAGCACTGAGGAAAAAGAAGATCTAAAGGAGCTTTCAGAACATTTTTAGGATGAAGCAACGCATCAATACCTGTATCCTCCTATTAAAAAAAATGTGTCAATGTTATTTTTTAAGGATTTTTGATTGTTTTGGATAAGCAAAAGCAGGTCACTACAGGGCAGCCCTAATTGTTTATGCTAAAATATCTATAATGTAACACATACTGACCACACTAGTTCAGATTTAGCATTGCTTTTGGAAATCATTACTGTTCTTCTCTACTCAGAAGAGTTGTATTCAAACACATTTATACTATTCAAAGTAAAATACACAATTAGAAACTCAGTTTCTAGTCCTTGTTTCTACAATTAATAGGTCTACAGACTAGTATTTCTAAGCCTCATTTTTTTTACTCATAAATGTGGCTGATGAATTTGAATAGCAAATCAGCTGACATGTGCAAATGTGTAGAGTATAAAAGCAAAATATTATTCTAGCATGAAGTTATCAATTGCTTATTGACCATGTACTCTTACTCATTATGAAACTTAGAATCCTAGAAAGGTAGAGATAAAATAAAACAAATGTTAGTAAATATTATCGATAAAGGGATAGTATCCATTCCGTACCTTTTACTCACTTCCCCTTTATTACTTCTTCTGGGAGATCACAAAGATCACTCATCTTTTTCTCTAGCTTCCTCAACACATTTAGATCTTCTCTAGTTTCTCCCTACACACCTCCAGACAGGATACAGCCTCTCTAGTTCTCTTCCCACACAGCCCTGAAACAAATATGCGCTGTCCTTCTCTTTTTTAGGGTTTTGTCGCTAAGAGCTACCTGGAAATAAACACAAAGAACGAAAATAACACATTAGAGAAGTTACCAACTCTCAAGATACATCAGTATATTTTTGGCATATTTGGCCCTTTGTCCAAAAGGAAGTATATGTGTGTCTAGCCCATCACAATTTCTCATTAGCTTTTAACTTTAGAAGGTCTTGGGGGTGTTATTATATCCTTGGTATTTTATTTATCTCTGGGTAGGGCTTCTAAGATCTTTTTTTTTTTTAAGATTTTTATTTATTTATTTGACAGAGAGATAGAGAGTACAAGTAGGCAGAGCGGCGAGCAGAGGGAGAGGGAGAAGCGGACTCCCCACGGAGCAGGGAGCCCGACGCGGGGCTCGATCCCAGGACCCTGAGATCATGACCTGAGCCGAAGGCAGACGCTTAACCGACTGAGACCCCCAGGTGCCCCGGGCTTCTAAGATCTTGATAAAAATTTTCTAGTTCTTGAAGAGAAGAGCTTGATTTGAGTAACCTCCTATTTGCTCTCCTCTCCCTGTCCCCACACCCTTTTTGTCTATGGCATAAAACTGTCTCATTATGGATGATGATCTGAGAATCCTGTTAGGACAAAACTGCGACATCCCAGTGTGCTCAGTGTATAGCAGATCCTTTGTAAATTAAGGAAACTCCTGACAAGTACCTGCAATTTTAATATCCCTTTGTTCCTTGCAAAAAAAAAAAAATCACCTTAGGTCATTTTCGACAGATATAATTTGGGTCTCCTGTATGTGCTGGATGAAAAGGGACATGTATGAATTAGTTTTTACTGCACTGTATATTGCAAAAAGATTATAGCTTTCCATAAACTTAACTCATAAAATGACATTCAACGTAAGTTATATCTTTCCAGAGAGATTCCCATGGAATGCCTCTAGTTTTAAAATAGTACTCATTGTTTATTGAACTAACTTAAAAGAAATCAAAAGTGATTATGCTTATGTTTTCTTAAAGAAGAAAAAATTTAGATTTTAATCTATTCATGTTCCCTCTGTGAGAGTATGTTCCAACTGAGAAATGGGACAAAACAGGAAATACTTTATGATTTTTTATGTGAAAGGGGGACTATAACCATCACTTCTGTTTAGTTTATAATTTTTCAAGTGTTGCCAGCCTTTCATCCCCTCCTGATGGGGCACTTCTTAACTTTCATCATATACAGTTATACAAATGGGTATTAACAGAGGAAAAATTACATGAATTATTTAGGAAAGCCAAATGCTTTAAGCATTACTGTGAAAAGAAATAATTCAGCATTATCCTTATCATCCTTTGTGTATAAAAAGCCAGTAGTTACTTACTCTGGGAAAAAATGAAATATATCCTTACGCCAAAATTAAATTGAAAAAACTTTTATACGTACATAATATATGTTATTATATTATGTATATTATATATATAGTATATACTACATATTGCAAATAAGGTGTATATTTTTCTAAAAATATTGTGTCTCTGAGTGTTGTATCTGTGAGTGGTATTTAAAGACCATTTATTAAATTCTGCCATGTAATTCCTTTCGCATAATGTAAATCATTCCAGCCACAATCATTAAAGTGCTTTTAAACAGTAAAGTTCTATATCAGTAGGCTGTATTACTATTATTACTTCTATGGTTTATTTACACCCCTATACACTGCTTTCTGCATTTTATGTATTCTTTTATTTGTGAAAATCATTGACAGCACAATGAACTTTCCAAATACCACAAACTATGCTTTTTACAAGCAATCTAAGGGAATCATTTAGAATTTTTGAATAATAAAAAATGAAATCAATCTCTATTTGTGCAAGTTCCTAGAGTGTTATGAATGCAATGTGATCTTGGTATTTGCTTATCAAAGGAATGTACTAAAATATTGTAGAAAAGGCCATGGGGCATAGTGAACTCTATTTTATTATTTCACTGTCCTTTGACTATTAATTCCAAATTCCTCTCTCTTCTGTTGGTCTTAATGAACTTTAACAATGAGATAAAAGTCTTCAGTCTAGTGTTAACAAAAAGTGGTAGAATTTCAACATGAATGAGGCTTCATTTTATAGATGATTTTGTGGTTAATGAATAGTCTGCATTTTGATGTTTTCAGATCTTATTAAGAAAGTCTAATTCAATGAACAGTTTTCTTACTCAATGATTATTTTCTTATGTACTCTTCTCATTCAAGTTAATTCAGTAGATATTGATTGAATTCCTATACATGCTTCTGAAGTGGTCTTTTAAAATGACTGTGTCTAGTCTTTTCTTCTGTTCTTGTATTCTGTTCTTATAATACTCTGCTCAAGATGCAAAGTCCTAGTAGAGAGAATCCAGTTGGCCAGACTTAAGTGAAGAGCTGTAAAAATAAAGTTTTGGCAGGAGGAGCCAAAACTGCTTTTACGTCTTAGAGGTAAGATAAGCACCTGAATTTATCTCCCTAAGACTGAACTCATTGGGAGAAAATTTCTGCCCAAAAGTTATACAGAGTGTGGTCAACAAAGGGGGATAGATAATGACCTCTATAGTCAAGAAGATAGGGGGATATTTAGGAGGGCCTTAAATAAAGTGTGGGTTACAGATAGACAGAAAGGGAGCCAAAAGCATTTCAAGAATGAATCCATTTGAATTACTGATATCCAATCATTCATTTTCTTGTGATCTGTTGGAGAGATAGCCATGCATCAAACAATCAATCACAGAGACAGTAACATTACAAGCTATGAAGAATGTTTGGGTCCTATAAGTTAGCCACTTTGTAACATGAGTCTTGATAAAGGTTCCTAGTTTACTTTATCTTTGTCTGAATTTCACTTGGTCGTTACTAGCTTTATTGTGAAATACTAACATATGTACATATGTTCACCTTCCTTACAGGGGAATTAAGACTACTGTGAGTTTTATTAATGACTCTGATGCCCTCAGAGGGAGGTTCAAAGTATTGCAAATAAGAGATGTGAGAAAATGATTTTCCTCAGTTGTTTCTCAATTCGAGTTTCACTTGTGCCTTTGACTTGTTATGTGACCCTGAGCAAGTATTTTCGATGCTCTGGTTCTTCAGATGCACATGTGAATATGTAATACTTTTATCATTGATTATTTGGTAGATATTGACTATAATAAATTATAAATTGTTTATAGAATTAAGTATTTTGCCAATTACATTCCTTACACTGATATTGACTATAATAGATTATAAATTGTTTATAGAATTAAGTATTTTGCCAATTACATTCCTTACACTAAGAGGAATAAATGCATTCTGGAATTGAAAACCACAACAATTTGAGAGTTCTGTGCTATTTTAGGGAAAAAAATAACCAAACATTTCAATATGAAGTATGCATGCATAGTACAAGAATGAGGTTGAAGCTTTAATGTCCTTCCAAAATAGCTTTCAATAACCTTTTAAAACTAAACATATATTCTTAGAAATTTATGGGATGCCTTGGTGGCTCAGTTGGTTAAGCATCTGCCTTTGGGTCAGGTCGTGATCCCAGGGTCCTGGGATCGAGCCCCGCATCGGGCTCCCCGCTCAGCGGGGAGCCTGCTTCTCCCTTTCCCTCTACCTGTTGCTCCCCCTGCTTGTGCTCTCTCTTTCTCTGGTAAATAAATAAATAAAATCTTTAAAGAAAGAAATTTGTATAAATGCTATTTCAACTTTTCCTGGTATTTTGTAGGCCAATGAAAAGATAGCTAATTTTCCATCATCAATGATATCAGATTTCCTGGTTTAAAAATATTGAGAACAAATAAATATATAGTTCTTTCTCAATTTCTGCACCAAGAAAGCAATGATGTATACTTTTAAATAGCAGATAATGTAAGCAATGCTTATGTGACTAGCTTTGCAAACCTCCTTTTAAGTGGGTTTTAATTCAGGTATTTCTGCTTTGGGGAGAAATGATTAGTCAGAACCAGCCTTGCATAATTTGGATCAATAGCAGGTTACTTGGTTATGTGGTATGACTTGAGGGGGCAAATCCAAAAGTATCTTAGTGTCCAAAGTACCTGAAAATCTCACCAAACTTATTGAAAGACCTGGTTAAGAATTAAAACCTTATCTTGGAAAAGCAGAAAATTAATTCACTAATGCCCAGAAACATGTATGTTCTCCTCTTCCTATATCCAGTTCCATCTCCCTCTGCTCCTCCCAAAAAAGCCTCCTTCATTCTTTCCCAAACACTCCTGTAACTACCTGACTTCCATTTCTTCCTATTTTGGAATTGGCACCCCTTTTCTTTCTATTTGCTCTAATTCTATATTAGCCTTTATTAGCTATATTAAGCCTTTATAGCTTAAGTTCTGTCTTCCATAAAACCTTCATTACTAACTCAAGTTGAAAGGCACTGTCCTTTTTCTGAACACATTTGAGCTTTGTGGTCTATATGGCTTCCTTAGTTTTTAAACATTTGGTTTTGCTTTGTGACATCTAATCTATTGTATGTTTAATTTTTTAATTGTTCTTTTTCCTTTTCTTTCTTTACCACCCTACCCCCCCTTTTTCTTGTTCAATATATTCTTCACACACCGTCCAGAATGACCCTTCTAAATACTACTCGCCTGTTTAAAATCCATTACACAACCAATTATGTCTAAATTCCTTACCTTGACTTATGAAGCCACATGGGTCTTTCAAATCATATAATACATTGAGCTCTTTCCTGCCTCAGGGCCATTGCCAATACCAACTTTCTGCCAAGAATTCTCTCTGCCCATCTTTTTTCCTTTTTTTTTTTTTTTTTTAAAGATTTTATTTGTTTATTTGACAGAGAGAGACACAGCGAGAGAGGGAACACACGCAGGGGGAGTGGGTGAGGGAGAAGCAGGCTTCCCGCGGAGCAGGGAGCCCGATGCGGGGCTCGATCCCAGGACCCTGGGATCATGACCTGAGCCGAAGGCAGACGCTTAACGACTGAGCCACCCAGGTGCCCCCCGCCTTTTTTTTTTTTTTTTTTTTTTATGTGGTTAGCTACTTCTCATTCTTTAGAGCTCCATCTATGTGTTACTTCCTTTCAAGTCTTGCTCTATGTCGTCAAAACATGATTCTCTCTGGGTTCTCTTTTATTTTAAGGTCATATTCCTTTCTTTCATCTCTATCCTGATATTTCCATTTATCCCTCATAATTTACTCTTCACCGTTCTCCACCGCTCTCTGCCCTGGAGACTTGCTTTGTGATCTGCATCATTGGCCTTCCTGCTCTCTGGGTTTGGGCTGGGTTTGGCCAATGAGAGCTGAGACTCCGATAGTAGTGAGTGGGGGCTACATAGCCCCTCCCCTGGCTCCCTCCTTTCCAGGCCATCCAGTGTTGCTTGTTTCTTGTGAAGTAGATTTTGTATATTTCCATCTTACAGATAAAGAAGGAACCCAGAATGGTTAAGGGATTTACACAATTACACAGCTACAAGTAGTAGTGTCAGGGTTTAAATTTAAGCATTTTCTCTGCATCACTCTGCCTCATTTAATGATCGAAACAATCACTTTGTCCAACTTTTATTTCTTACTCCAGTTGAAAGCACAAGTCTGAGCTTTGTTTCTCCATCTCTTTGCCTCTAAAATCACTCTCTTTGACTTATGCTCACAACAGGGGGTTGGGGGAAAAGTCATCATAGTATTTACACCCATCTGTGTTGACCTGTAGAATCCCTGC
Organism: Mirounga leonina; assembly: GCF_011800145.1. Taxonomy (NCBI): domain Eukaryota; kingdom Metazoa; phylum Chordata; class Mammalia; order Carnivora; family Phocidae; genus Mirounga; species Mirounga leonina. Next base: position 61,734,041 of record NW_023270426.1, on the reverse strand, counting down.
AGAATTTATCAAATGTGTTTAAAATCATCTAGACCTGTAACAGATAACAAGTGATTAAATTAAAAAAAACAAAAACAAAAACCAAGAATAACCACCTTGAAATGTATCTTGAAGACAAGTATAGTAATAGCTTACTTTTAAGAATTACTTGAACTTAATTTCTAGGTTAAGCAAAAAAAAAAAATTGCTTGAGATTTTACAATATTGAGCTCCATATATTGTCTACCACAACAATGTTAATCAAACCTGTAATGAGAGAAGATTTTTGAAATCATTATGTGAGAAACCCTTTGGAATTTCTATATGAGATTTTGTTAACAGGAAAAAGTTTGCTACTTGGATTTTATTGAGAGAACATATGCAAGAGCTGGTATGTAAACTCGGGCAGAATGCAAAATTCTTACAGGTTTTACATATTTGAAATAGGCTTGCAGGGAATAATTGTTTAAACCTTTAAAGTTGGAACTTATTACATATTTTGCTAAAGCATTGTATGTCCAATACCTCACTCTTCCTTTAAATATGAAGAGCTGTATGAAAAGGTTTTTTATTCTCTTAAGGAGATCCATTAATCTCCTTAACCATAGGAAAGGCAAAAAACATGAAGGATAAGAATGAACCTTAATGTAAATACAGATAAATATGGCGACAGCTGTAGCTGAATAGTTACAGAATTGGCTTGAGAAACAAAATCTCTGTAGTAGACACACACACACACACACACATACACACACACACACTTTGGATTTATTTATGAAACAGCGTCTTCTAAACACAGAACCTTGCATTGCAGAAAAGGCAATTAAATAGAACAGCATGAGGTTGTCAATCACTTCAACAACTAACAAAAGCATCTACTATCAAAGCAAATAATGTAAATGTGCAAAAAGGTACCTTGCTATCAAAGCAAATAATGTAAACATGCAAAGGCAAAGAATTCTCTATATCAGATGTCACCATTTTAATGTTTACTGTTTTTGTGAATGTTTTTGTATATGTTTGATACTATATCAGTTGTTCTGAAATTTTATATAGAATTGGCTATTATCACTTCTTAGAGGATTTGGTCACCCTGTGAAGCTTTTGAAAGAGGCTGGGACTTTCTTTTTTTGTTGCTAGTGTTGTATAAATAAATGGACAGTCACAGCTTATCATCACTTAAAGATGCATGTGCATGCTGCAGTTTACTGAAACATGATTGGCTGCTACATAAATCAATCTGATAGAGATCGGTTCCATGACGAAGAGATAAATCATTAGCCAGAGCTTTTGGAATGTAATTCATTTTAGATAGTGATTATTGATGATCTAATTTTAGCAGTACATGTACATGTCTAGATCATGATTTTATATAAAATGTTAATGCAGAAAGATATATTAATTTTAAAAGTGAGTATAAAGAAACCGATTGGAAGTTTACATGCAAAACATGTTAATGAAATGGCAGGCTTGAGAAGTCTCAAGTTCTTTTTATTGCGTAAGCTAGAATGGAGCATATTTCTCAGGAAATTTCTTAAATGTTTTCTTAAGACATGGCAGCACAAAGAAATCTCCCCAAACTTCATTTGACTTATCACACCCAGATGACTGATGCTGAACATTTTGGATTTACATCTTCTGCATCTTGGCCTCCATTCCTACTGTTCTCTGTGTCCTGGGACCCACTACTTCTATTCATTTCAGTTCAACAACATTTAGTGTTCGTCCCCGCAAGGAAAGATCTTGTGCTCTGAAATGTACTGTTTGTTTTCTATCATGTGGATAAGTAGGGAATGAGTCATGTGTTTAGTGGTGCTGACGTCCGTAGCTCCAGGTGGCAGTACCACAAGACTGGTAAATTCGTGTTGAGAGGTGGACCAGCTAGACGGTGCCCAGGGCTCCTGTCTCTAAGGGACATCACTGGGAAATTAACAAGATGGAAGAATTCAATTTATTGGAAAATTTCCAAGAAAAGTTATATACTGTTGGGAGAAATACTTTGGAAGGCTACTTGGGGTGGGGTTGAGCTGGTCAAATAATAATAGCTAGCTAGTCACCAGAATATCTTCTCAGAAATGTCTTTGATTTACTGAGTGAAGTATTCAAATTTGGGTCAGTGGTTTAAGCTGCCACCAATAGGAATCTTCTTTCTTAATCTTTCCCTCATGAGGTCCTGTTTTTTTTTTTTTTTTTTAAGATGTATTTATTTATTTGAGAGAGAGGGAGAAAGAGACAGAGTCGGGGGGGAGGGGCAGAGGGAGAAGGACAAGCAGACTCCCCGCTGAGTGCAGAGGCCGACACGGGGCTTGATCCCAGGACCCTGAGATCATGACCTGAGCTGCAGGCAGACCCTTAGCTGACTGAGCCATCCAGGTGCCCCATGAGATCCTGTTTTGATTCAATGTGAACAAATATTTTAACTACATTAGTTTGCAGGGGCACCAGATTATTTCCCTGCCCAAATGCCTGATTTAAGTCCTTGGAGAAGAGGGCGGGTGAAATCACAATGGCAGACCTCAGAGAGGTTTTTATGTCATGTCTCTGGTCTTTGCTCCTGGCTAGCCCAGAGTTAGTCTTCTTGGGTTTTCTAATCATTCTCCAGCCTTTAACAAGAAAGTCCATTTCACCGAGGAGATACAGTATATTAAAAATCCTACTCTGAGATCAGCTTTGCAGTTTTTCTTTTCCATCTCCTGCCTCTCCCTACACAATCCCTCTGGTCTTCGCTTTTCCACCAAAAGTGTCAGCGTCTTGTCTAATTCCTAGCAGTTCCTCTGTCAGTCTATACAGTCTAAAATCTGAACTGATTAACCTGTCAGCCTCCAGGATCCAGTTCTTGCCTTCTCCTTTTATGCTTGAGACTCTGCCGTACCCTTATATCTTTTGATTCTGAGTGATCTCAAGCCACCAGGACTTCTCCTTAAATCACACTGGGTGCTTCATTTTAGTTGCTAACTCCCTGGTCGAAAAGGGTACCCAGGTGGATGCCAATATTTGATTGAAAATGAATGAGTAGAATCCGGAAACATCCTGCCTTTTAAACACACAACTCCCTGCTCCCGCTTCTTGATTTAAATAAATAAAGTAAGACAAAGCAAAGATTTTATTCTGAGAAAGTTTGAGCCATTGGAAAGAAAGAGAATGTTCAGAGAGAAGCTGGCATATATGATAATATAAAGGATTATATTCTTTGAAGATCACATCAGGTTTCCTTTTAGGAAAATAAATATTCCCCTCTGGCAATCACAGAGGATCTGAGGGTCTAGATTCCAGATGAGAGAGAAGTAAGTTAGCCATAGCAACATGAAGGAAGAAGGGTGTGTGTGTGTGTGTGTGTGTGTGTGTGTGTTTGAGTGTGAGTGTGTTTGTGTGTAAAAGAGACTTTAGTAGGGATTCCCTGTGGAGGTATACACATTCTGGAGGAATCACACAAATCTAGTATCCTGTCCTATTTCTTTTCTTTCTTTATATTTTTCCCTTGTGATTTCTTTCCTTCTGTTATCCCTAAGCCTTCAACGAAGTTTTGCTAAATATCTCAGCTTGCTATTGGCTGTGCTCCAGGGAAAAAATGAGATAAGCCCATGTCCACACTTGGCACAAAATGGCACGAGGGGTGCAGAAATGGCAGAAGTCAGAGTCCGGCAGCAAGAGGTTGCAGGCAGAAGGGTGTGGCAGCAGACAGAGACAGATGGCTGGCTGAGGGGGAAAGTGACAACCAGCACACATTCTTGAACATAAAAGCAATCTCGGGGATTCTCAGAGTTACTAGGGCACAAGAAATTGCTAAAAGACGAAAGTCCCTCAGGGTGGGGTCTCCGAGTATTGTTGTAGAGTCATTAAAGGGAAGGGTGACCCCTGGAGGCCAGAGCAGCCTACAGCGCGGACTTGCTCAATTCACCAATTCCTTCAAGATGCATTCCTTGGTAAATAATAAAAATTGCCCACCCTGCCCGAAATGCCAGCTAAGCATTTTGAAAAATGCATTATTTTATTAGACCTCCTTATTGAATTAATGTACAGTTAGGGCTAAAGGAATAAATGCGGACTTAGCAGTGTTTACCCTCCCAGGCACCACCTGCTCCTTGATTATCCTGAGCCAGAGATTCAAGTATCCTTACTCTTCCTGAAGAAACCACAAAACATTCCCAATGGCGTGAGTGTCCTCTCACCTCCTTCTGACCCTCATCCACCACCAAAATGAGGTCTCTTTGCTTGTGCAGGGCCTTATAACTGGCAGTGCTTTTGCTAGAGTTAAATGTTTTCTTCTCGCAGTCTAGTGGATAAACTTCTCAATGAGATTTGAGTGTATTATAAACTTTGGTGTTACTGGCAAGCCTATTGGTGGGGAGGTCTGTGTGCAGTGGAGACATGTTCTTTACTGAAACCGCGTAGCCAGAAAGTTGTGTTTGCAGCTTGATCCTGAGAGTGTTGGGATCTGATGGGCTCATGCTGAAACAAAGGAGTCTGCCTAGCTCTAGTGAGTGAAGAACTATAGCCAGGCCTGATGGATTATCTTTGAACCTTGTACAAATATGCTAGTCTCTTCTCAAATAACACTTTCAATTTTGCCAGTTCAGAGATAGCTTTTGTCTCCTTAAGCACAAGTCATGATCCCCCACACTGCTTCACAAGTTACCTTTGGATCAAAAGTAGATTTGTTCTAGAGCTTGACTACTGAAAAGGTCTACTTCCTCTCTTTATCCTAATTTATAACTTCGAATAAATAATATAATGTATCATACAATTCCTAATGGAAAATATTTTTCTAAAGGGCAAAACACAAGAATTATTTGATTAGTGTTTGATTCAAGGTGGCAAGTGTCAGAAGTGAAATACATTGAGATTATTTTAAATCTATAATTTTATTTGTAAAATTTTGGTTAATACAACTGCCTAGGCACCAAATGTAGTGATGATATTCCCAGAGTTCAAAAATCAGAGCAAGAAGTTGTCATTTATGGTTATCTGACTTTATGGAAGTCTCTATGAATGCTACAAACTTTTTCCAAGTGATGTTTTACAGAATTACTTTTAAAAACCCCAGAGGGTAAATAGTATTCTCAGAATAAACAGAAAAATGCTGACCTTGTCAGATTTAGCTGCTGAAAGCCAAGCTGTTTTAAGACTTGGAGGATCAAGGGTCGTGGTTATAAACAACACAGATTAAAAAAAAAAAAAAAAAGGAAGCAAGTAAGAAAGCTAAAAGGAAAAAAAAAAGTATAGTGGGCCGCACCATGAATATAAATAATAAATATGTTGACCTTGACAAGAAGGATCTGAGATATATTTATGTAAAAATAAGGCAAAGGAAAAACAACCCCCCCCCCCAAAAGCCCCTCAAACCCTGAGGCCCAAAACTACTTGAAAAAATGTTTTTTAGAGCATATTTAAAGCCGGAAATGAGTCACTTTAACTTCATCTGTTTTTGGTTTCAGAAGGGGAGAAAGGTCAAAGCTTCTTTGTTTTAAGTAAGCTGGTCATTACTTCTGAAGTGTAACATGATAGCGTTCAGGAACCTTAATGAAACAGGCATTTCCCAGACACCCCGAGCGGCAGGGGAGTTCTCTGCAGTGGCCGGCAAGCAGTGGGCTTTCAGAAGGTGTCTTCCACAAAGGCAAGGCGGAGTATGACCCTTTCTTGACTTTGGTATCTGGGTGGGTGTCTGTGGTCGCTTCTGTGGAGAGTAGGAGGCCCAGACCAGCCACTCTTTTCTGCAGTTTCATACATTCTGACCCATTGTAGCCCCATAACCAAATTCTTCCAGTTCTATTCAGTGTAAGAACTACACACAGAGCTTTGCATTTTATATGCTGCCCCCAATACAAGCGATGTTTTTTGTGAAGCCTAGACAAAGAAACAAGATAGGAGACAATTCTCATTGCTAAGAACACAAGCGCGAACTTCTAAAAAATTCAACATTCTTAAACCTACTAGATTTCAGCATCCTTCCAAAGGGAATGTTCAAGTATAATCTGTCTAAAACAGTAGTGAGGCTGAAGCTGATGGAGGAGGAGACGGATTTTAAGAAGTAAGCCCAGACCCTGCTCTGAGCCTTTAGAAGCCCAAACAAACTGCTGTCTTCAGCAGGAAAGATAGTGTGTATCCCTTTCTATGTCTTTACCAGATTTGTCAAGGTGAGGAGGTCTAGACCCCAGAAGAAGGAGTTTCGAAGCACAGAAACAAAACTTGTAAATGTAGTTGGACGCTGAGGATTTCCTAGCCTGTAACAGCACAGAAACAGGGGGTGGCTGGCCTACCCTTTGCTGCCCCCCTCTACTCTAGCTGGAACGTGCTGTTTCACATGGACCTCTGGACTATAGGCTGGTTGTTCCTGACTTTGACTTGGCAACCCCTTTCAGGCCTGCTGTATTCCTGACCTTGTTTCCTATGAGCAATATATTCACTCTGGGTCATCACTACCAAGCCTGTCACCATTTTGCTTAATGGTTGGAGTTTGATGTTTTTGACCTTGGATTGAACCCAGTAATGAATAACTTCTCTATACTGGCTCAGCAGCTGAATTATCAGTGCCTTTTCCCTGGCAATATGCATGTTTTCAATGATTACAAATGCGGCCTCCAAGTAAGAAAAAGGGGGTGATATTTACATGGGCTGGTCAGATTCTGGAGCTGGAGATATTCCAGCATAGATGCATGTTCATAGAAATGCTCCAAACTGTCTCGTGTTAGTACAGAACCTATCCAATGTCTGGTATGACCTGCTCCTTTCTCTTTACCCATTTAAAAAGGCTGAGAGATGTTTCCCAACCATGCAACTCATTATAGTTTCTTAAGATTTTTCATTTATATTATCCCACCAAATTCACCAAGACCTTGAAAACTTAGTAGAGGGACAAAGTTACACCACTAGCAGATGGGAGGTCTGAAACAAAAATCCATGTCCTATTTTTTCCAACACGGGCCATCTTTCTACCACTCTCTACCTCTCTTCTGCTATTGTTATAAAAATAGTAAACCCACAGTTGCAGAGTTCTGGAGCTGTATGAAATCTTAAATACTGTCTATTTTGTTATTATTATTGTTATCATCATAATTATTATTCTTACAAAAGAGAAAATTTGGCTCTGAAGAAAAGAAGTGGCTTACACAGAGTTATTAGTAGAAACCACTACATCTTCTGACTTCAAATCATACATACACACACACAAGAAAAGAAAAAGAAGGGTGGTTGAGATAGACTAATAAGGCTTAGGAGACAGTTATAAGGAAATATTCAATTTGTAGTAGAAAAATTTAGTAAGGCTAGCTTCTGGTATGAAGAACTTCAAAATAATTAGTTTGATTTTTCTTACTATAGAAAATATGAACAAAGGCTAAAGTTTTTTTTTTTTTTAAGATTTATTTATTTATTTGAGAGAGAGAGAGAGAGAGAGAGCACAAGCACCTGTGGGAGGGGCAAAGAGAGAGGGAGAGAGAAACCCAAAGAGACTCCACCCTGAGCATGGAGACTGATGCGGGGCTCAATCTCATGACCCTGAAATCATGATCTGAACTGAAACCAAGAGTCAGATGCTTAACTAACTGCACCACACAGGTGCCCCACAAAGGCTAAGTTTTTAATCAATTTTTTTAAAAAGTTTATTTCTTATAGTTCCTTTCTTTATTGAATATCTCTTCACCCATAAGACATCATTGGTGATATAAATATGACCAGACATAGAAACTATTCTCAGAGGACTCTTTGTGTCATAGGGGATTGTGGCAGCTTTAAACCATGGCTGCAAAGTCTTTGACACTCCTCCTATCAAAATTTGGGATCTTTGACCACTTCCCATGAATCTAGGTGGGCTGGTGACTGTTTCAACCAATATGGTGATGCCACAAGACTTCTTAGCCCTATGGGGTCATGCACTTGATGACCTCAGTTGACATGTAAGAAGCCCAGCAATCACCATGAGGCCACCATGCAGGAGAGACAACATGCATACTCCACATGTAGGCACTGGCATGCCTGTTAACAGTCCCAGCTGAGCCCAATCTTTCTATCAGCCTCACCAAAGCACCAGAATGTGAGCAAAGTCATCTTTGACCCTCCATACCTCCATAGCAGCTGAATACCACAGAGTGATTGTCCACATCCCATGCAATAGAACCACCTGGCCAAACCCTGTCCAAATTCTTGACCCAGAGAAATCACAAGACATGATAAGATGGTTGTTTTAAGTTACTAAGTTTTGGTGTTTATTATAATGCAATAAATAACCAGAACAAGGATATAATAAATAAGGATATAATAAATAAGGATATAATAAATAAGTTTTAAGCAATTCAGAAACAATAGAAGGCATTATCCTGATCTCTACAAGTTTACAATTCATTTGGCCTAAGGGGTAAGGATCACTCATGAAGCAATTAGATCAATAAAAACCAGAAAAGTCAAGGAAGTGTTAGGAAAAAGTTAGAATTGAATGGATCTTGGAGAGACGACATAATTTATTGAGGGGGCAGCTCAAGAGAGGACACCACAGTGATATTTAGTGAGTGTTAAAACTGGTATTAAAAAACTAATACTAACTGGTGCTAGTAGCAGAAACAATAATCACCATTAATTTAGTGCTTCTTATGAGCCAAGAGCTCTACAAAGTCTTTTCTATATTATTTCACTTATCTTTTAATGAACTTTCAGGATACTTATCCTTATACCTTTGTACCTGAAAGAGATAGAACAGTTTGCCCAAAGTGACAAAGATAGCGTGTGGTGGGACCATGGCTCCAGTGGATTATTATGTTTGACTCTGAAGGCCGTACCTTAATGTTTGTTCTACACTGTTCCTCCAAAATGACTTTCACTAAAGTGAGAAATATAATGGTATTTTACCTGTAGCATATTCACAAAATTCAAAATAATTTCTTTAACTTTCTAGAGCTTTAGTAAGTAAATCAAAGATGGTATGTATTTAACTCCTCTTGAGTCCACAATATATATCTAGTGATTAAAATTATTTTATCAATATTTTTGAAAAATCATACAAAATGTGATCTTTGAAAAATAGAACCTTAAAAAGTTTCCAATATTTTAGTATCATCTCTTTTCCAATAGCCTCTTTTTAGCTTAAAAATCTTTTTTTTTTTTTTTTTTCCCCAACTGAGACATACCAACATGTGTACAAGGTACCTTTGGGGGATTTTCTTCTCAAGTACTCAGAAAATATCCTCTGTTATGTAGTTCAAGGCAGAATTAGTTATTTCACTGAAGGTATTTTAACCCCTATAAGCTATTAAACAAGCCTGAAATACGATGAGGAAACTCGAGCTTTAACACACTAAAATAAATGAATAATCAAAATCATATTCTTAGATGTGACTAAAAGAAAACACATGTGAAAAGGTGAGAAGATCTGCAGAAAGATAGGGTTTAAGTGATCATCTGGTATAGAAGGGGTATGAGTAGATTGGTAGTGTTGTTCCCTATGATTTAAGTTGTCATTAAAAACAGACTCGATCCTGAAGTGATAAATACAAGCTTTAAATCATCTACTCTGAATATCTCCAAAAGTAGAAACCTCATCTCTTAAAAGGAAAAAGTAAAGCAACACAATGTGCCCACCAAAGAAGGCAGCACTGTGTGAGCAGCAATGTTCTTGTGCATCTTTGTTCCAAGATGGCGTAAAGTGTATGGTATTGCTAGTGAGAAACATCCCATGAATAGGTGACACTTATCCAAAAATGAAGAGCTTACAACATAGCCACCATAGGAGTGTTTCAAAAGCAGAAATTTGTCACACACACACACACACACACACACACACACACACACACAATGCCAATGGTCTGTTTCTCATTAAATGATTGAATTGAGATTATTTGAAAATAGAGTAAATGTCTGTCTAAAGAAGTAAAATGGCTGTAGATGTGTTATTGTTTTACAACCTGTATATTATAAACATTTTCCTGTCATTATTTGTTCTATTATATAGAAATACCAAAATTTACTAATTTTAATCCCCTATAGTTGGACATCAGATTGTTTTCTTGTCTTTCATTAGTACAAAGAACTTACTTAAATACAAGCTTTTTGCAGATTCGTAATAAGTTTCTTAAAACAAATTCTTACAAATGGACTTACTAGGTCGAAGAGTACACATGTTTTCCTGGTATTTCTTCATATGACCAATTTGCCCTAGAGGACAGTTGTGCCAGTTTATGCTCCCGTAGCCTGGGGGAATGCTTCTTCGTTTTTACTGAGGATAGCAATCTAAAGTTTTTTCCAACGTGAAAAAATCCCATTTTTACGAAGTGTGAATTTACTAAATCTCTTTATTCCATATGTTGTCTTTTACAGTTTTTTCAGATGTATTAGTTTTTCAACAATCAATTATATCCATATATTCCTTATGGGTTCTTACTTTGTTGCTATGATGTCAGCGAATCACCTATAATTTCTCCTAGATTTTTATGGTTTAACTTAGAACGAACATTTTTAATTCCTACCTAGAATTCATTTTGATGTCTAGTGTGAGGGAAAAAAATGTCTTTCTACTTTTAAAAATGTACATATATTAAAATCTACACATCCAAATGTAATTTTTCTCAAATATTTTTATCTTAGGAAAATATTTTATCTTAGGAAGTAGTCCAATGATACTCTGAACATATTTGTAACTTTTATCTAAAATTGTCTTCAATGCCAGTAGAAACTTATAAAGCCACATAAACACACCACTCTGGGATTTATAAGCATGCTTTGATTTTGATTAGAAGTGGAACAACGCAGCTTGATCACTCATTTCATATAGCAAGCTTGACTTTGATTGGCTTTTTGCTCTCTCTAAAAATAAAATCTGACCTCAATTGGTGAAGATTCACCATCACTAAGGATATTTCAAAGGATTTGTACCAGAGGTAGCCAAAAATTCCCAAAAGAGGATTTCAAAAAATATTCTTAGCGGTGGACTAAGTGTCCTCCTAAAGGAACTAGTCAATTTGAAATGGGTAACACTAATTTTGTTGTATATATTCTGGTTTGGATCTTAAATTTTGGTTTTATTATTTAATAATTGTACTCCTTTTATTTTTTCTAAGAACCAACTTGCTAAGTGACCAGTCTTATACATTAAATATCTCCTGTGTGATTTCAAAATACCCATGTTACTTGTGGGAAAAACCATTTATATCAAAGGAAGACCGGGTGTGTGTGTGTGTGTGTGTGTGTGTTTATATGTTTTATACAGACTAATTCTAGGACATATAGAGCATAGCATATCATAGATAGATATAGGATTATAAACAACATTCTCGTTAAACACGTATTCTTTTTCTGGTAGATTTAGTAATGAGAAGCACAGTAAACTAAGAACGTATTTATATATTATGCTAATTAATAAAAATATACGTTCTAATAACACTCTTTTTTGGACAGAAAGTTTACTTACAGAAATACCAAAGAAAGCATAAGGATATATTCTAAGAAGTCAAGAAGAGCAAGAAGTTTTATTTAGAGGTGGCAAACTAATGGGCCTAAATTCTTCCCATTCACTTAAATTTTTTTTCTGTCTTCAAATTGTTCATTTGTTTTCAAAATGTAAATGCCATTCGGTGATTCCTGTCCCCTGAAGCTACCACAGGCTCTTCCCACTCCTGAGCTCCAAGGTATTTGAATTTGTAATCCCCAAATTGGAATTTTTCAAACACATTCAGCATCAGTTAAATAAATAAAACCCTATACACTTGCGAATTATGGTTATTCTTTTGAGAAAAGGCTATGATTAGAAAAAAAAAAAAGTAGAGTAGGGGATTTATCCTTCAGCTATGCGAGGAAGAGTAATGCAATGCTTTATTGAATTCTTTACCTTTGGAGCTCAGTAACCACGTGACCTCTACCCTCTCAATTCTTACTTGGAAGTTCAAGGAGAGCTTATGCTTTGGGGTCAATTTTTTCTTTGGTCAGGGAAGTTCAAGAAGCACCAAGCCAAGAGTACAAATGGAAGTCCCCTGGCCATTTCCTCTCTCTTTTCACTTCCAGTTTCATTCTGTACCTTGAGGAGGACACATGGGTGGGCATTAAAGCCACATGTCCAACTATAAGTTCTGTCCATCTTCCCTTTTTCCGCAGAGATACCTTATAGCCTCATGGTGCCCACACAGCTGATGCTGTTAGTTACTGAGAAAATGGACAAGGAAAGGGCCTATTCAGGTCCTAGAAGCAGTCTCAGGGTCATTTGAGCAGAGTTTAGAAGGTTGGGTGCAGGCTTCAGATGGGCATGTCTTTTAGCATAGTGTACTCCTTGCTCCATAGGAAGTAGCATGGCTGGAAGAAGGCTCCAGAAGAATTCTCTGAAGTACAGGAATTGGAATGGGGGAGTTTTTTTGCCGATGTCCAAGGGTGAGAACTATTTCTTGGGACTAGAATCTTGGTGATTTATCTAGTCTTGGTTCCCAAACCAGCACTTTCAGTCTGCTATGTCCTTCCCAAAGACCACAGTTTTGCCTGGGACTCTGATCTATAAGATAGTGTCTCTACATCCTTCTGCTGATGACTTGGATTTCTGCCTAATGTTTGCTCCAGTCTCCTTGAGTATCTTATTAATCCAGAGAGTTGAAATCTCTACTCACCATCTTTTTAAAAAATGTATTATTGAAATATGGTTGACGTACAGTGTTGTTAGTTTTAGTTGTACAATATAGTGATTCAACAATTTTATACATTGTTCAATACTCACCATGATAAGTGTCACCATCTGTCACCCTACATGGTTAATAAAATATTAGTGACGACATTCCCTATGCTGTACTTGCAATCCCTATGACTTATTTATTTTATAATTGGAAGTTTGTTTGGAATGGTCTTTGTGCTGACTGCTGGTCTTAACTTGCACCATAGCCTACCTCTGGCTCCTTCTGATTACCTACTGTGCTCTAGTAGGCTTGCCTTCTAGTCTCATTGTCTTACCTGATCTGGAATCTATAGAAGAGATGCCAACAAACACACTTGTCCTGGGCAAGATGGCCGCAGGCTTGTGGAGAAGTCAGAAAACAGTAGCAACCGGGCACCAAGGAACCAGCATCTGACAGCCCCCTCTGAACCCATTCATTCTTGTCAAGTGATTAAGAGGCCATTTCAAGGAGGGCCTTATGTTCTTTCAGAATATATGTAAATTATCCTAAGAGGAGTCAAGTAGATTTACCTTTAGTGTAGGCCCTACCTTGTAGAAGTAGTCTAGCCTTTCTTCTTGCAAATGCCTGAAATTGCTTTAACAGGAATACACTCTTTCATTCCATAATTAGAGACAAAAGGCTTAAAATACACAAGCCTGACTATGGTTAGGCATTTACAGAATCTCATTCACACTCAAGTGTCATCAGTCAATCAATCAGTTAACATCTATAAACGGCAGATATTAGATCTCTTCCTTTTTGATGAGTGAGTGTGGTGGGGAAGATAGTAGAAAGAAACTTAGAAAACTCAATGCTTCTGCAGTGTGGATGGGATTATGATTGAGATGGAGAAAGAAGAACATAAACAGAAGGTTGGGAACCTAGAAGACAGCATTGTATATTTCATGGATTCAATCACCTTCTCATTGCCAGACCAAATGTGCAGTTCAGTCTCAATTGAGTTCCACTGGAATTGGATTCAAAGAATATAATCTACAGATGATTAATCAGTGATGTGATTATGTTTGAAGAACAGGGTATTATACTACAGATTCTGTAGGGAAGAGACAATAGCTATCTTCAATTTACATTTTAACACCTGAATGCAGATACGAAGCAGCTTCTCATGTTGTGTGGAGTCCTAGGGTAAGTCACAAATTGAAGCATGGGATGGGGACTATTGTACAAAGCTATCCTCAAAGATGGATAATAATAAATTAATATAGCAGGAAATGGAATATGGCTTTTCCACAGGAAACCAAGCAGAGCCACATGCTTAAAATGCTTACTTTGGAACATGCAAACAAGTTTGATGTCAATCTGCTTTTCAGGATTTCTCAACTTAAAGGATTTTGTTTTTCCTGAAGAAAAACAAACTAGAAGGCTCAGATTAGTAATAGGCCAGACTCCTGATAGGATGCTGGCGGGGTGGGGGGAGCAACATTTTTGCCACAAGATGCCTTGCTCCTAGAAGCTAACACTAGAGTTATGGTGGGTGTTAGGAAATTCTTAAAAATAAATAGCAATTAATTCATTAATTAATTCAGTCACTAATTATACAAACATTTATTGAGTATCAGTGAGAGGTAGAGTATAAGATACCATGATTTATTTTGAAGAAGATACAAATATTACCCATACAAAGGCTTGGACTTTTTGGTATCTATCAATGGAAACCAGCTGAAGATAACATTGAATCCAGGGGAGACTTATAAGGCAATACGGCATTCTAAGCAAGAGAGTATACCAAACCTCAGGAAGGGATGCTTCAGGAGGCCACAGAACTGATTCCTTTATTATTACTGCGGCCATGACTATTGTCTCAGTACCTCGCACACGATTAATAGTGCTTGATTAACGGTTGTAGAAGATACTTGATTGACAGTTGTAAAATAAATTAAGGGCTGAACCAAGAACAGAAAAGTCTGTAGCAGGAAACCCAGAAAGTGGTCAATTTCCTTGTGTCATGTCTTTGCCTTTCCATTTGCATTCTTTCTGCTCACTTAGAGAATATTGTTGTCTACCACCCTGGAGTTTAGATTTTACAATCTGGGTTATACTTCTTAACTGTGTGTGATTCTAATTGGCTCAAAATAGATCTTCAGTCCCAAGAGGTGGCTTTGCCCTCATGGCCAGGAATGAGATTATGTGGAAAAAACATGACTGTGGGGGGCACGCCTAAATAGAACAGTTCTGAGGGATGTTTATTACAGACTTGGTAAATAACCAAGCTAAAACTGGATCCTGCAGTATTAGGGCCTTTAGGTATGTATATAAATGTAGATTGTTTCTCCATGTTCTACACTTGAAGCGTCTTTATTCAGTCTCCCTGCAGACATGCTATGTACACCTATGTTTTCAAATTGCCCTTATAAGTTTGATTCCCAAATCATATTTTTTGCATAGAGCTCTTTCCTGACCTTCAGATCCACACATCCATCTTCTTACTTATTTTTCCATTCACGTCTTTTAGACACCTCACTTTTGACATGCTCAAAACTGAAATCATCTTCCTTCCCAAATTTGTCCCTCTTCCACTAGTCTTTAATCTGTAAAAATGAATATATGTTTGTCAAATACACAGTAAAAGCCATGGTGAATGTTGGCAAATCAGTTTCATTAGAGGCAAAAATATGGATACAAAAAGGACATCTTGGAATTTGGAATAGAAAATTAAAATCTGAAAACTGCCAGCAATATCACACATTAATAAAATGTGTGCCCACACATAGTCTGAAAACAACATGTAATTTGGGAATTCAAATCAATTTATTTGGCCATTGGAGGAAGATGGTACTAGAGTGACTACACATCCCAGTTTTCCTGAACAGTTAAAATTTATTCTTGTTGGCCCAGGATCCTGTCTAGTTTTATATTTGTTTCCAATGTTTTATTTTTAATGGAATATTATTAATAGTTGAATTGAACTAGTCTTACATGAGCTCAGTAGAATTCCACTAGCTTCTACCATGGGCTCATCCAGAATGTGTAGTATTATGCAAGGTGAACAGAGTTTTCATTCTCTCACCAGTGACAAACCATTTCTCTCTTTCTAGGTTTTCCAGATGCAGTGTGGCTAACCTCCCACTTCATCTGAAGCAGCTCATTCCATGTGGTGTCCATGTGGTAATGAGAGGGGTGTTCTACTCTGATGCCCCAATGGTATTCTGTGTACTAACCAGCTGTGCCAGGGTCCATACAGTGGTCTGTGAGCTGCTAGAGTCATCCATCCATGGAGTCGATGGGAAAATGGGAAATTATAAATTGTGTATACTTGAAACATAAGCAGGTAATAAAGGCTGAACATAGCCTGCCACGGGAAACAGAAATAAGAATTAAAATACTCTTGTTAAAGTGATTTTGGCATTTATTGTATGGTGCAAATCTATAACTATTTTTATTTTTGGTAATACTTTTATATTTTGCAATACACTTCCTTTTAAGCAAAAAATTAAACCAAAAAGCAAAAGTGCATGTTTGTTGAACAACTGAATATTGGTTTATCATGTCTCAAGATATTTTGATGTTGACTATATAACTTGCACAAAAGGTTAGCTGACATTTACTATCCAGTATCCTCAGGGGACATAACTGTACATGTAAATAGAAGATGACACTTTGCTAAGCACCATCAATATATAGTACAAAAGAAATGTCTTTTGGAGGCTGAGTCCAAAGTAAACTATTTAACACTTGCACTATAATCAGTATGTTTATCTATCACTCTTTGAAACATGAGTTTTCATTTCGATCAGATGACTGCTCATCTCAATTAATTTCACTTATTTTGATCCCAAGATTTCTTTTGCATATAAGAAATGAAGTGATTGGTTTTACTCTTGACCCATTGGTAGAAGAAAAACTTCACAAAGAACTCCATGAAGAGTTAAATGATGTCAATTTTATGTCGGTGTTGTCAGATATTTCAAGTAGAAAATTAATTAATTCCAAAAGTGGTTTACTTTTTTCCATCCAATTTACAGAATCCAAGTAAATCTTTTGGAAGTGCATTTTTTCTTAGATGAAATGCGTGACATTATTGGAAATGCAATTGTAAATTCTTTACAAAGGGCAACATTGAGAATAAAATTATTTGTTTTTGCAGTGATCATAAAAAAGAAATTTGGAGTAGTGTGGCATCATAGTAAAAACAATGTTTTTAACAAACTAAGAAAGTTATAGAGAAGATATATATATATATATATATATGCAGATTTGGTCATTGTGCACATATAACTCATAGTTACGTCCACATGAACTGATATGTTCTACTCATCAAAATAGAAGTGGTACTGTTTTAGAAATGATTTTGTTTTGGAAATTTACTTTTGAGTAGATCTACTACATATTCCCACCAATAAAATAACAACAGCTAATTAGCCAAAGCAAAATAATTTTAAAATTCTAAAATTCCCACTGGTTTTTGCATCTTCTTTAGCTCTTAAACCTGTCCTGGTTTGAATGGTCAATTATATGATTATCCTACCTATTTAAATAAAGATATCACTGCCCATCTGTTGAACAAAGACATCAACCAGAAGGTCATTTGGCTCTTCTTGTCAGTCAAACATCCAGTACTAAATAATCTTCGTTTTAACTAAGTTCCCACTTCTCTGTCACTGCCTGAATTCAGTGCTTTAGCAATCCTTTCCAAAATTGCTTCAAAAGACTTCTGTCTGATCTTCCCTTCCCCATCTTTCATCTTTTCAATCCACCCTCCATACTGCTGTCAATGTGATAGTTACTTAAAATCATTTGAAAGTTCTCAATTTCCTACAGACTGAAGTTCGAGCTTGTTGTCATAGAAGGTTTCTGCCTAGCTTTCACACCTCATTTCTTGCCTCTTACTTCTATGTGGCCTTCACTCCTGCCATATCTGTGCATCATATATACTGTTTTCCTTCAGGACAGGAGATGGACGAAATTGGCTGAGCCTCTTACAATGTTTTCCCCTTTTTGTCTGCTTGGCTCTTAGCCTAAGGTGCATTCCTTTACCATAGCAGTTAACATACTCTATTGTAATTGTGGACTTGCTATCTTCCTCTGTAAACTGAGTTTGATTAGAACAGAGAGTTTGTATTTCCTTTAATATCCCGAGTAATGAAAATACTCCCTTACACATAAAAAAAAAAAATGTAGTAAAAGTGAAGTCAAGGTAGAAAAATGAGTGCTGTAAAGAGAGAAGCAATGGGATAAGTTATCTCCAGATTGAAAGAGGGGAAAATTCACACAGAATCTGAATTTTTAATTGCTCTTGGGGTATGTATAGGATTTGAACATATAAGCATGGGGAGAAAAAAATCTTGGACAAAAAGTACTGCTAAAGAATATAGAAAGTATCTTGGAAACAGTGAGAATTTAAGTGTGGGAGAGTGAACTATAACATGAAGATGAGTGGTGAGGAATATTTGGAAGGTCCAGATCTAGATTCCTGAATGTCAGTCTAAAGTTCAGGCTTTATTCTCTTAAGGATGGGAAATATTCTGAGTGTTTGAATAGGAGTCATGCATCTACGTGTCATCTGAAAACTACATGGGAGATGGCTTTGTAAAAGGAAAAGAAAAGTACTAGTTAGGAGATCATTGCACAGGCTAGATGAAAAATCAACAGTGCTGTTCTGGAGCTGGCCTGTGCCTGCTCATGAGAGCCAATGGCTAAGTTTTGAGGAAGTTTGTGTCAGTTTTATATACAGTAATTATTAAAAGTAAACTTACAATTGAGTAATTTCTATTAAAAATACAGGTAATAAATACTCAGAACTACTCACTTCATCCTTAACTATTATCTATGCATTTGAGGTTATGCATATCCGCATTGTGCGCATAAGCTATGATGCACTCTTGCACATCTTGTCCCAACTCAATTTTAGTGACATTGTGAGGGTAGCTTGAAATTCATCATGACAGAGTATTTACCCTACAGTGATTGGCAAATGCTACTACAGTCCTGACTTGATTTTTTGGTGCATTTATTGTCTAGATTTAAGATAATTAATGAATAAAATTATAATAATGCAGATTAAACTTAAAAGTATGTCATGTCTATAGTCATTCCACTGGGAATAGCACAAAAATTCATAAGATTTTTTCTAATAAGATTTTATTATCTAGAAGTTGCCCATCTTACTATAGAATGAGTGTAGTTCTAACAAAATATGTCTTTATTTTTTTAGAATGTTTGTATCAGAACTTCATTTGTTCATCACTTGCAACCGTTGGTTGGTTGGCTGTGGGCATAAGAGTGCGGTGAAAATCAACAAATGCATTGTGTGAGAATGAACTGGATCTGTGAAATTTACAACAAAGACAGTATATATTTTATTTTAATTTTTAAATTGTGGGCTACACATCCTTCATATTGATAACAGTTATAATAAATATATGTGTGTTTTCATGTGCATATATATACATATACATTTTTTGGTGGGGGTGAATGACATATTGCACACTGCTGGCAATATGACCTTAATAGTAAAAATGGGGAGAAAGCAATGCTTTCAAAAAGTATTTGGAGGTTATGTTACAGAATGCAAAAGCTGAATGTAAGGGAATGAATAGTGATTCAGAGATGTACGAGGCTTTGAGGCTTGCTGAAATATGTACTTTGGAGAAATATAAAGCACAAGTAGAAAAGATTTATGTGGAATAATGGTTGAGTTTTTGACCACTGTATAGATTTGGGAATCATCTGCACTGAGGTATCCCCAAAGTCATTGTCAAAACTATAAAAGGGAGAAAATAGCCTAGAGAGATCTATCTATGAGAGGAAACCTAATCTTAGGGGAAAGGAAAAAAAGGGAAATGCAGAGAAAGAATCAACAGTAATCAGAGAAGCAAGAAGAGATCAGGAGACTATGGATGGGGTCAAAGGAACCTGGTAAAGAGAAAATGTCAAATAGGACATTATCAAAAGAAATGGAGAATTTGAAATCAAAATTTGTGAGTATTTTTGTTTGAAACCAGCAATCTAAAGGGGAAAAAATTAGTATTTAGATCAGAACAGGTCACCATAGATGACAGTAAAAGATAGAGCATATGATGTAAATGTTCTCATAAAAGAATCAGGAATAACACAGGTAATTTATCTCCCAGAATATCTGTAGGTTTGTTTAGAACCATCAATCCCCAATTAAACTTTAGAGGAATGCATTTAGACTGCCTCGGCAGAATCACGGATATGGGCTATAGATTCTGAGAATGGAAGAGCCCTTGAAAAGACTTGCCAAATACTCAAAATCAAGTCCAGGAATGGTGATAGTTGTTAGCAAGTTTTGGCATTAGGGGATCTCAATTACTCACATGAGAGCAAAATCTAAAAGCTAATCCAAGTGCTTACGAGGTAAAAGACATGTGGACTACATACCTAACACAGACATACACTCGTAACTGGAGTTTGAGCTTTATTTCATAAGTGCTGTGACAGAAAATGGATTTGCAAGGAAACTGGACAGCAGGCTATGCCAACTTTCTTATCATTCCAGGGGATCACACCAGCCTGCACGGCAAGAATCAACACTACAGCAGCATTAACAGGGCAACTCTGGCCTCTCTGTCTCCCACTAGGTGCAACTAAAAATCGACAAGACAAAGTTATATCTGGAAGTCGGCTATGTCCCTCAACTGCACATGAAGAACTCGAATTTTCTAGAAACTGAAGAACTGGGCCCAGGTGGTCCCTCCTGAGACTTGGGTACTTGTGTTCTACATATTCTGGAGATATTACCTTGATTATCTACTTTTTTTTAATTATGTTATGTTAATCACCATACATTACATCATTAGTTTTTGATGTAGTGTTCCATGATTCATTATTTGCGTATAACACCCAGTGCTCCATGCAGAACGTGCCCTCTTTAGTACCCATCACCAGGCTAACCCACCCTTCCACCCCCATCCCCTCTAGAACCCTCAGTTTGTTTTTCAGAGTCCATCGTCTCTCATGGTTCATTTCCCCCGCCAATTTCCCCCCCTTCATTTTTCCCTTCCTGCTATCTTCTTCTTCTTCTTCTTTTTTTTTTTTTTAACATATAATGTATTATTTTTTCAGAGGTACAAGTCTGTGATTCAAGTCGCACACAATTCACAGCGCTCTCCATAGCACATACCCACCCCAATGTCTATCACCCAGCCACCCAATCCCTCCCACCCCCCACCACTCCAGCAACCCTCAGTTTGTTTCCTGAGATTAAGAATTCCTCATATCAGTGAGGTCATATGATACATGATTATCTACTTTGAAGAGATTTTTCCGTACAAAATTAGGAGATCTCTAGAAGTGACTTGCATTTTATTAATATTGTTGTCAATATTATAATTTTATGATTTCTCTCTTACATATATCAAGGTCACTTGATAGTTAAAATACTTCTTTGGCCAAACTTGAGGTGGAATCACTGTAAGAGTATGAACATATTGCACAGTACTATTTTTTTTTAATCCATTAAGATATTTCTCTGTGTGAGTTTAAAGGCAAGAAGAATGTTATCTAAGGGGGTAGGGAAAAAAATCAGGTGTGTATATATGTGTATATATATATATATATACACACACACCTGATTTATATATATATATATATACACACACACACCTGATTTATATATATATATACACACACACATATACACACACACACACACACACACACACCCTCTTTCCAAATAAGGTCACATTCTGAGGCTCTGAATAGATATGAATTTTGGGGGGGATGCTATTCAACCTACAACAGCTCATAACTGAGTTCAAAATTTTAGGAAACGTTAAAATAAAAATTACAGATTGAAGTTTTCAAAGTAATAAAAACTACATTCTGATTTATTTTGTATCATATTCTCACTCATTTTTCATTTAGTTTAATTTCTCCTTCCCTAGCTGCTCCTGTCTCAGAAGGCTATGTGTTACCGATGTGAAAGGGTAAATTCATCCCTGTGGTTGATATTTATGGGAATGCAAGGTGACAGGTAAGCTGATGCACTCTTTCTAAATATTTGGCCCACAAATGTAGCCAGACACTTAAAAATAAAATTTGTGTTTCCTAGCTGTGTGGTTATATTAATATCAGACTAAATGACTTCAAGACAGGGAGTAGTGCCAGAAATAAAGAGGGCATTTCATAATGATAAAAGGGTCACTTTATCAGGAAGACATCTTAAATATGTATTTGTCTAATAAGAGTCTCAAAATCTGTGAAGCGAAGAAGGTGTACTTAAATCCACAATCATAGTTGGGCATTTTAAATACTCCACTTTCAAGAATTGATAGAACATACAGACAAAAAAATATCAGTACGGGTAGAGAACATTTGGATGGTACTGTCAACAGTCTTGGCCAAGACAGTATTTTATAGAACATCTTACCCAACACTGCAGAATACACATTCTTTTCATGTACATATGGGAAGCTGACCAAGGTAGACAATAGCATAGACCAAAAATATAAGTATCAACACTTTTTTTAAAGGGAAAATTGCACAGAGTATATTCTCTAACCACAATAGAATTACATTAGAAATCAATGATATAAAAAAATTTCCAAATATTTTGAAATTAAAAGAGGGTATGTTTTATGAATAAGAGATCAACTCTTAAAAAGAATGCCAACAAAACAATTTATTCAAAACTCTATGAATTCCAGGTAGGTAAAGAAAAATCTCCACTAAATTGATCAAGAAAATTAATACTCAAAACCAATTAATCCTTTTAAAATTTATAAGTAAGAGGGCTCTGTAAAGTTATTTTGTATATTTCCACTAACTGATGGCTGGCTGCATCAAAGAAGTTGCATTCAGCATTATAAATAATCCTTCCAGATATCTTTGGATTATTTAGGTAAATCCTCTATGTTACTTTTCATGGTCCCATCTTCCTTTAAAAGCGCTAGGATCTCACAGACCCCCTGGGGTGGCAGAGGACATTGCCAATCATCTTGGAAATGTAAAATAAATGCTTTTTCTACGTATGTTAATGCCATTGTTTATTGACTATTTACTCAGCTCCGAGGTAATCGGGGTGATTAGGGAAGGAGAAGAAATCAGACCCTGTCAATACCTGACCTTTTATAATAGCTGGTACATGCTGCATTACTGGGTGTCACACCAGCTAGCCCCTCCGCGGCACCCAGCTGTTCCCGCAGCGCAAGCACAAGCAGAGGTGCCGTTCCTCGTGGAAAACTTTTTTGGGAAAAAAAAATCTTCTGCTGTAGACATGGTGTTTCAAAAATCAGACAAAATATATTTCATGGAAAATCTATTTTGAGATCGACATTCATTTGAAAAGCTAAAACTAGCATCCGGATAAAAAAAGGAAGGGATGAAACATCAAACTGAAAATATCTTTCTATATTGTGACATTTTCGCAAATGTAAATGAGACCACCTTTAAGGCTGTCACAAGCAAAGAAATTCAACTGGGGTCTTGATGACTGAAGGGATGTTAAAGAATCTCTCATCAGCGGACCAGAAAGAATAAAGCGAAAGCTATCAGTGATGTGCAGATGTTATCAGGATGTGACTTCAGCACAACCCCACATCCCAATAGAGACAAAACTGCAGATGTTTAATATATTACAGGAACTAACCACAAATTCTGTTTTGCTTCTCCGACTTCATAGTGTTTAATTTTTTTTTGAGACACGAATTGCACTTTTGAAGAACTTCCTCTCATCTTAACGACTTTGTAAGTCTAAATGTCTACTCTGGGTAAAGTGGCAGAGCAAATCCCACCTGGGGGCGGGGCAGTGTGGAGGCTGCAAGGGAGGGATTTGTGTGAGTGCTCAGATGCAGACAGTGGGACGTGAGTTCTCATTGTTGTGTGATAATGGAACCCTGGGTGTGAAATAGAGACCTTGCACTGATTTCACAACAAACCTACTTGAAATCTGCTCTCGTCCTGGCAAACCAGAAGAATTCGTAGAAACGCAATTTTTTTTTTTAAAGATTTTATTTATTTATTTGAGACAGAGAGAATGAGAGACAGAGAGCATGAGAGGGAGGAGGGTCAGAGGGAGAAGCAGACTCCCTGCTGAGCAGGGAGCCCGATGCGGGACTCGATCCCGGGACTCCAGGATCATGACCTGAGCCGAAGGCAGTCGCTTAACCAACTGAGCCACCCAGGCGCCCAGATTTCCTTCTTTTTTTTTTTTAAAAGATTTTATTTATTTATTTGAGACAGAGAGAATGAGATACAGAGAGCATGAGAGGGCGGAGGGTCAGAAGGAGAAGCAGACTCCCTGCCGAGCAGGGAGCCCGATGCGGGACTCGATCCAGGGACTCCAGGATCATGACCTGAGCCGAAGGCAGTCGCTTAACCGACTGAGCCACCCAGGCGCCCCGAAACGCAAATTTTTAAGCCGAGTGGAAAATATCTGGAGATGTAAGCAAATTGTTCTGCCCAGATGACTTCTTCCTCTTTTTAAGTTAAAAATGATAGAGTGACAAGTTAATAGATTCTTTGTGTTGTTTCAAAAGGGATTATTTGCCTTGGTGAGGATTCTGTTTGGGGGGCCTGCTGGGTTTTCATTTTTATGCTCTTGAAGCCAGCCAATCGTAAAGTCACGAACAAGTTCTACCAAGACCTGTATTTCTTTCATTTTGATTAGTTTAGACACAGTCATTTTCCAGGAAAGTTTTGTTTTCCAAAAAAACCAGTCCATCTGCTCTGTTCTGATGCTGTTTTGACCCCATCTCTAAGTGAGTGTGGGCGGTTGGGGTGGAGTAGGTCAGGCGGGTACCCTCTCCTGCCGCCCACTGGCAGTTTTTATTCTCTTCCTCAGGGAGCCAACCTTGCCCTTCGGGGCCTTTATGCCAAACAAACCTACATTGTCTGCATCAAAAGGATGGAAGATTACAGGATAAAAACATAGAAAAAGGAGAAAAAGGTAATTTTTGGAAAGAAAAAAAGGATGACATCTTTGAGATTAAAAACATAAACCATGCTAATTAGTTTGGGGGATGGGCTCGCCCTTCAAAAAAATAAGTTATAGTCAAAAGAGTAAATATAAGGAGCATATCCAAGATTTTCCTTTTCCTTTTAGTGGAAGCAATTAAGTCTGGTGTTTAGAATGATGAAAAATCGGAGACAGATATCACCTAGAGTTAGAACCGGCTTAATATGTGTTCCTAAAAATAATTTTCTTTGAGATTTAGGAAGGAATAAAGGGGGTCACATATTGTACTTGTTTCCAAAAGGAAGAGATAGAGGAACAAAATAAAAAGGATAGCCCTGCTTTATCTCAGAAGGCTCAAGTAAGCGAATTCTAATCTGATGATTAGAAACAAACCAAACCAAAGGCGAAACAATTCCTGGTTTTAAACCAAAGACAAAGCAACCCCTGGGTTTAAAGCACATTTACATATTTATGTCCACATTGAATGAATGCAGTAGAAAGTGAACACAATTCATCTGTAAAGGTTGGTTTATTGTGGGTCTGTGTTCTCTTTATGTTTCCAGTTCCATCGCTCAGCACAGTGCTGGGCACATACATTAACATTGCCCAATAACGTTGGTTGAATTAAATCATTGAACAAGAGCAAAGCACCCAATTCTGGATATTAGACAAAGTAAAAGATTCAAATACTCAACAGCTCCAACACTGTCTGTCTAAAGGACCATCTCAACTTGTAAGAAAACTTCGTGTAATTTTTATGCCAGGGTAGGCAACTACAGAGGGAATGAAAGAAATTCTTCAGTGTAAGGTGGTTCCACCTTCTGCTAAGATGTGACCGCCAAAAAAACTCAAAATATTTTGAGGAGATGCTATCTGCCAAAGGGATTACCACAATACATGTAGGATCAAAGAAAATTCCACATTTTACCCTGGTGATTAGCTGTAATTAAATAAAGTAAGTCTTTTTAAACTTCATTAGCGGCAAGACGTTTGCTACAGCAGAGTGGGCACAAATCATCCATTCTTAATTAAAAGATAATCCACAGGATGGCCATAATCTTCTTCTAAAAATACACCATTTCCCCCTGAAAGATTTTCTCATCAAATAAGGATAAATAACAGTTTCTATGAGTTTAAGCCATGAAGGAATGGATGCTCCTCCTGTTTGCTTGAGTGAGTGCTGAATGTGGCTGATAACATCACTTTGGCATGCTATTATCTAAAATGGTAGAATACCTCACTTCAGCAAAGTCTGACATAAATCTTTGAAAACAAAGACATTGCATATGTATGAGCTGAAATAGATATGACAGTGTTGGCACATTAATATTCCTGTCACTAGGGGGTTTCAAACTTTTAAGGAGAGAATGGGAATGAATTCAGACTGTAGCTGGTAAAATAGGGCAATGTACAGTAGGACAATTAGGCATCGCTAACCATAGTAAAATATGTACAGAAAAAGGGTTCCCCTGCTCCCTGACTTTGGTAAAAAATGACTGTGGGATTATCTCTGGGGAATGCCAAGAATAATTAATTTGGCTTAGAGATTTGCATGGTTGTTCTAAGCATACTAATAAGAATGTTCCGTGAAGACCAGTCCCAATCAATAGACGAGAGAACTGCTTTTTCTTGCGTAGCCCACTGTGGTGGTTCATGGGTAACAGATGCTTCCACTTTATTCCACAACAACACTCATTAAAAGTAACCATGAGGCCTAATTGAATAGTTCTCCTCCTAGTTGGATTTGTGCAGAAAAGAGTCCTATTATTGTATGTTCTACAGTGATTTCTTTTCCCGGTTTTGCTTGCTGATATGAAACGCTTTACCACATAGCCTTTTTGCTTAACTCCCCAGGAAGAAGTAAATGGGTGAAAAAATAAACTTCTTTTTACTCTCTCTGACTCCGTATGGACTTACTATGTGTTGGGAAGCATCTACTTAGAAATGCCAACTATTTTTAGAAAAGCCTGATAAATCATCCCATTCTCGGCAATCACCACTTACCAGGGAAGATGACATAACAGTTGCATTCGATTTCCCTCTGTCTGGGGGTGAGCAAGAGTTATTCAACACTAGGTGTTAATGAAAAATCGTCATGAAGTTCCACTTACCGTGTTCGAAGCCGATGTTGAAATGTTAGAATTTTTCTTTTGGTAAAACATATGCGTTGACCTGGTGAGTGGAAATGAGGGGCTGCTTAAAAGATTTTTTCTCCAAAAGCTTTTTGGACACATCGCTGTAGCCCTGGGAGGCTTGGTCTGAGCCCTGAACAGCAGTTGCCCAGATGCAGAAAAAAGGCTTCAAAACCTCTCCTTTGACAAAGAGACATGAAATAATATCTGACAAAGGCATCGCAAGCAAACATGATGGCAAATCAGCAATTATACAGGCTACAAAGGAGAGCACATCTCACTTCCAAATGTCTTTTTTCTTCTTCTTCAAATTTTACTAATAACATCTCATAGAGGTGCTTAGGTCAGTATTTTTAAAAACAATTTAATATATGACCGTGCTTTGGGTTTGCTTTAACTCCTTTATTACACTAATGCTATTTGGCATTTCATGCATGTGTCAGCATTGTTTTTGAATGGCAAAAAAAAGGTTGGGACTAAACCAAGCACAAAGAAAGACACTTGCAGCTCGCTATATGTAACTTTGTTTTAGAAAGGAATAAACATTCCACAGAGATCGGTTAAGTGCCAATGTGCAAAATACTGCTATCTCTTAAATGGAGTCATACGTAGAGAGAGGAGGACCTATAATAAATGAAATAATAATGGTGATAAAAATGGCAGCAAAATTGACCAGATCCAAATTGCATAGCTCCACTCTTTAATCTCAGACTCTCTTTAAATTTGTTGTTCTTGATCTTGGAAAATAGGGAAGAGAAAGGCTTTGAAAAAGGAGTTGTAAGATTGAATTTCAGTATGAAAATATTTACTTTTTTTTTTTTTTTTAAATCAGGTCGCATACCATGAACAATTTACATTTACAAAATGAATTTTGATCCTGTCTTATAATAAATCATCATTAAAACCATATATGCCCAATGAATTGAAGGCCAAGCTTCGACTGGGATGGGTATGAAGGAAAACAGTAATGATAACAAAAATAATAATAATATCAATAATAATAATAAATGAGATGGTACATGTCCTCCACAAATAACTGCATTATACACTCCCTCAAAATGTCAGCCTTTTTCTTTCATAATGATCAATCTGTTACTGATCAAAGATGTGCTATATCTCAAATAAGCAAAATACTCATGGTATGAAATTATTGATTTGAACTGTAAATGAAAACAAAGCTACTTGGGCCTTTAAAATGTTCTCTTTCATGTTGATTCATTGCAGAAAAATAATGAATTGCAGCCTCTGCTTCTTTCCCTGACATATTTGGGATAGTTTACATGACTTTGAAATGGCTTAAATATTTTACCACCCACTATAGAATGTTCTGAAGAGGGGAAGGAAAACATGCATTTGTTTTGCCAGTGGGTCATTTCTTACTGCCTCGTTCAGTGTGTAGGAATACAAAAGGTGTATTGTTTAAAAGGAGAGGAAAAACGAACTTAGTCAAATGTATTAAGGTACAGGAATATAGTGTAAAGGTTGGACTAGAAGATGCTTGATAATGAGCAATCAATCCATTTCCCACATCGTCTGTGAGTCTAAGCATCCTACAAGATCTCTGATAGCCACATGTGCTAATCAAGTTACCTATTAAGTGGCTGTAGATAACAATGCTCCTGAAATTGTGTCACAGATGTAAATGGCAGACTTCTAAAAGGCACTAAGAAAGATGTAGTATTTTCTCAATCACATTCACATAAAGAATTTTTTTTTATTTATATCCTCACAATTTTTTAGGATAATCTCTTCTGTCAGATCGTCTAGGTTGAGTTTATTGTGATACTTTGTTTTCTGATAACAATGAGAATCAGAATTTCAGCATTCCCCTGATAAAGCTATCATATTCTTGTTTTTATTATGTATAGCCTACCTGTTGTGATTTAGACCCTTGCAAAAGCTAGTGCTTTTTTAAAACGTTTCAGACATATAAATACAGTTGGTTTTAAAGATACAGTATACCATGTCTTGTTTATTTGGATTAGACATTTGTGTCACGTATTAGTACACCAGGCACATTTCCTTGTTTGAATCGAACAAGAATGGCCATGAGCTGGATTCTAAAGGGAGTTGGAACATTTCCCACAATGATCATTTCACACGAAGTGTAGAAAAGAATTATCTCCGAACAAGCGTGAATTTGGTATTACCAATGTAGAATACACCCTAAGTCCCTGGTACCGTTTAATCCTATGTGCTATGGCATTTCATTATCTAGCAAAAAAGTCTTCCATCTTTTGCTACCATTTTATATAAAATAAATAAAATACCCACTCCTTCCTTATCCTTGCATTGCTTACTCCTCAAAAAAAGATATGTTTTATAAAAGAAGTTGTTATATTAAGATGTATGTCTGCTTTCCTTCGGAAGACAGATGAGAGTGCTTCAGCTGCCACTAAAGTTGCCGCTCTTTGTAACAAAATGTAATGCTGCATATATAAAAATGCAAAGTGTAATGTAGAGTCAAATGTCTCTCAGCACAAGAGTTGTTCGTTTTAGCACCCATTTTGTTGGTATTTATCAACTTACTAATTATAGGCAAATTGCTTCCAACACGAAAACTGTGATGATTAGCAGTTTTTTCTGCTAACTCTAGTCTACTGTAGTTCCGGTAAAGAATGTCAATAATCCAGATTCCTTTCTTTTTCCTGGCTTAGAAAATGTAAAAATAAATTCATCAGGCTAGCATTTCTCAACTTTTGGGAAATGTGGTTTGGAAGGATGGGGGTGGAAAAAGGAAAAGGGATGGATTAAATATATCACATCAGGAAGGGCTACTTGCTACCTCCCATCACTTGGACAATCTTTTTTTTTTTTTTTAAAGATTTTATTTATTTATTTGTGAGAGAGAGAATGAGAGACGAAGAGCACGAGAGGGAGGACGGTCAGAGGGAGAAGCAGACTCCCCGCTGAGCATGGAGCCCAATGCGGGACTTGATCCCGGGACTCCAGGATCATGACCTGAGCTGAAGGCAGTCGCTTAACCGACTGAGCCACCCAGGCGCCCCACTTGGACAATCTTGAAGGTTCACTGGAGATTGGTCTATCACAACATGGAATTAGGTGATCCCAATGTAACGAACAGAGTAGCTGGATTTGAGCATTTGCACAGGAAATGCATCAGTTGCTGGAACCTGGCATGCAATCTCTGTGTTAAAGGGAAGAAGAAGAGTCTTGAGAACTGCCTCACGTGCTATCATTGATACCTAGCAAAAGGCGGGCGGCATATATTGTTTTCAACGTCTCATCTAACTCTTCAGCAGAGATATATGGTATTGCTTGGTCAGACATAAAACAGTTTGTAACCTTCAGACCTCCATTACAGTCCTTTAAAGTGAGCTCAAATGAAAATGGGAGTAACATGCCAATCTAGAAAACATTTTCATAACATGCAATACAATAAAAGGTTGAATTTTCTATCACCATTGCTAATTTCACCCATTTGTTTCTCATTACAATAAGTAAACAAGATTAAATGGAAAACCTTCCAGTTCACAGAGTACATTACGAAGCAGAAATGTCTGTAGCAAATACTGACTTAGTGTCTTAACCAACTTATGTGTCTCTAAGTGACTATTCCTCCCTGCTATGAAGTTTTTACCATTTTAAAGTTATATTGGCAGGTTCCAGTCAACAATGATGTCGGCGATGGCCTTCTTTCCCCAATATGTTGCTTTTAGTCTAATTGCTTATTTGCGGTCTCAGCAAGCAGAGAGAAGAATTTTATCCTCTTTGCCTTGTCTCTGAATACTAACTAGCTGGCCCAGCCGAGGCTCTCTAAAGAGAGAAACTGCATGAGAGACACAGTGCATTTGACACAGTCAAGAGGTAAAAGAAAGAGGAAAACAAAAGTCTATTCAGGACTGAATCCTCTGATATTCTCCCCCATCCCCCAGCCCCTTTAAAAATAAAGCAAAAGGGGGGAAACCCCATAAATCCATGCCTGAATGCCTGAGGTTGTCAGAATAAAGGACAATGAATGACAGGTGACTGTCAGTATAATTCTGTCTCCAAGTTATCACTTTTTGGCACTGTTGAACACAAAAAGTGTATACATAACAAGGAAATCCATCATGCGTTCTTTCTGAATGCACATAGTTCAATTTAGGAGAAGCAGTTAAGTACTTCCACATGGGCACAGGGCTTTCCCTTCAGTTCCATGTATTTTTGCTGGAAAATGTTCTGAAATTATGAAGTGTTTTTCTAGTGACAACAATGCTAAATAACTTCAAGGAAACTGCTGAAGGGTTATGAACCTGCTTTTCCCTCTTTTCTAAAAAAATTTATTTAAAGACTGGGAGATCTGACTTGATAAATAAAACTCCTTGCACATGTTGCTAAAATTAAAAAAAAAAAAAAAAACGGAGTAAGAGCCCACTGATGAGAGTTTTTCTGTTTGATTTTTAAAAGGCTCCTCTCAAGCGATTTTCCCCCAAGATCTCTTTACACTTTCATCTTCAGAGACTGCCTTAATCCTCCCGTCTTTGTTGTTCCAATGTCTGATCAGTTTGTTTTAAAGTCACATCTCCCCCACGTGTTTGCTAGAACTGAAACTTGACTTCAGGCACTTGTGGTTATAAATCCCTACAAACGGGCAGGCTTTCCAGAGAAAGGTGGAAAGTGTTGAAACAGGGAAGGGTTTGATGATTATTTAAATAATGTGCATTAAGTTGTCTGGTGCATGAACTACAGGTACAGAGAGATAACAAACGTGAAGTGACGGAGTAATTTGTAATTAAAATAAGTCTGGCCTCTTCTCAGATTACTGGCACACTCCAGTCTGTTGACCATCTGTAGCGGAAGGACAAAGATTCTATTCTCAGTTCCACTGGGCTAGGGAAGAGACACAACTGCCTCGAGCCCCAAGTTTCTAGGTCTTGTCGTGGTGGGCATGAAGACGGCTCATGGTGGCCAACCTCCTGATACCAGGCATGGTCATGTGATGAGCAGGAGTATGGAGACAGTGATCTGTGTCACTCTGAGCGCTCACAGGACACCATTAAGGCAGAGCTCAACTGCTGTTACTACCCCAGCAGGTGTTTCGATACATTCCAAATCTTTTGAGAGAAATGAAGAGAGAAGGGAGAGCACGTAAGTGAAATAAAGCAAGAAAAACAGGAGGAAGTTAATTTCCCAGTTATACTTTTTTTCTTTTGCTTGCTATGAAAGAAGAAAAAAATCTTAAAAGGATGAACATGAAAGAATGCTGTGTATTTCACAATGAAATAGAGACAATAATTTGTTTTACTTTTGAGTTTGGAAATGCAGAGTACTTGACAGGAAAACAGTCATCTTACATGGACTTCAACCTAGTCTTCAAGAAATCTATGTGTAGAGTATTTAATGAACTTATCATGATGAGAATTTTCCTCATTGCATATGAAATATGTTTGCACAAATAAGTGAACAAAATTTCTGGATTCTGTTTTTATTTTTTCCTTACAGTGGGTACAACTTAAACTGCAACATTTGCACATTTATTTCAGAAGGCCAAACATCTATGATTATATCCAACACCTGAGAGCATTTTTGTGTAGTCTTTATTGGTAGTAATTATATTTCTACTGCCTTTTATAATGGTCTTCGTGAAAAAACTCTTAAGGTAAACAATAAATTTAAAAATCTTTATGTCATAATTGATATTGACAGGTTTATAGCTATTAAACTTGAAAGTCACAGATAAAGTTGTTTTAAAATACAGGATTAGTCTAATATTGCTTTTGGTTATTAGGAAATTCCTGGGCATGGAAGTTATATAAGACACCGATATGAGACAAGGATTTAATATGTGAGGGAACGGGAGGCCAACTTTTAACTTTTAACAAGTGAAATTAAATATGTGCATGTTAAAAGAACAAATCTCTCTCTCTCTCTCTTTTTTTTTTTTTTTTTTGGTGGGGGAGAGCTCAAATGACCCCAAATTAAGGATTACTATTCAGTAGCTGTGTGAAAAGTTTTTCTTAATGATAGAAAGTAGGAAGAATTATGTTGTGAATAGTAAGTACTTCATACTAGAGCCTTTTCAAAATGAAGATATTTAATTCTTCATTTCATTTATATTTAATAAGACACCTACTATACAGTTGAGGAATTCCAATTATTTTGAAAAATAATGACCTATGGGTCAGCCATATCTTGACAATTCCTGGTAAGAGTTCAAGGAAACACTCAGGGTCTTAAAAATATAAGGACCTATGTGGATCACCACCATCATGAAATAATAGAAAGGCTCATATATTTTATGAATATGATGATTATTTTCTGAGCTATTTATTCTTATGGAAACTGTTAATTTCTTTCTCTGATGACAAAGAGCAAGGTGTTCAAGTGATAAAATACCCAGCTGATAGTCATTCTTAAATAGTAGGTGATTAATGCTTTCCTTCTGAAATCGTGTTCAGCCTAAATGTATTACTGACTGTATTTTAGCCAATATTCATCTTGTAGGTTATAATGATGCAGTGTCAGGGCTGAGGAGTTGAGCAAATAATTACTGAGAGCCAGGTAGCCAAGGAGGTGGCATGGCAGAGATGCGGCTTGTACTCTAGATTGAAGGAAAGGAGGTTTAGGATAGGTCTGGGAGAGGAGAAAGGGCTTGTTTGAAAAGGAATGAAGTGAGCAGACACAGATGTGAGGATGAGTATAGGTGGAAAATATCCAAACCCTGGATTTCCCTTTGCACAGACAGAGAGATCGATAGATAGTTGAATAGGTAGATGCTGAATGGAGAACCTCATATTGGGAAATAAAATTCTAGGATGATATTTTAGTGAAGTTTATTATTTTCTATTTATACCATTAAAATTTATGAAGGAGATGTTTTTTCTTAGTATAACAAATATTGAGAAATAAGGAAAGAGGGATTTGAAAACCTAGCAATTTAAACTTTATCACCTTTCTGTGTGAGAATGGAAAACTCAGATTAGACATTCATGCAACAACTGGAATGACCCAACCATGTTTTTCCTTCACCTGGGCTTCAGGACTGAAGTTCAAAAGACAGTGGAGCAATGACTCACACAGTGCTGTTTCCGGATAATGGTATAATTCCTCTGAAGGAAAAAGTTAAATGCCCTACAGGTCAAAAACCTTGAAAATGTATATATACTAATGATTTTACTGCTTGGAATTTATCCAAAATAAATGATCAGACAATCCAGGTAATTAAAATAGAATCAGCCTAAATGTGAACTGTAAAAGATTGATTAAGTAAATTGTGTTATATCCAGATGGCCATCATTGCTTAATTCCAACCGTGAAACACTATCTCTACTGACAATTGTTCTAAGTTAGAGTGAAATGGAGCAGTGATTCTTGATCAGCAGCCCTTGAGATTCTGCACAGGTAGTCTGTGTGGGTAGTCCATACTTCATATTTGATGAGATGTTTAAACACATGTATCTCCTCAGCTCTGTCAGATAGGGAAGCTGTTCTACTATGGTATGTATGGCTGTTTGCCACCCACGTTCCTCCAGTGGGAAGCTTCGGTTTGGTTACCAAGTAGGAAGTTGCTCTTTCCACTTAACAGTATTTTAAATACCAATAGTAGAGCAAGATATAGAAAGAAGATACAAATTGTGTTCAAATAAGATGGTCCATAGAAGTCACTTTGCTTTACCTGTGCTCTAAAGGGAAAAAAAAATAATAAAAACTAGCTAACATCTGTCAGAAAGAAGCGGAGGTATGAGTAAGGATTTTTCAGAAAATTATATCAAGCTATCACAATTGTAAAATTAAACTTTTCTTCACATATAGGTTATATATCTTTTTTATGAATGCTTTTACACTTACTTTAAGTGTTAAAGTGAAAACCAATTGAAGCTAGAAATTCTCACAATTTTCATGGAGTGCTACCCTTGAAGGTTTCAAACGTCTGCTCATTACAGTTTTAAATGCGTTTATTTAAATCTAGCATTTTTTTCCCTTTTCTACCTGTAAATAATGCTTTGGTAACCTTAAAAACCTACTTTGGAGAAAACGCTCTTTCCTCAGAGAACAGCTTCGGGGCAGTAGTCAAAAATCTTTTATGAACTCACTCCAAGAGTATCCCTCTGTACTTGAAGAGATGATTGGCCCTTGTGTTCCTCAGGAGCAGATACTTGACCTTCACACTCTGTGTTCCAGCAGCGCCCAACAGTAGAAAATACTAAACAAATGTTTGTGGCAGCAAGAACCCTCTGAGACAATCCCCATGGTCCCCTGAGTACATTCTGCCCCTTCCCCCTGCCTACAGGTTATCATCCTTCCTACCACACTTACTGAAGCCCTTGTGTCACTATCTCTATTATCCATTCCTGGTTAGCTGATGCCGCCACCGCTTTTCCTTTCTTAAGACATATTGGGATTTTTGTCTGTGCCGTTCCCAATATCACATTTATCTTACTTTAAAAACTGTCTTTCATAATCAGATGCATTATATGTCAGTGACGGTTCTTCCTTTTAAGTACCAGACACCAACTCTGGTTAACCAAAGTGAAAGGGAGCTAATTGGAAGAATATCAAGGTGAGGATGGAGGCTCACACAATTAACAGGAAGCTGGTAGACCAGGCAGGCTTCAGACCATGATCCAAGAGAATTCAGGAAGGTTTAGGAGGTAGCAACCATAGTAACTTTCCAGTTAGCTGAAATAGTAGTCAGAATATAATCATGGGGATGGTTATTCTTGAGTCACACAAGTCCCTCCCGATGTCTTAGCAGTGAAGAGCAGATTGACAGATTTAGGCTACAGACAGAACCTCCTGCTCTACGAGTGTTCCAGAAAAAACAATGATTTGACCCTCCTCACCTTTCTAGAAGGAAGAGAATGGGGAGTGGCACGGAATTCACACACAAAGAGAGGGAGGGGATTTCCAAAAAGGAAATTGAAGGCTCGATAGGAAGAAGCATGAATGTGGAGCAGCCATCTTTATTAAACTGACTCGATGACTAGTTTCTGAAGCATGGGTAAATGCCTTTGTACTGCTTCATCTGTTAAAAGGGCCACGAAAGTCTTGGACGGTAGAAGGCCAGATATTTGCTGATAGGAAGGGAAAAAAGGGGATGGAGGAAGAGATGATATCAATATTTATTAAAATTATATGGCTGGGTTACATGTATGTATGAATACAGTAATTATTCTGTTGCCCGAACACATCAAAGCCAGGTAAGCAGAACCACCCAGGAGGCTACCTTGTAAGGCCTGTGTTCCGGGTGCCCTGAAGTTGTGCAAAAGCTGGAAAGGCCCACACATTAACAGAGAATTGATATAATAATGCTGTTAACAGGATCTACTAAAGCTATTTAATAAATTATAATTATCTTTAATAGTGGTTTATTATCAGAGTTCAGGCTTCTCCACTCATGCAAGAGGCAGGGTGTCGGGGCGCCTGGGTGGCTCAGATGGTTAAGCGTCTGCCTTCGGCTCAGGTCATGATCCCAGGGTCCTGGGATCGAGTCCCGCATCGGGCTCCCTGCTAGGCAGGGAGCCTGCTTCTCTCCCTCTGCCTCTGCCTCTCTCTCTCTCTCTGACTTTCATGAATAAATAAATTTAAAAAATTAAAAAAAAAAAAAAAAGAGGCAGGGTGTCCTACATTTGCCTTTGTTAAGTTTGCCCTTTATTGACTGATTACCCAGCTTTTCCAAAAACTCCAGAGGAAAGACAAATCTCTTTCCATTGGCAAGCTAAGACTCTTTGGTGATTTTTTGATGATCTAGGGGATATCAAACAGGCTAAAGTATTAGTCACCATTTTTAAACAATTATACAATAAATAATCCATCCAGCTGTTAAGTTGGGGCAAAAATCTAATAAAAATGAGTTAACCACAACAAAAAACCCCGTCCTCCCCAAATCCAGAAAATTTGGTGAGAAGTAAATGCATTCCCCAGACTCATTTTGTGTCAGGAATATTTTCAGTGTTCTGGCTCTACTTGGTTACTTCCTCATTTCCCAATCAACCTACCCAAGTAAAGGGGAGATGAGAGTGCCAGGAAACTTGCAGGATGATACCAGCTGCCAAAATGCTGACCAGAGTCGAAAGGTCAGCCGTCATCTGTGGTAGATGTACTTCATTTTGATAAACACTTGGATGCTGGAAATGGTTCTGTTCTCAGATGGTTTATAATTCAGGTGAGGAATAGAAGGGTGAAGGAGCTTTACTGCTGGGAATCTTATTTCATATTTGAAAGCAATTAACCAGCTGATAAACAGGCTTTTGTTTTCCATCTGAATGGCCAATGTCCATTCATTTGGGACAGCATCTTGTCAAATGGGCCACAATAACAATAAAGTTTATGTATCTTGGCTCTTTTCTCCTCTAAAAACCTGTAGTAACCTCCTGCGTTGGAATCAAGAACCTGAACTGAGCATGCAAAATAATTATCTCCCAGAATCCACCTGATGGTGAGGCTATGGAAGATTATCTTGTTTTGAACTGGAAATAGGGATGAAAAGTATCTTTTTATTTTGATGGCTTTTTATTTTTGTATAATCAGAACATGCCTTGCAAGCCATAGTATTCTCTATTCCACATGTTTGTATAGCTTAAATACAAATTAAGGTAGATGCTACCACATTTCTAAAGGGGTTCTAAATTTTAAACAGCATATGAGTGTCAGTCTCTGAACTACCTTGTACCCATTTTCTAACCACTTATTGATAATGCTGAGAACTTTTTGTAATGACTTAATATTTTACCACAAACTATAAATTTTGCATGTTCACTTTATTTTTTCTTTTCACCCATACATTTTCCAGTGTATTCCTATTCATCTCTTTTTTTCCTAAATAATAAGGTCATTTGTTCCTGTTTTGGCCTGATGTAATATTTTCATAAATGAAGGTGACGCATGATTGTATTGTTTTTTCCCACCCACAGCAGTGATTGAAAAGAAGAGCCATCTATATCCTCTTGCTAAGTTTCCCTTCAGAAGAATGAGTACAGAGAGCTGTGCAGCCTCGTAACCATGGAAGAGATTTCCTGTATGATGTTCCCAACTTTGTCAGGGTAATTATTAAGGCCACACAACTTCCGATAAAATTTCTGGAAAAATGGGAATTACATGGTTAGCTTTTATGTGTTGACTCAGATATGGCCAGATCAGTTTAAGAAGGTAAAATAATGTAGATTTTCATTTATTCCCTGATTAATATTTATTGAGCTCTACTATGTGCTATTTGCTCATAGAAATATGATTAACATATAGCTTCAGTTCCCAAAGACTTAATAATCTAGCATGTTTGGTTGCACTGGTTGTATTAGTGGTAGATAGTGGTAATGATTGGTGATGATTTTGGTTTGTGTTGGGGAGGAATTATTGGGAAGAAAATATGTCACCTGGGCCCTGTATATATATCACCTGGAAAAGGTACACTAGTTTAATTTCTCACTTCATCTATTACCACAGATTTGCTTAAATGTGATATTGATAATTATTGATTCCTATCACTCTTAAATTTCATTTATATTCTAATGAGCCTCAAGGTTCTCAAAAGATTTCAAAGGCTGGATATACATATATCCCATCCAAAGGTGGGATCAAACTTTAATCAAATGTAGGAAGCTTCTCAGCTCCTACTCTTTCTGGGAAAGTGCTTCATGTTTAATAAGAAATATGCTCATTAGCATAAAGTATATAATTTCCCTGTGGGGATGGGACATGCATGTATATATCTAAATAATATGCACTATACCTATGTACAAACAATGCTCTTGCACATTCCTACACATATAGGTGTGAATCAATGTGATATAGACCATATATACAAAATGATACTTCAACTCTAAGTCACAGATCACTGTGGGATAGGGTTAGGCGGAGAGAAAGGTCATTATCAGATTCAACATAAAATGAAGTAATGAACCTGTTTTAGTAAAAAAGGAAGAAGATAAGCATGCTCTCAATACTGAAAATAGAGAAAGGGAAGAGGAATAATATTGAGGACTT
This sequence comes from Mirounga leonina, assembly GCF_011800145.1. NCBI lineage: Eukaryota > Metazoa > Chordata > Mammalia > Carnivora > Phocidae > Mirounga > Mirounga leonina. The sequence continues at coordinate 61,695,513 of NW_023270426.1, read as the reverse complement.
AATTTGGTGGATAATTTTAGGAAATGCCATATCCACCCAGCACTTTGACTTCAGCCATAGAATTGGTGTATGGCCCTATTTTGTTTAGGCTGAAATCTTTATGATGAAGAATGACGGCTCTGACTATGAATTTATTTTCCAATAACAATTACTTTTAGAGTACCAGTGACTCTTGACTTCTCTTGTTTAGCGGTTCTGTAGTTTACCTGTTAACTGTATTTGGTGCATTTGGTAAATAGCTGTTATGAACCAAGGAGTATTTGTTGACTTTTATGTGACTAGCCTTGGGCCAAGTTTTAAAGAGCAGAGCAGAAATGTAAGAGATGATTCTTTCCTGCAAGGCTATTCTAATATTATTGGGTAACCTACTCTCTGGCAATATATTTGAAAATACAATTACTAGTAATACGGAAAGGGACATGCTATAGGAAGACCTAGCTTGTGTCTAAGGGCTTTTTAAAAATTGGAGGAAACCGTAGTCCTAGCAACTAGGAGGCCCTGCTTCTGGCCTATGTCTTAGGAAGCTTTGCACTTTAAAGTTCCTTCCACCAAATTTTTTAAGATTGTCCCTAGAGGCTAGGACCTACAGGATCCAGGAGCATCATCCAGGCCAGGCACCCTGAGTTCAGATCACAGTATGGCTTTCATGCGATCACATGAGCCTGAGCAACAGAACAGTGCTGACCTAGTGATTTTGTGTGAACCTTACTTATTTTGGACACAGGATGAGTTCAGGGCTCTAGGCTACTAATAGTCCACCTCTGACCCTTAGACTTGAGCTGTGTATGTGGGCCACACAGTCAGTTCTCACCTCTCTGTGTTTGGAACATGTGTCTCCTCTGATCTACAAGCACCAGATGGTGGCACGGTGGCAGCATGCACCCTTTGCTTTGTGGTAACCTGGGACGGTTACCCTATTCCTGCCACACGCTTTGCACTGCACGTCAGGCAGATCTCTGGGGCTGGCTGTGCCTGTCTCCTCTGAGGGTTTTCCAGAACCTTGTTTCTCATTGCTAATCAACCCTTCTGATCAAAGTTCTCCCTTGCCTATGATTGATATGGTGACATACTTTCCTGGGTTAGTCTTTTTTTTTACGGTATTTATTTATTTTTATTTAATTTCAATTAACTTGTGATATATTATTGGTTCTAGAGGTGGAGGTCAGTGATTCATCAGTCTTTTATAATACCCAGTGTTCATTACATCACGTGCCCTCCTTAATGTCCAACACACAGTTATCCCATCCCTCCACCTCCCTCCCCTTCAGCAACCCTCAGTTTGTTTCCTATGCTTAGGAGTCTCTGATGGTTTGTCTCCCTCTCTGATTTAGTCTTGTTTCATTTTTTCCTCTCTTCCCCTATGATCCTCTGTTTTTGTTTCTTAAATTCCACATATCAGCAAGATCATATGATAACTGTGTTTCTCTGATTGACTTATTTCGCTTAGCATCATACCCTCTAGTTCCATCCATGTCTTTGCAAAAGGCAAAATTTCGGGTTTTTGATGGCTGAGTAGTATTCCATTGTATATATAAACCATATCTTCTTTACTCATTCATCTGCTGATAGACATCTGGGCTCTTTCCATAGTTTGGCTATTGTGGACATTGCTGCTATAAACATTGGGGTGCAGGTGCCCCTTCGGATCTCTACATTTGTATCTTTGGAGTAAATACCCAGTAGTGCAAATGCTGGGTCATAGAGCAGCTCTATTTTCAACCTTTTGAGGAACCTCCATACTATTTTCCAGAGTGGCTGTACCAGCTTGCATTCCCACCAACAGTGTAAGAGGGCTCCCCTTTCTCTGCATCATTGACAACATCTGTTGTTTCCTGAGTGGTTAATTTTAGCCATTCTGAATGGTGTGAGGTGGTATCTCATTGTGGTTTTGATTTGCATTTCTCTGGGTTAGTCTTAAGCCTTGTTGGAAATGGGATGGACATTTCTTATTTGAATAGGACCATTCCTCTTGTTCAGCTCAGGGGCTCTCACCAATCCTCCCCATTGGAGGCAGTATATGGAAGGTAGGGGTATGGTCGACATTGGAAGGTATTACATTCTAGGAATGACATGATTTTGGTTAAATATTTTGAGGGAAGATGGAAGATGTGTTATCCTATGGTTAAACTATAAAATTATGTCTGATAAGATTAAAATGACAGAAAATGAATGATAACTCCTACTTTGCTGCATACTCTGGGTAAGACTTGCATTTATTTGTGGTCATCATCAACGAAGTGCAGTTATAACCTTTGATAGTGCAAAGAAGCCATTGGGTGATACAGCATCATGAGTAATGATATAAGTAAATAAATGGCATTAGGGAACTGCAGTAGCGAAAGATCTATCTCGTTTCGATACAAATGAATTCTGAAGAGCTATGGCTTTATGAATAATGATGGCATTGCTACCTTTTTCATGTAGTGTGAGGTATGAAATTATTTAGAAAGCGACATATTAGACAATAAATAACATGAAGAAATTGTTTCTGAACCTGCAGAGGAAGAGATAGTGTCTGGAAACTAAGAAGAATCTTTATATATATTGATTGGGCAATAAACAAATATGTAACTTCTTCTTCTCTACCCATTCAAAGTCTTCTAAGTCTTCATTTCTACCTCATAGGGACCCATGTATTTGGTAATATATTTTAAATCTAATTGTTTATATAGACAAAAATATTTGTTCAGAGCATCTCATAACTAGGAATGGATAAATGTATCAAAGAAGAGACTATATCAAGGATAGTGTTGAGGGAATTCTCAGCCTTATCATCCTTGATTTCCTCAGGACAGAGTCATTGTTTTCCTAATGCTGGACTTTGTGGTTTCTTACACCAACAGACTCTTGGCTCTGAATGGCATCTTCTTCTGGGGCGCCTGGGTGGCTTAGCCAGTTAAGCATCTGACTCTTGATTACAGCTCAGGTCATGATCTCAGGGTCATGAGATGGAGCCCCGTGTTGGGTTCCATGCTCAGTGGGGAGTCTGCTTGAGATTCACTCTCTCCCTCTGCCCCTCCCCATGGTGCTCTCTCTCTCTCTCTCTAAAATAAAATAAATAAATCTTAAAAAAAGAATGGCATCTTCTGCCAGATGAACACCCATACTCATAATTTTGAAATGTCTTCTTTTAAAAAACAACAAACAAACAAAAGCCAGTGTTTTATCATACCATCTACAATGAATACAAACTCAGCGCAGTTAAACAACTCAGATTTATGGTGAAGGCCTGTTCCAGTTCAGTCTCCATTATTTGTTTTGTATTGATGATCCCATGAAACCCATACCTTGAAAAGAAAAATTTGGGTGAACTAGAGCATTCCAGTAAGTGTATTTTGTACAAATTGCCCAAGTCTTTGAGTAAAAAACAAATAGGAAAATAGATGCAATGTAGTCAAATTCACAGCATGGTTTTGATTCAGTGGTAAATATTCCACCACTACATCTGCTGCATAGTCAATGGCAAATGTCGTTAATGATGATTAGGACTGTTGGGCCATGAAACATCAAGGAGTAAAGATACTGTTTACATTATATGTTAATATAAGAGAGCATCTGAATATGGTTTTGAAAAATTTAGAAAGGTATTTAAACTTCAAGGGAGTTACTGAAACCTTGAATACCTATACTGCTGTTCTTTGGCTACCAAAATTTGGCCTTAGGTGAGGAGCTGCTGTTGCCAACATAAGGCAATACCACCAACATATCCATATAACCACAAGGTAGAAGACATATTTTAGAAATTCAGCATAGTCATTGGTCACTCACTGGGTGCTCCATGCTACATATTTAGATATATTTTTTAATTGTTCAAATTTATGGAATACACACATTAATCTTGTTCCTATGACAGAATTTACTGTAGAAAGTGCAACTTTTCTTTGAGTAACTGTCACAATTATTGTTTTAATTAATACTTTATTTTACTGTAAATGTTAGATTTTAATTTTTTTATTAGTGAGATATAATTGACATGCAATGTTGTATTAGTTTCAGGTATACAACATACTAATTTGACAGTTCTATACATTACTCATTGCTCCCCACTGTAAGCGTAGTTGCCATCTGTTATCAAACATGTTACAATGTTATTGACTATATATATTCTCTATGTTGTCCTTTTTTTTTTTTTATAGCTGGAACTTTGTACCTCTTAATCCCTTTTCATCTATTTTACCCATCCTCCTCCACCTCCCATCTGGCAACCACCAGTTTCTTCTCTGTATTTAAGAGTACTTTTTGTTTGTTTGTTTTTTAAGGTTCCACGTACAAGTGAAATCATATGGCATTTGTCTTTCTCTGTCTGACTTATTTCACTTAGCATAATAACTTCTAGATCCATCCATGTTGTTGCAAATGGCAAGATCTCATTCTTTTTAATTAATTAATTAATTAATTAATTAATTATTTAAGATTTTATCTATTTGTCAGAGAGAGACAGAGCACAAGCAGGGGGAGCGGCAGGCAGAGGGAGAAGCAGGCTCCCTGCTGAGCAAGGATCCTGATGTGGGACTCGATCCCAGGACCCTGGGAACATGACCTGAGTCAAAGGTGGATGCTTAACTGACTGAGCCACCCAGGTTTCCGGATCTCATTCTTTTTTTATGGTTGAGTAACATTCCAGTGTGTGTGTGTGTGTGTGTGTGTGTGTGTGTGTGTGTGTATACACCACATCTTCTTCATCCATTCATCCATCAATGGCCATTTAAGTTACTTCCTTATCTTGGCTATTATAAATAATGCTGGAATAAACATAGGGGTGCATATATTTTTTCAAATTAGTGTTTTTATTTCCTTTGGGTAAGTAACCAGTAGTGGAATTACTGGCTGATATGGTATTTCTAATTTTAATTTTTTAAGAAACCGCCATAGTTGTTTTCTACTGTGATTGCACCCATTTACATTCTCACCAACAGTGAACAAGAGTTCACGTTTCTCCACCTCCTCACCAACACTCATTATTTCTTGTCTTTTTGATATTAGCCATTCTGACAGGTGTGAGGTGGTATCTCACTGTGGTTTTGATTTTCATTTCCCTGATGATAAGTGATGTTGAGCACCTTTTCATGTGTCTGTTGGCCTTCTGTATGTTTTCTTTGGAAAAATGTCTATTCATGTCTTCTGGCCATTTTTTAGATTGTTTGTTTGTTTTTTGGTGTTGAGTTGTATAAGTTCTTTATATATTTTGGATATTAATCCCTTATCAGATATATCATTTGCAAATATCCTCTCCCATTCATTGGGTTGTCTTTTTGGGTTTTTTGATGGTTTCCTTTGTTGTGCAAAAGCTTTTATTTTGATATAGTCCCAATAGTTTATTTTTGCTTCTATTTCCCTTGCCTGAGGAGACATACCCATAAATATGTTGCTAGGGCCAATGTCCAAGAGATTACTTCTTATCTTTTCTTTTAGAAGTTTTATGGCTTCAGGTCCCATATTTAGATCTTTAGTCCATTTTGAGTTTGTTTATGTGTATGGTATAAGAAAGTGGTCCAGTTTCATTCTTTGCCTATAACTGTCCAGTTTTCCCAACACCATTTTTTGAAAAGACTATCTTTTCCTTATTGTATATTTTTGCCTCTTTGTCTTAAATTAATTGACCATATAGGGGTGGGTTTATTTCTGGTTTATTTCTGGGCTCTCCATCTTGTTTCATTGATCTACATGTTTGTTTGTTTGTTTGTTTGCTAAAGCTTTGTAGTGTATCTTGAAATTTGGGGTTGTGATGCTTCCAACTTTGTTATTTTTTCTCAAGGTTGCTTTGGGTATTTGGGGTCTTGTGGTTCCATACAAATTTTAATATTATTTGTTCTAGTTCTGTGAAAAATGCTATTGGTATTTTGATAGGGATTGCATTGAATCTATAGATTGCTTTGGGTAGTATGGGCATTTTAATCATATTAATTCTTCCAGTGCAGGAGCATTATATATCCTTCCATTTTTTTAGTGTGTCTTCATTTTCTTTCATCAGTGTCTTGTAGTTTTTAGACTATAGGTCTTTCACCTCCTTGGTTAAATTTATTGTTAGTATTTCATTCTTTTTGGTACAACTATAAATGGGGTTGTCTTAATTTCCCTTTCTGCTCTTTTGTTTTTAGTATATAGAAATACAACAGATTTCTGTATATTAATTTTGTATTCAGCAACTTTACTCAATTTGTTAGTTCTAGTAGTTTTTGGTGGATTCTTTTGGGTTTTCTGTATATAGTATCATGTCATCTGTAAATAGTGACAGTTTTACTTTTTCCTTTACAATTTGGATGTCTTTTATTTCTTTTTCCTGATGATTACTACAGCTAGAACTTCCAATACTACAATGAATGAAAGTGCTGACAGTGAACATCCTTATCTTTTTCCTGATCTTAGAGGAAAAGCTTTCTGGTTTTCAGCATTATGTATGATATTAACTGTGGTTATTTCATATATGGTCTTTTAAAAAATATTTTATTTATTTATTTGTCAGAGAGAGAGAGAGAGAGCACAAGCAGGGGGGAATGGCAGGCAGAGGGAGAAGCAGGCTCCCTGCTGAGCAAGGAGCCCTATGTGGGACTCAATCCCAGGACTCTGGGATCATGACCTAAGCCGAAGGCAGATGATTAATCGACTGAGCCACCCAGGTGCCCCACTTTTATGGCCTTTATTATGTTGAGGTATGTTCTCTCTGCACTCACTTTGTTGAGATTTTTTATCATGAATGGATATTGTGTTTTGTCAAATACTTTTTCTCTATATACTCAGATGATCAGAAGGTTTTTATCCTCCCTATTGTTAATGTGATGCATCACATTGATTGATTTGGAGGTAGTGAACTACCCTTGCATCCCTGGAATCAATTCTACTTGATTGTGGTGAATGATCCTTATAATGTATTGTTGAATGTGGTTTGCTAGTATTTTGTTGAGGATGTTTGCATCTATCTTCATCAAGGATTATTGGTGGAGCGCCTGGGTGGCTCAGTTGGTTAAGCGACTGCCTTTGGCTCAAGTCATGATCCTGGAGTCCCAGGATCGAGTCCCGCATCGGGCTCCCTACTCGGCAGGGAGTCTGCTTCTCCCTCTGACCCTCCCCCCTCTCATGCTCTCTGTCTCTCATTCTCTCTCTCAAATAAATAAATAAAATCTTCAAAAAAAAAGATTTAAAAAAAAAGGATTATTGGCATGTAGTTTTGTCTTTGTCTGGTTTTGATATCAGAATAATATTGGACTCAGAATGAATTTGGAAGTTTTCCTTTCTCTTCTATTTTTTGGAATAGTTTGAGAAGGATAGGTATCAAACTCTTCTTTAAATGTTTGGTAGAATTCACCTGTGAAGGTATCTGGTCCTGGACTTTTGTTCAGAGTTTTTTATTATTGATTAAATTTTGTTGCTACTAATCTGTCTGTTCAAATTTTCTATTTTCTTCCTGATTCAATTTTGGAAGATTGTATGTTCTAGGACTATATCCATTTCTTGTAGATAGTTCAATTTATTGGCATATAATTTTTTATAATATCTCTTATAATTCCTTGTATTACTGTGGTATTTGTTGTTATTTCTCCTCCCTCATTTCTGATTTTATGGGAGTCTTTTTCTTTTCCTGATGAATCTAGCTAAAGGTTTATCAATTTTTTTTAAATCTTTTCTAAGAAGCAGTGCTTGGTTTCATTAATCTTTTCTTTTTAGTCTCTATTTCATTTATTTCTGCACTAATCTTTTGTATTTCCTTCCTTATATTAGCTTTGGGCTTTTTCTTCTTTTTCTAGTTCCTTCAGGTGTAAAGTTAGGTTGTTTATTTGCAATTTTTCTTGTTTCTTGAGATAGCCCTATATCATTATAAAATTCCCTCTTAGAACTGCTTTTGCTGTGTCTAAATATCTTTGACCATTGCATTTCATTTTTATTTGTCTCCATATATTTTTTTTATTTCCTCTTTGATTTCTTGATTGATCCATTTGTTGTTTAGTAGCATGTTGTATAGCCCCCATGAGTTTGTGTTTTTTCCAGAATTTTTTCTTGTAATTAAATTCTACTTTCATACATTGTGGTTGGAAAAGATGCTTGATATGATTTCAATCTTCTTAAATTTATTGAGACTTGTTTTGTGGCATTACATGGACATATCCTGGAGAACGTTCTGTGTGCACTTGAAAAGAATATGTATTCTGTGTTTTTGGATGGAACGTCCTGTATATATTTGTTAGGTCCATTGGGCCTAATGTGCCATTCAAAGCCCCTGTTTCCTTGTTGATCTCTGACCAAATCAATGTATGTGGGGTGTTAACATCCCCCACTATTGTTATATTACTGTCAATTTCTCCCTTTATGTCTGTTAATATGTATTGTTTTATGTATTTAGATGCTTCTATGTTGGGTGCATAGATATTTACAATCAGTATATGCTCTTGTTGGATTGATTCCTTTATCATTATGTAATGCTCTTCTTTGTCTCTTGCTACAGTATGTTTTAAACTCCATTTTGTCTGATGTACCTGGCTTTTTGTTTTCCACTTCCTTTGTGTGGGTTATCATTTTCCATCCCTTCACTTTCAGTCTATATGTGTTTTTAATTCTGAGGTGAGTATCTTGTGGGCAGCATATAGATGGATCTTGGTTTTTTATTCATTCTGTCATCTTATGTCTTTTGGTTGGAGCATTTAGTACATTTGCATGTAAAATAATTTTTGGTAGGTATTTACTCACTGACATTTTGTTAATTGTTTTCTGGTTGTTTTTAAGTTTTCTCTGTTCCTTTCTTCTCTTACTCTCTTCCTGGACTGGGTTTGATGGCCTTCTGTAGTCTTATGTTTGGTTTCCTTTCTCTTTATTTTTTGTGTGTCTTTGATTTAGGTTTTTGATTTGTGGTTACTGTTGGGTTCACATATAATATCCTATGCTCATAGAATTTTATATTAAGTTAATGGACACTTAAGTTCAAACACATTCTAAAAGCACTAAATTTTTACTTCTTCCCCTTTTTTGCATATGATGTTATATTTTATATCTTTTTATTTTATGTATCCTTTGACTAATTTTTGCCAACATAATTAATTTTATTACTTTTGTGTTTTCACTTCCATACTGGCTTTGTAAGTGATTCATCTACTACCTTTACTATATATTTCCTTTTATTTGTGTACTTTTTTCCTTCCATTATTTTCTTACTTCTAGTTATGGCACTTTCTTTCCACTTAAAAAAATTCTTTTTTAACATTCTTTGTAAGATTGGTTTAGTGGTGATGAACTCCTTTAACTTCAGTTTGTCTGAGAAATTTTATCTTTCCTCCAATTTTGAATGATAAACTTTTCAGATTTCAGATTCAGTATTGATGGTAGGTTTTTTTTTCCTTTCGATGCTTAGAATATGTCGTGCCACTCTCTTCTAGACTGCAAAGTTTCTGCCAAAAATTCAGCTGATAGCCTTATGGGGTTTCCTTTGCATGTAACTATTTTCTTTTCTCTTCCTGCTTTCCAAATTATCTTTTTATAATTGCATTTTGCTATATTAATTAATATGTGTCTTGATATGAACCTCTTTGGGTGCATCTTGTTAGGGGCTCTTTGTAATTCCTGGACCTGGTTGTGTGTTTCCTTCCAAAGGTTAGGGAAATTTTCAGCTATTATTTATTCAAATAGGTTTTCTGCCCCTTATCTCTCTTTTCTCCTTTTGGGATTCCTAAAATGCAAATGTTGTTATGGCTGATGATGTCACAGAATTCCCTTAACCTATTCCCGTTTTTTAATATTCTTTTTCCTTTGTACCATTTAGCTTGGTTGCTTTTCATTATACTGGCTTCGAGCTCACTGATCTCTCCTTCTGCCTCCTCAAATCTGTTGTTTATTCTGTTTGGCATATTTTTCATTTCTGTTGAATTCTTTAGCTCTGACTCATTTTTTTTCATATTTTCTATCTCTTTGTTGAAGTTCTTACTGAGCTTATCTACTCTTTTCTCAAATCAAGTGAATATCTTTGTGACCATTACTTTGAACTCTTTATCAGGCATATTGCTTATCTCTGTTTCATTTAACTGTTTTACTGTGATTCTGTTTTGTTCTTTCAATTCTGGCATATTCCTCTGTCTCCTCATTTTGTCTAACTCTGAGTTTTTTTTTCTATGTATTAGGTGGGTTACCTATGTCTCCTGGTCTTAAAAGGAATGACCTCGTTTAGAAGAGGCCCTGTGGTGCTCTATAATCCAGTTCTCTCTGGTCGCCAGAACTAGGTGCTCCAAGAGTATCCAATGTGTGGGCAGTGGGTACCCTCCTGTTATGGCTGAATTGTAACTGCTTTTAGCCCAGCTGGCTGCAATAACCAGCTTTACCTGCTTTGGGTATGCTGGGAAGGGTTTTCTCCCCACACTGTTGAGAGGCCCAGCTACAGGTCCTGTGAGCTCTTTGGTGGGCAGGTCTGGCAGTCAGCCTAGGTGTCTGCAACTAGCTTCTGTGCCATAGCTGCAAGTGCCCCAAATGGCAGGGCTTGCTTCCCAGGCATCCAGCTAGGAGACCTGGCTTCAGGAACTGCAGGCACACTGGTGTATGGGGTTATCTCCCTGTCTTTGCAGGGCAGGAGTCTCTTTGAAGTGACCCTGACCTGGATGGGGCTGCCTTGCCAGGTGTGGTGGGAGCAGGAGCCACTTTGGAGAGATATCTGCTGACATGGACAGTTTGAGTGAGGCAGGTCCACAGGGGGAATGCTGGGGTGGGCACATAGTGCTAGCAAAGTAGATGGAGAGTGTTGGGGCTAGCTCCCACACAGAGAAGCAGTAGTCAACCTTTCTTAAGGTGTATTTTAGTGAATGCTTACAATGTCCCTGGAGTTTTGTGGGATGCTGTTAGGAGTATGAATATGGTGGGGAAAGATTTCCTTTTTCAAGGAGCTCACAGTCTAGTATATCACACTCAGGTGCAAGTAACAACATGAAAATGTGGCCACAGAATCAAAGGAATACAATTCCATAGAAACAAGTACTCTTCAAAATTATACTTGATGTGGGCTTTAAAGTGTCTGGCTATCTAGGTTGGGGAATGAGAAGAGAAACAGTGCCTACAAGCACTTTTATTCCCAGAGGAATCTCTTCTATATCTCTGCCCCCTTTGGCACATTTTTAAGATTAGTTAATAAGTCTTCAAGTATGCCCAGTCGCTTTTCACACTCTTGCTCTGTGCTATGTCTCAGGCCATTATTTAGTATTTTGGCTCTTTAAGGGCAGGTGCTTGGTTTCCTACCATCTTCTGGCTCTCCCAGAGTTTAGATATCTGCTTTTTAAATGATTTTCAAAGCCAGATGTTAATGGGGACTTCTCCCAAGGTGTGTCCCCAGTGCCAGGGTTGCCCGGTGTTGAGTCTGATCCTCTCACTCCTTCATACTTGTGATATCCCTCCCATTTGTGGTTAGTCATGCTGGGATATGGTTCCCAATGGTGTCTCTGCCTCTCCTCTCCTTTTCAATGTGGCCTTCTCTCTATGACTGGCTGTGGAATATCTGTTCTGCAGTCTTCAGGTTGTTTTCAGAGTTAGTTGTATAGATAAAATTGTTTCTCTGTGAGTCCAGGGGGCAAGGTGAGCTCAGGATACTCCCATTCCATCACCTTCCTGCTTCTCACAGATTTTAAATTTTATTTGTCCTAAATATTTAAAAGAGTCTTTCCCTAAAATTATTTAGAAACAATTAAAATCCTGCAACAAGGAGAAATCATAATCTAAGACATTATCACCCAACAAATTTAAAACTGTATGTTTTCTGCATGTTTTATGGTCCTGGCTTAATAGTGAATAAACACCATAATAATACCAAGAAACCAAGAATTTAGTAGTAATAACTCTAAATTTAAGATTAATTTATGATAATTAATTTTTCAATTTGCTCAGGAAATCTTAAAAACCTTCCTTGTTTTCCTTTACTTCATAGTTGTAACTTTTCTTTTTAAAAAAACAAACAAACATTAAGAAAGTATTTGTGATGATTTCAGTCGAGTCCATTTCTTATGTCTTAATGGTAATTTAAATAATTTAAAATAAAATCATGGATGAAATAAATGATCCAGTCTAATGTTTCTCCCATCATAATGAAAAGAATTTTTTTAGGCACCCAGCTGCCCCACTGATTATTTATAATTTTTAAAGGACCATTTTATGCATTTTAATTTTTGTGTCATGGGCCACATAAAGATGGATAGACCATTATAATATGATAAGGAAAAATTCTCTGATCATACTTGATTCTTGCAGTCATCAAAAGGTGTTTGCTTTCAAAAGAATTATAGTTCCAGCTTGCTTGCCTTGGGGAATGTCAATTAAATCCAAATTATTTTGTGATAGAGATTTTGCCATTTTTAGAGTCAGGGTAAGTGAACTAGAAATGACAAAAATCAAATGAGAAATGAAAAAAATAAAGTTTGATATTTACCTGTAAATTGCTTATCTTACAATTAAGCATTGGTTTACCCTTGCCAAATGTCCCCATTTGCAGATGCCTATTAAAAAATAAGCTGTTTTCATTTCCTGCTAGTACACAATTTAGTTTCTTTTAGTGCATGCTTGTGCTCAGTGCTTTCAGAAAAGCTTTGTGTTATGTCTGGTATCTTGTACTTATAAAGAATCACTTTCAGTGTGTGTGGCCTGGTTCCTAAGAGTCCATCGATTCATTGAATTTCCTCAATTTCAGAAAGTCACCAATTGATTCTTTATGCTGCTTGGCAGAGCAATTCTTAATTTTTGTCTGTTTCATCCCAACATCATTCTTAGGAAGAAAAGGTTTTCCTTACATTGCCTTGAAGGGTTTACTGAATCATACATCACCAAGAGCGTTTTAAAGCTTTATTTTGTCTGTTATTTAAAGTGGAAAATGCTGTCCCTTAAGACACTGGCACTCTGCCATTTGCCTCCAGAATATTTCATGGTTCACTGTCAGGACTGTTGCTTTTTCTAGAAGAACATATGGGCCATTTTGGAGAAGTTTTCTGTAACATTCAGATGCTGAACATATATCTATTTACATTTGGTCTCCAACAAATAATTTTTCTGGAATTTTTATATCTTATGGATTCTTTGGAACTTACTGAAAATTATATTGGAGCCTGATGACGCCAAAGGAGGCTTGTGAGTTGGAAGTAGAAGGGACTAAATTTAATTGAAGCGAAGTTTAGCATCATTGGAATGTATTCCTGTGATTTCATTATTTTTCACTGGAATATTTCACCTTCCTCCTCTGCCTTCCCCTCTTTCTCTTCCTCTTCCTTCTTTTTTAGTGATTTCAAATAGTCAGTATAAAATATTTAAAGTAAAGGGAAAAAGATCCTCCTGCACTCTGTGATGTTGATAAATAAGTCATTGGAATGTGGTAGGACTTAGCACACACTTGAGGATGATTGTGTCATTAAAATCGCATCCAGTCCATCTGGAAATACCTCACCTGAATTGTTCTATAAACACTGCTCACTAAAACACCTGTTTAGTCTGATTGTGTATATTTTGAGTTAAAGGAATCAAACAAAATGCATTTAAAACAAGCAATTAAAACTAAAGTACGACTACATTCTGAATGGAGGTGCTAATTGCAATTCCAAGGAAAAACAGTCTCCCATTTTGTACAATATATTGTATTGATAACTAGAACTAGGCGGGATTTAGTGGGAAGAGACTAATTCCTCATATTACTGTTCTACCAAATTGTGTCTTTGTTGGTCATTTGGTGAACGACTTATTGATTTGCTAAGTTATGGAGCTAGTTGGCTCTTAAATGAGAGCTAATCTGCAAATGGTACTATGGCAATGAAGGAAGAATGAGGAAGTAAAAGAAAAGAAAAGAATAACAATCATGTTCTAAATCTCACAACCATTAATAATACCATAGTCAGGGACCTCAGCTTAGAAAGTGTTTTGCCCAAGCAAAGCTGGAGTCTTTCCAGATTCAGAAGACTGGAGGAGTTGAACAGAAGAGAAGTGGTGATGGTCAGAGCAAGATAAAAAGGGAAAATGAATGTACATGAAAGAACCTCTGTGTCATCACAGAAGGCATGAAATCAGAGATAGATTTTAGAGAATGTGCCCTTCAGGGAAACCCAAAGTAAGTATGGCTGTATGTCTTACCACGTCAATTATTTGATTCTCTTTCATGTTAGAATTATATACATGTCATCTGGTTGTCAACTTGTCCTTATTCCATGAGTCTCATTTTGCCACTTGGCCACAACAACAACCAGCTTAAGAGGAAGAAGGCACAGTCACCTCTGGACTCATTGTATGGTTAGTGGCATCCACTTGCTCCCTGAAGATTCCTTTAAAGGAAAGGGAAAAGGGAAGCCTGGGAAGGATCCCATTAGGCACAAGTCTAGAGAATCAGCAGAATCTTTAATCACCCAGGCCACATAAAATCAGGAAGACAATCACATAGATTCATTCACTCTATTGTAGCATAGCAGACAAATGAGGAAAAACAAAGGAAGAAATGACTTGCTCACCCTTACCTTTGGGAGGAAAGTCAAGAGGAAAAAAGCAAACTTTGTAGAGAAAGTTTCAAAGTAGTTGTTTAATTGTCTAATTATTATACTTCTTTTTCCCATAGACCACAAAGTGATTATTTATATATGACCCACATTATGCTGACCCACATTATACTGGTCAATGTGCCCTTATTAATATTTGGTATAAATGTGATTTTATGAAATCTCCAAATAGGCATATCCTATAAAGGAACTTTGGAGTAGAGCAATATATTACAGCCTTTTTAATACATCTATACCATTATTTACCTTTTTAACCATCATCTTCCTGATTTCTCTGAGATACTTGATGCTTTGATTTTTATTTGCCAAGACATTATAATTTGGAGTTAGCACTTAGATTGCAACACATGATTGTGTCTCACTAGCATGCGTACCAAATAACAGGCAATTATTTAAATATTTCTGTTCTGGAGACACACCTTTGAATTCTGTATTTGGTTATGTGTTATAAGCAACATCTTCCACATTTATCCAAAAATTTCCCAATCTTGAAATGTATTAAATAGTAGAACTGAACCAATTTTAAATCCTACTAGCCCAGGAAGCTCAAGATATTCATATCTATGTCTATAATGTACACACATATCTGCACCCCCACACCCAGAGGCAGAATGATCCTCAGCATGTGTATTTTGAGAGAAAGAAAGAATTAGAAGAGTGGGAATGACAGACTCTGTGGTATTCAAGTCAGTAAAGCATATTACATCTTAGATTTTCTCAAAGGGAGTTTAGTTTCCAAAAATACTATGAAGACCTTGATGTAGTGAAGTCTCACCTGTGACATGATCCTTTGGTATTTCCTATGTTTTTGCTTTTCAGATTTAAGAGTCATGCTCCTGATGGTGTTAGGTGTTCGTCAGATCTCTGTCCATCAATAGGCCTCATGCTTGGCTTGTTTACACAAGTCCTGACTTTCAGGGAACATTGGCAGCCAAAGAACACAGGAGGGAGGCCATGATAACTGTAGAGAGAGAATGTCACTGTGCCTTCTATCATGCCCAGGATGTATGCCCCATGTCCTCAGAGGGAGAGGCATCGAATGAGGATAATTACATTCATAAAATCATTTATAAGCATTAAGTCAATACATTCTTTAAAAGATTCAGTGACTTGACTTTATTCTTAAAAGAGTACAAACAATGATTCTTGCTTTTAATCTCCAGTGGGTATGAGCATTTGATCGTAGACAGTGTTCAGTGTTCCTTTTTACACATTTTATTTTGATAGTCATCTGTTTTTTTTACCTTCAATTCATGCTAAAGGAACAATCAGTATTCTCCATTCACCTGTGACTTGTAGAAGAAAAGTTGAATCTCATCTTGACCCCAGGCCTGAGACTCTTTCTTTCTGTGACATGCACAATCTCTGGGGTCCTGGGCCATATGGGAGCATGCCATGGAGTATTGTATTGTCAAGAGGCTTGTTTTCTTAGGCCTTGTGAAAATGTCATGAGCTCTAGACTATTGGTAGAGAATAAACCAACACCAACCATATTGGTTGTTTGTTATTGTACTTTTATTATCACCACTGGAATAAATCTTCTATCTTCAAATAACAATTTTGTCAGTCTTACTGCATTAGTTAGCAATTTAATAGGGCCCATGTACTTTGGTATGAACGCTGACCACGCAAGAACCAAGCTTTACGCTAATACAACAGCTGCCCACAGGAACCTCCAATCTAAAGGTTATATAGTAAATCTTGATTGGATTGAAGTAAATGGGCCAGGTGCCATGGTAGAGAAATGCCACTTTTATCTTTTATCCATTTATCCCTGTAAAACTATTACTTTTTCACTACTAAAAGAGAAATGTTTGATTTTGTCTAATTGGTGGTAATTAAAAATATTAGTTGTCTTCAGTATCTCATAAGGCATAAGACTTCTATAATCCACTCAAATATTCCAACGTCTACTTGAATATTTCAAGTGGTTAAACCAGCTTCCTCTTTGACACACTTAGAAGAGACCCTAGGTTTGACTTTTTATGCTCTCAAATGCACTATGAATCATTCTGCCAAACTCCTGCCCTTCATGTGAATGATATATTTTATTTACACTCTTAGAAAAGAATCTATGCATGGCCATTATTAATCACTCACACCTTTAAGAATGATCTTACCTTTTAGCTATTCATCAAAATCGCTATCCTTCCTGTTAGAGACACATCATAACTGATTTACAGTCAAACTGTAGATGGGTCCTAGTACATGGCTATTAGCAGAATAGATGTCTCTTCATTTTAGGATTAGAGACACACGCGTGCATGTGCGCATGGTATGTGAGTGCACGCGCACGTGCACATGGGCGCGCGCGCACACACACGTATCTCTGTATGCTATATCTATTCTAGCAACTCTCTTTAAAAGGCCAAACTGCTAAAACCATGTTGGCTTTCAGATAATACATCACTATGATTGAGGAGCAGCATATCATTTCCAAAGCCATTCCCACCCTGAGCAAGGCCAGTAAGACATGAGACAACTGGATTAGCAAAGGTTCAAAGACCATCATCTATGATTTTTATCAAAAGCAAGGGAGGGGAATAATTGGTAAATGAATCAGCTCTCTTTGATTATATACTAATCTCAAGAGACTACTTTGTAATTGCATCATATCTCATTTAAAAATCAAGAAAATAATTTTTTCTGCCTTGACCATGACTAATGCATGCTTTTGCTGGTGAAGAAATATTAAATCATTCATAAAATGTGTTTGAAATGCCCCATTTTGGGGGGAGCATTCTCATGCCCCTCTAAAAAGCTGGCTGGAAACTGGAAAGACAATGCTTATATTAGCCTCAGGGGAAACCAAAATAGAACAGGGATTGGCATATTTTCCATTCTCCCTTTTTCTTTGGCTACTACTATGATTTCATACTGAGATGAGAATTAGAAAAGGCCAAGAGTTTGGATAGCTTCTCAAAAGTATGAGATAATACATCAAAATGAGGTGGAAAGTGCTTGAGAGTAGGATTCTGATTACACAACATCCCTCTATACAAATGCATAGAACCTTAGAAATATCGTAAAATAAATATATCATGAAAGAGACATTTAACTATACAGGTAGCACTTTAAAAATTACAAAATCAAGAAAAACACTGCAGTAAGGCTTTGAATCTTAGAAGATGCTAAGAACTCTCTTTTCAACAGAATTTTAACTCCCTGAGCATTAAGGAATTACTTAATAGAAAAGGAAATAACCCATGGGGGGAAATGTAGCCAGCAGAAAAGCTGCTTACAATTTTTGATAGCCCTGGTATAGGATAGTAGAAAGGCAAATGACTCTATGCTCACTCCAAAACTCTGTATCTTAGTTCTCATTCATTAATTTTTCTTTGCTGGCATTAAAAGCTTCCAAAGAGAAAGGCTAGGATATTGAGCTTGTTAGGGATATCCTTCTTACTGACTTTTTCCCCCCACCTCATGGAAGGCAGATCGGCAAGACACGGGATCTAATCCCAATTTAGAATTTTATGAACCCTAATGCAAAAAAAAGCAGTCCCATGGAAGAAGTGACTGCAGGTAACAAGGATATATTGCTCACCATTAAGTGTGTTAAACACGGAGAAGCAGTAGTCAACCTTTCTTAAGGTGTATTTTAGTGAATGCTTACAATGTCCCTGGAGTTTTGTGGGATGCTGTTAGGAGTATGAATATGGTGGGAAAAGGTTTCCTTTTTCAAGGAGCTCACAGTCTAGTATATCACACTCAGGTGCAAGTAACAACATGATAATGTGGCCACAGAATCAAAGAAATACAATTCCATAGAAACAAGTACTCTTCAAAATTATACTTGATGTGGGCTTTAAATGTGTCATGCAAAAGCTACCCTACATCTTTTAAAAATGTTTTCCTGAGAACTACATAATTTTGTGATTTTATAGATTATGCTGCTTTAGAAAGAACACTTTTTTCTCCTATCAGACCAGCAGTCTCATTCAATGAGGATGTTACTCTAAGGTGTGATGAATTCAGAGCAGCCTCCTTCATTGTTTTCATCTTTCAGGAAGGCAAAGACAAAGGGATACCCCTTTAGGATCTGGATCACTTTAGCCTGTTACGTCTCAACCATCAAACCTGCACAAGAGGCACCCAGATTACTCAACAAGCAGATGATTAGAGATAAAACCTCTCATCTTGGGATAAATTTAATCCAGGCAGCATGTGCTCTTTGGTCATTTTATAAATATAGCATTTTAGAACAGCATTCTCAGAGATCCAGCAGTGCATATCCAGCATTGTAGCTAAAATATTCAAATAGAAATAAAAATAACTCCCCAGAAAGTTGCTGGCATTCATGTTTCCGTTGGAGAATAATTACAGAAGTCAGTTTCAAAGCTAGCATAAGAGATGTTGAAAACCACCTCTCACCCCCACAGAAATGCTAATGACTAGTTGTATTATAGTCTTAAAGCAAAGGTTCCAAAACCTTCTCTTTCTCAGATTTATGGTGTCACAATTACTGGCCATGACCAGACTCTCTGGAAGGAAACAGATTCCCTGGACAGTGAAGAGATCCAACCAGGTATCTCCTGGGGCAGTAGCATTTAGCCCTGAAGGTTTAATATTTCTAATCGTATTATGTTCTAATCCTATTACTGAAATGTTGAGGTGAATTGCATATATTTCCTTCTTTATCTCTGTGCAATCTCACATATTTCCTTCAATAATGGCTTTTGGCCACCGCTCACAAACAGTTTTGCTTCTTTAATTCTTAAAAAAAAATATATAGACAATCAAAGTGAAATCTGTTTATAGCAACATGCGGTGCTGCATCTCCTTACGATGCCTCACGGGGAAACTGGCCATATAGTGGCTATGCATCCAGCCCCTGATTTCTTGCCTTTTGTTAATCCAACTTATTAGTACATCAAAAATCATGGTTTCCATTGATGACAGATTCCCACTAATGTGTGTGTTTATGTGTGTGTGAAATAGCTACACAATGAGTTATTGAGTTGTACATAGAAAAAATGCTAGGCAACTGCAAATTACAAGGATATAATGCCATCAGGGGGTTTAATGGTGACATCATAAATCACAAGAGCAAGGTATAAATGGACTGGGCTTCCCCACAACTCTAAGATGCCACTGGAGCTGTGATTTTAAAGGTTGTCTACTCTCCCCAACCACCCTTCCCATATACGTGGATAATTTGTGTTATAATTTCCATTGTCTCCCATTCTCTCTACTTCTCCTCATCAACCTCAAACCTTCTTTCTACACCCAGAGAGAATCTGTTTTCCCCGCTGTGTGACTAGAACAGCTATATTTAAATGTTAACACTGGATTGTCTCAAGTTAAAATATAACAATTCTAAAAATCTTGCCATTCTGGGCTAGATGTCACCCTCAGGCGCTATGACAGACAGATGACAACAGACCCAAAGATTAAGAGATTTTCTCTTCTTGGATAACCTTGCTCCATGCACCTCTTCTCATTTCCTCTAAGAGCAGGGAATCTAATTACATAGAGTACCCCGTTAGGACGGCAAACATAGAAATGATTTTATGGTTTTGCTTTTTTTCCTATCTGAGGTTCAGCGAATCCAAGTAATATTCTAATTTATTTCTGTGTCCTAAATGATTCATTTTTCTCTCTGATGCTGTCTTATGGAGGAATATATTAACATAAAATAATAACTGGCCCAAACTTTTGTCCAAATTTAAATATGTCCTAGCAAAGCCAGCCCCAATTCTAATTGCTTTTATGTGTCACTTTAAAGTAGGAGAACCAACCTCCTGGCAGCTTTGCTTTGGGTCTTAATTAGCCACTTAACTGCAAATTGGTTGGCACCCTAGTCCTTTCATCAGTTATTACCCAAATAGCATCACCGACTTCGGATAAAGAAAAGAAAGATCCCACATGTAGCAGGTCTTTCCATCATTATTGCCCTTTAATACAAAGAGGGGGGTTCCCAACTACTAATTAAGGCTACGTTTTTAATAGGCAATTGGCATCTTATTTAATTCACTCTCAGTGCAATGTCTTAAAGGAAAAACAATCACAGTAATGTGTGTACAGTGCTAAAGAATTTACAAAATATTTTCATCTACTTTATTACTCTTACATAGTATCTGCTTTAGCTGTGTATTAATCAATATGTTTTTATTGGTTGCCATGATTTAAGATGTGGATTTTATTTCAGTCCTTACTGCATTTGCCCGTGTACCCACGAAGATATCTAATAAAATTAACCAGGCCAATCTCTGGTATATAAAAGGGAGCTGGCTTCTTTCTTTCTTTCTTTCTTTATTTATTTGCATTTCTAGGAAATGGGCAGACTGTTAAACATACTATATAAATAGGTACTTCTTTACAAAGCAAGCCTAAGTGGTTAATGGGCAGAAGACTCAGAGGCTTGGTTCTGAGAACATAGAAATAAGGGAGAAAGAGACTACCGATAGAGATCAGATCCAAAAACTTGCCAAAGGGGATAGAATTCAAAAAGAACGTGACAGTTTGTTTAGTGTTTTAGCAGAATACCCTCAATTGATACTTTGCATGCAATATGATATCACGTCCTTTGTTGATGCTAGAAAAGAAAACAAGTCATCATGGTGACTTTTTAATAATCAACACCTTTTTCTTCTTGTTTTTTTTTTAACCTGTCTTGCAAACCAGTCCTCTTATTTCGGGTTATAACACTTACTATAAATTTTAAATGCAGGTACTCTTTTCTATTCTGTTACTTTATGTGTATGCAAATTCAGACTTTCTCTGTCTCTCTGAAAGACAGGTTTAGTTGAGATTTCGCACATCCCAAATGTCTTCTGCCCATCACAGCGACTGGGAGCCCAAAGCCCAATCCACAGGCTGACCTCGAGTAAGATTGTTCCAGGCTGTGTGTTTTGGGAAACTTGGAATTAGTGAATTATGTTTATGGGATTCATTTCTGAACTGTACCAGAGCTTATAAAATAATAGTATTTACGATATCCTGGAACAACAAACACAGCATGGAGGCAGCTGCCTCATCAGAGACGGAGCCGCGGTGATCTCAGACATTTGTCTGTTTATCATGGACTGGACTTCCTTGGCAAACAAGTCAATAAGGCAGATGAGCACACCAGTCTAACGCTCTGCTCGACACTGCAAGGAAATGTGCTCCTCACCATCACTCCAAAGGCGAGTGCTTCTACTCTGTAAGCTCACTGCCTTTAAGTTGAAGTGTGAAGAACAGCAATGTGGGACCGAGATCAAATGAAGTCAGGCCTTTGATTAAATGTGAAATGAGAGGTGTTTTGAAGAGAGCACAGATCTTTTTCTTTTTGGCCGATGTAGGCAGTATCTACAATTAAATCTCAAAAGGAGCAGATGTGTGCTCACAGGAAAGATGTGAAAGAAAAATCATTAGGAATTATTACGCTTTCGCTACCTAAAAACAAACTTTTTCCTGTGAAATATATGAGTTATTAATTCTGGCAACACTCGAGGTTTTTCCTTCCATATGTGATTATGGAGTAGCCAGTTTTTAAGTACATTATGCATTTGAATTTATCCAACAAATTCTCTTCCCTAAATAAAAATTTCCCTAAATCCAGGTAATCTCCTGGAAGAAGTTTCATGATAATGCAATAGCTGTGAATTACTCAGCTAGCAAAGGATTTCATTTTTCTACATCAAACAAACAAATGAAGCACTTTATCTAGCGTTTTTCAAATAGTAGGTATTGGATAAAATGTTTGAATAAACAAAGCAGATGAGAAGAAAGAACTAGGTCTAATAAGAGAATATTTCTAGCCAGTGCTACATGGTTCCACCTTTGATATCTAAAGAATATTACTTTAATCGCCTTAAAAGAAAAAAAAAATCTTATTTTTGTTTAACTGTCAGAATAACTCCACAGTGCAGCTGCTTGCCCACAAAGAACCTTGAATAAAGGAGTGTCCACCTGAATTAGCGTGCAGCCAAAAATGTAGAAACAAAAATCTGAGTGTTCATTAGGACTTCCATGTGATAGATATTACCCTGGAAAATAAAATGGACAGTGTCTTTCCCTCCCTCTAGAATGAGTTTATTCTGGCCAAAAGAACACATTCCAGTTTTTCTAATTTCCTTATTGGTGGGTTCATTTGTAAGCAGCCACAACAGTTGGCCAAGGTCAGCAAGTCAGGACTACAATGCCTCAAGTCTCTTGAGAGTTGTAATT
Source organism: Mirounga leonina (assembly GCF_011800145.1). Classification (NCBI taxonomy): domain Eukaryota; kingdom Metazoa; phylum Chordata; class Mammalia; order Carnivora; family Phocidae; genus Mirounga; species Mirounga leonina. The sequence continues at coordinate 61,672,879 of NW_023270426.1, read as the reverse complement.
TTTATATCAAAATGGAGGTTATTTAGGGCAGTTTATCTCCCCAGCTGTTTTTAAGCAGACAGCATGCTGACCACCCAGTGGGTGAGACCAGGATGGGTGGAAGTGGAAAAGACTATCTGATGTGACTCAAAAGAAAAAAATGCAAGATTCTTGGGGAAAATTCTATCATGGCAGGAGGCCATGAAATACTTGTCTTAAATAACTTATTTTGTACTCTAGATTGTAAATCTACCTCCTGTGAGCAGCCCTTAAAAATCGAGACTAAATAGAAGACAGCATTGAGAGTACTTTAAGAAAGGGAAAGCTTATATTAAGGTTATGTCAAGTGCATCAAATAAAGAAAATAGAGGGATCTAATCTCTTAGATATTTTAATTTGTTTTGTTTTCATCCCATTTTGAATGGCATTGAAACTTCAATGAATAATTTAACATTAATTTAGTAAACCTTATGTAAGCTATTCTATCTTCATAGTTTTATAAAACTAGATTTATAGAGCTGACTCATAAATGGACTATCTAGTGGAATTATTATCTGTAAATATTGGACGTAATAAGAGAATGAAAGAATATTGTGATTTTATGGTTTCGTTTTGTTCATGGATGAATCAGTAGCTTTTCTGATTAAACGATTAATTTAAACCTTACCTAACCCTTCTCTAATACAGTAAACAGGATTTAGTTTATTAGGTTATCATTAGTAGAGACATGCCCATTTTTATTATGTTACACAGAATGTAAACTTTGTGATATTAGGAAAACAGGCTTATTCAATATAATATTCCTAGCACCCGGAACAGTCCCTGACAAATATTAAACATTAGATAAAGTATTTGCTGAATAAATGCACCTAAATCAGTGATTTCCCTGACCAAAAAGAGACAAACTATAAGACCAAAACAAAGACAAATCACATAAAAATAGGAAACTTAGGTAGAATCCAGAAATTTGAGTGTTTTAATAGATTGCCCAATGATTTTGATGATCACCTAATTTTGGTAACCACCAACTATCTACAGCTTGGTACAATGTATTCAGAAACCACAAATGAGCCCACAGGCATGGAGCTCAATTAAAAAAAAAAAAAGTCTTTAAAAGAGGCACACTCCATCTGGTTAACTCATATTTTTATGTCACTCTCTACTGTTGTACGCAAATTCCATTTTACTCATTTTCTTTACCTGTCTGGCAACTGAAGACATGGGGTTTCCAATCCCTGAATTATGGATGTTTATAACTCAGTTTTGGCAGACTCTCAATTTATATGAAAGCTTCAGTTTGATATTTATTTTTCTTTATTTTATTTTTATATTTCTTGTAAGAAAAAGAGTGCATTTTTGAGATTAAAAAATAGGAAAACCAAAAATAAAGTTGAACTAGATGCCTTTTAAAATAGCTTCTAATTTTCAAGTTCATTGTGAGTGGCTTTATGAAGGCCACTTATGATAAAAGCCTCCAGTAGTTCGTACATCCTTCAGGTCTCTAATATTGCCTCTATGTAGAGAGGTATGCAGAAAATACAAGCAAAAGAAGAGGTTAATGCCTTGAGGGCTGAAAACAGATCTGCCTTCAAACACAGGAATCTCGGTAGGTATCTTAAAATATAATGCTGTTTTAAGAAAAAGGCCCACTGAAAACTAAGATCTACCTCTTTCAGATTACTGGTGTGACAATAAACTCAAAAATTCCTTATTAGTTTGGAAGTGTGTAAGGCTTCTTCACACTTTGGCTTTGTTTCTCTTCAGCCTTACCTCTTACCTCCTCTCCTAACTTTCACCTAAATATTTTCAGTTCCTGAAACAGACCTTTAAACTTTCCCTCATACTGGTACTACCACCTGGAATATTTCTCTCACCTCCTTCTCTTGGCCAATTCCCTTCATAGGTGCTGATACGAAATCACTGTTTATCCCTAAGGGGAGCAGAGGTCTGATGTAATCCACCTGCCACCAACCAAGGGACTGCTTGCTTCAAGAAACGGTGATCTGCCACAGACTTAGGTTCAGTCTTAGCCTCTGGTAAACATTAAGATGTGGCAGTAACTAGACCGGCCTTGGTAAAAAGGAGCCCATGCACAGCTTCCACTCATCCTGGCCACTCTTTTCATAGTCCCATTGCTCAAGGACATTTAGGCACTGGGGTAGCAGAGGAAACAAGCTGGCTGATATCCTCAAGACAAGTCATTCTATCCATCTTCTTATTCAGTGCTTACTCTCTGATGGGCATTCTTTGGCACATAACTGAGCAGCCAAGGCATTTCCCGCTATCCATAAGTCCATATATAACCATACTTCAGATTACTTGTCCTTCTGTGTTAGGTGAATGACCCAGTATACTGCTCTTACCTCTGCCTGCTAGTAAGATTTCCTTTAACACTGTCCTTTAGACAAATTTAAGTGGGGATATAATGGAATGGTAGTTTAGTTTTAGCTACCACCAACATACATGAAAAGGTCCAAGTTTCTTTCTTCACTATGTGATTGTAAAAAATCCCCACCTCCAGTAGGCCGTAGTTAGTTGAAGGAGGACTGATGTATGAGCGTGAAATAAAATACTGTCAGGCATAAAGTTGGTCGGAGTCCATTCAGAGCCAGTCGTGTAATGGGCACTGGGACAAGATGTGTGCATTTGAAGTCCCTGATACATACCCTCAGTGTCTCCATAGTGGCTGACTTGTAGCAGGCACTAATAGTATTTGTGGCTTATATCACCAGGAGCATGATACCATCAACAGCAATGGGGAAAGTTAACTATTCTGCGAAGTTAAGGAAGAGAATCTCAGAAACCTTTTAAATGGAAGATGAAATTAAAATGGCTGTATAGACTGGAAGTGAAGGCTTAAGAGGTGGCTTTTAGGCAAAAACAGACTCAAGAGATGTAATAAAAGTGATCAAGGGTGCCTGAGAAAATGAGGGATAATGAGGTAAAGAATGAGGCATGGAATTCTGAAAAGTTTGGAAGTGCAGTGTGAATATCTACTTGGAATCTGCTGAGAGACCTGAACAGTTGTAATACTTAATTTTATGTCAACTTGACTAGGCTAAGGGATGCCCAGATAGCTAGTAAAATACTATTTCTGGGTGTGTCCATGAGAGTGTTTCCAGAAGAGATTAGCATTTGAATCAGTAGACTGAGTAAAGGAGATCCCCTCACCAATGTTGGTGGGCATCATCCGATTGGTTAAGGGCCCCAAAAGAATAAAAAGGCAGAGGAAGGACAAATAATCTCTGGAATGTTCATCTTCTGCCCTTGGACATTGGAACTTTTGAGACTTGGGCTTTCTGACTCTGGGACTGATAGCACTGCACCCCTTTCAGAGTGGGAGTTACATCATCAGCTCTCCTGGTTCTCAGGCCTTCTGCCTGGAACTGAATTATTCCACTGGATTTCCTGATTCTCCAGCTTGTGGACAGCAGCTCCTGGGACTTCTCGGCCTCCGTAATCATGTGAGCTAATTCATATAATAAATCTCCTGTTACTTCTATCTGTATATATCCTATTGATTTTGTTTCTCTGGAGAACCCTGACTAATACAGGAGTGTAGAGAGTAGTGACATTTTTAAGACTGCTAATTTGCAGAGGACTAATTTGCAGCAGTTCTTATGGGTTGTAAGTGCAAGCTGTTGCAGTAAGAGCTGTGAACTTGAAATCTAGTGGTTGGTGTTTTAATCCTGTCTTTGCCACCTAGAGCATTTTTCCTTAGCTGCAAATGTGAGAGATGGAATAGAAGGTCTTTGAGCCTCTTTCAGGCTTGATCATTATACAAGTATGATTGCAAATTAGAACCCTAGGATTCTGTGAATATCCCAGTGAGGCATCCTCAAAGTTTGACAAAAGATAGATTCACAAGGTGTGCAGGTGTGGGAAGTGCTATATAAAACATAAAATAAAATGATTAGATGTGCAAGTGATTAGATAGCTAGCTAAGTGATCAGCTTGTAGAAATGTGATAGAGAAGATGATCTTACAGGGCATAGGGAAGAACTGTAAGAAGTTGCAATTTAATAGGGATGTTATAGTGAGGGATTCCACTGGACCCAAAGGAGAGAGAAAGTGAGGAACAGCAGGTAGATTTTGTTGATCTCTCCATGTCCATGTATCTGGTAGATAAATTCACGTGAGCAGATAAAGCTGTTTAAAATCTTAATTTAAGCATCTTAGATTGGAGTCACATGAAACTTCCTTTACAAATGAATTGTATGATGCGAAGTTAAAGGAAATTAATACAAGGTAAACAACCACAACCAACCCCTCCCCCCCACAGCCTTTCAGTGACTGAGGGAATTACAATATGTAATTGAAGAGATTGAAGAGTAATAGTTTAGTCTTGCTAATGTTGAAGTGACATGACAAAACTATTGTTTCATGTAGAGATTTACATTAGTGACGTGTATCATGTAGAGATTTACATTAGTGACATATAAAATGATGGTTAGGAGAAAACTTAGCTTTTAATTCAACATTTCAGTATGCAAATTAAAAATACCACAACTAGAACATTGCTTTTAGCCTTTCCAAAACTGCTATTAGCTTGATTCAGGAGAAATTCTTAACTATTCTGTCATGGAATGGACTCAATTATGACCAGACTGGTCTTTACCTCGTGTGTAATAGAATGACTTGCTGGCTATCGTCTGACACTATCTAGCAACTTCCTCTTCTTTTCATATTTTTGGTGAAATACTATGTGAATAATATGGTATTTGCATACGAATTCAGGTTAGGCAGGATTAAATCAGAGATTTCAAACACTATTTTCTTTTTTTTTTAAAGATTTTATTTATTTATTTGACAGAGAGAGAGAGCACAAGCGGGGGGGGGGGAGTGGCAGGCAGAGGCAGAGGGAGAAGCAGTCTCCCCCCAGAGCAGGGGGCGCCCAATGTGGGACTGGATCCCAGGACCCCAGGATCATGACCTGAGCAGAAGGCAGTCGCTTAACCAACTGAGCCACTCAGGTGCCCTCAAACACTGTTTTCATTCAAAAGGTAAGTGTCGGGGCGCCTGGGTGGCTCAGAAGGTTAAGCATCAGCCTTCGGCTCAGATCATGATCCCAGGGTCCTGGGATCAAGCCCCACATTGGGCTCTCTGCTCAGCAGGAAGCCTGCTTCTCCCTCTCACCCTCCCTCTGTGCTCTCTCTCTCTCTCAAAGAAATAAGTAAAAATCTTTAAAAACGTTAAGTGTCAATGATGGGTTGGCAGATGACTTCAGTATGCAAATATTTTTGTTTTCATGGAGATAGGATGGATTCCAGCACAAACTACTTCCACCTGCAGAATTCTCTTAATAAAAATATAGACATGTTGTCTTTGGTCCACTCAATTTTCTTCACTTCACCATAATGGCCCTGAGAAGCATTCTCCATGACTAAGGTTAGGGTGGAGGATACAGACATCCTATAAAACTGTGGTTTTATTCATCTGGATCAACTTTCATGTTACTATTATCCATATGGGAAATTGTAAAGAAAGCAGAAATATGACTTTCATTAGATTTGTAAAATATACTGAAATAAGACAGAATAGATTGTCTATCAATTTATTTGTCATTCTGGACAAAGGAATGTGCCAGTCATCCAACTATATATATTTCCATATACAATTGATTACTCCTAGATACTTACATCTGGATATGTTGTCCTATGAAAAAAATCTTTACTAGTAGTCTATCGTTATCTGGCTCCTTCTTCCCGCAGCTATGGCATATTGTAAATTGTCTGGAAGAGTCTAGTTACAATGCTTATTTCTTTAATCTCATGTCAAACTGAAGGTTAGTTTGACCCATATTAAATAAGGGTAGAAAAATGAAAAAGAAGACATTGGTGATAAACAGTGTTTAATTCCATTTTGGAGAAAACAATCAACTCTCTTTCTGTAGGATAAAGCTGAAAATGGCAAAAGCTCACACAAATATACAGTGCTGTATCATTCTCAGGTTAATAAAAACAATTTATATGCAGGGTAGTGAACAAGAAGAAAGTTATGGAAAACATTTCTCACCCAAGGACAGTGTACCAGATGTGTTAAGACTTATGGGGGCAATCAGAGGTGACCAAGTCTCAGTGGCGGGCCTTATTAAGTTAGACGGTGACCCAGTGCCTTCAACTTATTAAGCTGTCGAGAACTTCAGTGATTAAAACCAAAGAAAGGTCAGATACAAACCTTCAGAATGTCCCTACACTGTTATTTTCTTATAGGCACTAGACCCTCATGGAAAATACTTCTCTTGACTTTAAAAAATTAGTTATTTAAACTGGATTTATCCAAAGCTTGAGAGAAATTTTAGTAGATGATGCCTCCTCAAGATTTCTCATACCAGTTTCGTAACTTGAATCAATATCTAAAGAAGTATCCTTAGAAGGTGGTTCTGCATCATCAGAACTGAGGCCAGAGGAACAGATTCATGGGGAAGTTAGCATCTTCAGATGGGTCCTAGAAGATGAGTGAGACTTGTAGCTACTGTTAGAGATACTGGGCAGAAACTTTCAAAACCTTATAATTAATACATGTAAAAGTTAAAATTTGAGATTTAATTCCATCCCAAGTTGTATCCTAGGCTCTAAATATTGTATGGGTTTAGATAACTTTTCTTTGTCCTTTTTATCTGTCTCCTTTTCCAAATGTATCTGTCTCTGTATTATGATATATAAATACACCAAACTCTGAATACATTCATGTGTAAACGTACAGGTACAGGGGTGTCATGTATATGTAAATACATACTGTACATGTATCTAGGACAATGTTAAATGTTGCGCTTTCTGTTGTCTTGGGATCTAAGCAGAAGTCTCAATTCCATAAGCACCCGAACCTTTCAACCCCATGGCGGAAAGTTGCTGTACTGTTTCTGCAGCACATGCCAAAAGATTGTGAAACTGGTTCTGCAAGCTTTAGTCTGTTGCACATCTCTAGGATATAAAGAGAAAAAAAAGAAAGGGCTATTTACTCCTACAGTCCCCCTGCCCACCATCACCACCGCTTTATGGTATTTTCCCTTACCTCCTTTCCAGGGAAGTTTGCCTTCAAGAGAAGTGTTTGAAGAGTTTTACAGTTGCCTGGAGTTTGAAGGTCATAGGAAGGGGCCACTGCCCTCTGTAGGGAGAATTCTGCAAGCAGCATAGCGATGGACAGAGGGCCCAGCAGAGAGTAACTTGCAACTGTGTGTGGTCCTAAGGGCCAGTGGGAACCCTGAGGAAGGGAGCCTTGCCTTAGTCTTCTCACAAGAGACTCTACCATTTCACAGAACCACTTCCAGGGCACAGGGCTACTGCAGAGGCCAAACTACCGCTAACAGTGGTGCTGAAGGGAGGGAGGGTTGTATGGCAGCTAACTGGAAGAGGCTTCTAGAAAGCCCCAAAACTCCCTGTGAGAGGAAAAATCAGAAATCTTTCAGTTCATTCCTCCTTCCTATTCCAGGATTTCAGTGGGTTGGGGAGAAACTTAAATTTGCATCAAAATTTAGAGTTAGGTGATACTTCATTAACTGGACTTTTATTATGGAAGTGTAACATGAAAATCTGTGGGATCTGCCTTTGCACTGAGGCATTTCCATACAGTGCTCTGATAGGAATATAAATACAAATACTATTTCTCAGAAAAGACATGGCAATATACATTAATAATTCTCTCAGAAATTAATATTCTTTGGCTTTTTATCTTCCTATGAATTGATCTCTAAAAAATAATCAAAATTCAGACAAGAGTGTGCATCATAATATTACTTCTAATAATAAAAACACAGAAACAATTTGTATCTAACAAGAGAATGGTTCAATACATTATGGAATATCAGTATAATGGAGAGAGATTACATAACCATTTAAATTGTTATTTTCAGAGATTAATATATGGGCAAATGCTTAGCATATACTGTTAAGTGAAAAAGAAAGATTCAAAATTATACATGAATTTTAATATCAACTTAAATATTATGTAAAATATGTATGCCTAAATAAAAAGATTGAAACAAAATATTAAGAAGGGTTATAATCGGTTGGAGTATGGGTTGGTTATTGTATTGCTTTATTTATACCTTTCTAAATTTTCCAAGTTCTATTAAACTAATATTGTATTGCATATATTATAACTGAAGACACAAAATATGAAGTGATTTATTTTACTGATACAATAAGCAACATTTTTTTCCTATTACTTATCGTATTAATAATGGCGGCATAACAGAGCACATCAGAAATTCCGAATTCAACATATTTTATTCTATAAATTTAAAATTTTACTTTAAAACTATATTTTGACATGAACAATATAATTTTAGATACAAGATTTCATAGAAAAATTATGGATTTGCTGTCATTTCTTAAAAAGTATTTTTGAACACTTTTGTAATTTTTCTATCCAAAAAAAGAAAATATTTTTTACTGGTATAATTTGTATTTTTATATATGGGTTTTTATTAAGATATTAATTCATACTTCATTAAGATAGGTGATTCCTATTCCATTTCTTCTACATCTTAAATTCCTGTATTTCTAATATGCTTAACACAAAATATAATTCAGTTTTGGAATGCAAATACTTAAACATGAAATTTTATAGTTTGTGCATGTGAGAAAACTATATAGATGACATTGTCTTCATTTGGAGACACAAATCTCACAATCACTTTTCAGATTCATACATGTTCCTTTTTTTTTTTTTTAAGATTTTATTTATTTATTTGACAGAGACACAGCGAGAGAGGGAACACAAGCAGGGGGAGTGGGAGAGGGAGAAGCAGGCTTCCTGCAGAGGAGGGAGCCCGATGCGGGGCTCGATCCCAGAATCCTGGGATCATGACCTGAGCCGAAGGCAGACGCTTAACGACTGAGCCACCCAGGCGCCCTCCTTTTTTTTCTTTATCAGTATTCTCTCTGTGTTCTTTTCTCCTCTGCTTTCTGACTTAGATGAAAATCCTCACCACACGGCTTCCCAGGTGGCCATCAAAAGTTGTACGAGGGCGCCTGGGTGGCTCAGTTGGTTAAGCGACTGCCTTCGGCTCAGGTCATGGTCCTGGAGTCCCTGGATCGAGTCCCGCATCAGGCTCCCTGCTCAGCGGGGGTTATGCTTCTCCCTCTGACCCTCCCCCTCTCATGCTCTCTCTCTCTCTCTCATTCTCGCTCTCAAATAAATAAATAAAATCTTAAAAAAAAACAAAACAACAAAAGTTGTACGATGCAGACTGACACCTGAGGAGTTGGCTGTCGGTGATGTGACCCTTGACAAAAGGGAAAAGGAGATTGGAAGGCGTCGGGCAAATAAAATTCCTTTCCTTTTCTTTCTCTTCTTCATTGACTCCTCAGAGACTTGCTTTCTTCTTGCAAATCCTGCAGACAAGTTTTGAGTGCCAAGTAACACAAAGACAAGTCAACTTGTCTATGGTTCATTGTTAAGCAGAAACCAGTATAGTAACAACATCGTGGTGCACTTCCTTGCTCCTTCCTTTGCTTGGCTTCACTTTTCCTGTTACCTTCCCCACAGAGCTGGCACCTCTCAAAATGTGTTAGCACCTTAATCCTTGCCTTATGCTTCCCTACCTAGAAGAACCAGTTTATGACACTTTCCACGTGGGATGACTTGTTTCCCCATCAGCTGACTTGGTATAGCTTGAGCCATCAGCATTCTGGAGAAAAGTTTTGCTAATGTTTTGCTATTATTTTGATAAACTGAAAGGAAAAAAATTATATGAATCTGCAGAATAGGAGCTTATTTCTTCAGACACCTGAAATCATGACTGAAAAGATGACTCTGTTGAAGCCAATTTTAAGGTTGTGGTGGTAATACCAGGATTCTGGCAGGAGGAGAGAGAGTTTCCTCAGTATGGTCTAGGGAAAAATGACGGCCTTCAAATTCATTATGTTTATAGTTGCATAGCACAGTCCAGATTATATCAGAATTGTGGTTTCCAACCCAGAGGATGATATCACATATATTATCTGAGACTCAGTGAAGAGCTTAACCCCCATGTGATTAGAAATGGGTTTAATCTGGATTCTACTAGACAGGGCTATTTTAAAAGTCTAAAAATCTTGGTTTATCCCAGCAGTGGCCACAGATGGCTTCGGGAAGATCATGGTGATGCAAGTGTGGCTATGTGGAGTGAGGTGAATGTGGTGAGAACTTTGTCCTTTATACTGAATTCAGAGATGAGAACGGACATGGACAATGACGTTTGGAAGGAGGTCTGTAATTTAGTGGATGAAAGTGCCTGTGAGGTGTTAAAACAGAAAGGATAAGTAAATTTTCTATTATTGTGTGGCTTACCTCATTGAATCCACATTTAAAACAGTATCTAGGTTCACCTAGGTTCATCCAGTATCAATGATAAAAAAAGGTGTATGGCACGCGAGATAAATTCTTCTGAGCATAAATGCTCAAGGATTACCTTTTGTTATCATCAAGAACCTGAGAGTAGACATACTTTGACATCCAGAAGATCTAAAGCAACAATGATATCTGGGTTCTATGCTGAGGAAATGTAACTCTAATGTGACTAACCGAGCATTCAGTTACCATCCATGTTCATGGATCATACTTTACTATTTCTTTCTACAGCAAGAATTTGGGCACATAGTAACAAAGCATGCTAATAAAATGCTTGCATTTTAACATATGGAAGAATTAAATGGACTACCATAATGTGCCCCCCAAAAAAGGAAAAAAAAAAGAAGACAATATAAAAATCATGGTTCAATCTAAAACGAGGTAGAAATATGAGAATGAATTTTCTCTAACGAAACAATTAGACTACACATATCAGACAACATTCCTTTTTATAATATGTCCTCTGTAATCTGAGCAGATGAAGTTCTGGGTTATATTTTTAAATAAGCCAACTGGCAATTAAAAATAACTTTAATTGACTTTTAAAATTATAAAATTAATGTAATTTTTACTGTATATGTTATGAAGAATAAAGAAAAGCAAATGAAGCGAAACAAAATTTCCAACACCCTAGGAAAATCATTGTTAATTTGTCTTTGTGCCTCCAATTTTTTAATATTTTTTTTACACAGATACATACTTCCAAATTAAGATAATACTACATAGGCAATATTGCATTCTGTCTGGGGGATTTTTTTTTGTCATCAATTTTCTGATGACAGAAATTTCTAAGACTTTTCATATTCTTTGAAAACAATGTTTAATAGCTTCATATTATTACTTTGTATGGCTGTAGCATGACTTATTTACTCAGCAGCCCTTTTGTGGTTATTTAGGTGGTTTTTCCATTTTACTCTCAGAAAGAACTCTGTATTGAGGATCCTTAAACATACTTTTTTTTTTTTTTTTTTTTTTTGTGAATCTCCTATTCCTTCCTAAGAAGTAGAATTACTGGCTCAAAGAGAATCAAAATTAATATTCTTTTGATACGTATTACCAATTTTAGTATTGTGCTGCTGAAGCGAGCACGATACGTATTACCAAATTATTTACAAAAACTGGAGCCCCAAATTCTATTCCATGTATTTTCAATTTATATTTTGACTTTTTATTGAAGTTTAACATTTTTCATTTATTAGAAATTTTATTTATTATTTATGAGTCTTGATGCTTTTAATTATTTTCTGCACAAGAATTCATCTTATATATTGTGTTATAAGAACCCTTTACATATTAAAGCTTTTTATGAATGTCCCATACAGGAGTAAACATGAAAACAAATCACTTGTTTTCACAACCTTATTTTAGCATATTTATTATTTAGCAACTCTTTATATATTAAAGCTTTTTATGAGTGTGCCAGACAGGAGTAAACATGAAAGACAAATCACTTGTTTTCACAACCTTATTTTAGCATAAAATAAGTAAGCAAACAAGAAAATAAGACATTTGGTTGTTTCAGACAAAGATATTTCTTTGCATCTGATCTTTTAGATAGCAACGGGCATAGCAGGATTGAGAAGGATGATGCCTTAGCTACTGTGCACAGAGCATGATAAAGTTCTCCGGTTCTCGAGTGTTTATGTTAAATACATATATATCATTTTATGGTTTTCCTTATACTAGCTCTTGCCCACTTCTTGTCAAATTTCTTCCGTTGTATTTTATAATTTTGTTTTTATGGATGGGATCTCTCTTTGCATTGTGTTTCCTAATTGGCTATGGTAGGTGACTGACTACTTTAATTATGATATCTATAATTTGAGCTTTGGTGCCATTGTTAGGATCAGGGTGAGCCAATTACCACAGGGTGCTACTCAAAATTTCCTGGGATTGAGCTCCCAGGATTCTATCTTCCTAAGTTCCTAAGCTCACACTTAGTATGGAAGTGTCAGAGTTGAGAACCTGATGATAACCATAAATCTTAGCTTTAATAAAATACTTATGTCTACTGGCAGTTTATGTCTTGAGGTTGTACTATGAAACCTGCTATTTAACAAACACCTTAATTTGTGTTTTGCATCTAGTCAAGTTTAAGAAACTTTTAAAAGGTATTTATACATTCTAAAAATCCACTTAATATTGTTCAAGTTGTATTATATTTTTTTGAACTTACTTTCTTGCAGGTTGTCATTTGAAGAAGAAGAGAGGTGATTCATCATGATTGGACAATGTTGAATGAGACTCAGGTGCTGTCTCTGCTTCCTGACTTCTCCCTTGACCAGGAAGGATGTGAATGGTTGTGTGAAGGAGACTGAGTGACTGTTACTGTGGGAACAATTCCTAGGAATGATCTATCTTCCTATCTCACTGAGTGTCTGCTGTGTATTTCTATGGCACTAATTACTACACAGGGGCCCTGATAGATCACATTAGTCCAGAGAGAACATAAGAATCAAGGAGAATATTCTCATATCATTTTCCTGAAGGTCTGCCTACAGTTTGCCAGTAAAGTTTTGGAACTTCTTTTCCCTAGACACTCAAAATATTAACTACAATGTTGTATTGATATAATGCACTAATATTCCTTGGTATAATTAATTTTTTCCTACTAAATTTGAAGACTTTGAAAGCTTTGTGTTTTGGGATCAAGCCAAGGCTTGATATTATATTATTGTATTTTTTCCCAGGCTTGACTGAAAAATGTTTAAGTATGAGAATGAAAGAATATTGATGCCAAGGTTTCTTTTTTTTCCCTTTTTCACAGACATCCAGCTTAGGGGAGGGGTAAATGTTTGCCTTTAACAGCCAGCCCAAACCATGAGCAAACACCCCCCATACACAAATCACTTCCCATGTTCCCACATCATTGCACACCTGTCTATCACTGTGCCCGTACTGTGATTTTTAAATTATTTATCTATCTGACATTTCTTTACTGGATTATAACTCCAAAAAGGTAGGAAATTGGTCTTATTTTTTTCACTGTGTCTTCTTCAAACCTTGGTACAGGGCAAGGCATATGGTAATTGCTTATTGAGTGAATCAATAATCCATTGAATAATCATTTTATTTTGTTCTCACATTGCTTCTGAACTTGATCAACAGCAGAGTCTGCCAAATGCTTTTATAAGCTATTTTAATTCTATATCAAGTTGCGGAAACTTAAACAATTTTCTGTTAAAAAATAAAATGTTTGTTTTCGCTGTGCTTCGCTTCAACTTACAGAGTAAATTCATGTTTCGTTTGATGAGTAAGTGTATTTAGACATTTATCTGGCACACTTGAATAAACCCCTCTGAGATGATAGATCAGTTTACTGTTTTTAAAGTAATAGTAGAGCGTGTGGAATTTACTCTGACAGCTTCTAGCAACAAGAGTAGCTAACACTTAGACGTATAGCATTTACTCTGTGCCAGCCTAGGGGCGAACTTAAAACTATTTGCCAGGCATGATTTAAGGACGTTAGATATATTAATTTGTTTAATCTTGTTCATCGTTCTGTGAAGTTGGTATTATTATTCCCATTTTACATATGAGAAAACTAGAGCAGGGAGAAGTTAAATGACATGCCCAAGGTTATATGGCTGGTAAGTGGCCGAGTGACTATTAGACAGCCATCTGGCTTCACAGCCTATGTCCTGACCACCATGCCAAAGACTCTGCTAGGTTAGGTCACATTTGGAACACAATGCTGAGGAAGAAAAAATAGTAAGTGATAAAGAAAGATAGAATTACAGAAATGTAACTTACCTGGAATTCAACAGGGTCCACGTTAGTTTCAGAGAATTTTATCGGTGGTAAAAAGCTCCTAGATTCTGAATCGGATGCTCACATTCAAAACAAAAATTTTGAGATGGAAAAGTGTCACACATAGTGCCCACTGCTGCCGGGAATGGCCAAACTGAATCCAAAATCTTTGAACACACAGCCCTGCGTGATCTGCAGTGTTCTTTTATGTAAAAGTGGGAATTTTTCAGCCAAGACTAATTAATTAGTGCTAGTTAAGAAAGACTGCCCACCTGGGTTTTCACTCCTCTTCACACCCCCAAATCTCCCTGAATCTTGGCTACGAGAAAGGGGTACCTGAGGCTGCCAGCCCATCCTTTGTGCCTCTCAGTTTGTCCCCTGCCATCTGTCTGACAACGTTGCCACCTCTCACCCAAAACCCACCCCTCCAGCTTTCAGGCAACCTGACTGGCAGAGTCCTTCTTTCCAAGTTGCTTCCGCTCCTGATTTCGTGAGGTTAGGAAAAAAATGACATTTTGAAGCTTTTTAATAAAAAACGTTTGAACATAACAGAAGTTATCCATTTTGTCATGGGAATGATAAAGATAGAAGCAGAAGAGGCATTGTTTTAAAGGGTGGTAGGAAGAACCTTCTTGCCTGACAACTGTGTTCACCAGAAATGCACCTTCACTCAGCTATGGCCTGAAAGACCATGTTGTTACTCCAGAAGGGGAACCGTCAAATAGTACCAGACGTTGTATTATATTCATACAAACTGATGTCACCTTGGGAGGAGTTAGTGTTTCTGGAGGGTTTGTGTGGCAGGTGTCTTACACATACTACTTCATTCGATCCTCAGCAATCGGGGAGGTAGGTATTATTTACCTACCTCAGGTAGGTGTTATCATCCCTTCTCACAGGTTGTAAAATAAAAACAAACAAAAACCCGAACAGAAATATTACATCCTGTTTCCTCAAAGTCTCAGAGTCCGTAGATTGCAAACCATGACGAAATTTGATATTAGTCCTTTTTGGCTCCAAATCTCAAGCTCCTTCTATAATATGATTCCAAAAGAAAAAAAAAAACAAACTTAATTTAATTAAAAAGGGACTAGAGAAGCAGTCAGGGACAGTGCCTGGAGAGGGCAGTCCTGGCTGGGAGATTCTGGGAAGTCAGAGAGTGACATAAAATCTAAGAGAGTCTCTGAATGTTGCCGAGTAGGTAAAGAATAAAAACGTCCTAGGCATCTCAAGTATGTTCTCTCCTTTGCAATACTTCTGAAAGCTTGCTGTTCATGGCTGGCTAGAGTCAGAGACTGGAAAGGAGTTCAAAGTGGATGTTGGAGTGAGGAAGCCCCAGTTTTTTAAAGATTTTATTTATTTGAGAAGGGGGTAGGGGGAGGGGTAGAGGGAGAAGCAGGCTCCCCACTGAGCAGGGAGTCCTACTCCGGGCTGGATTCCAGGACCCTGAGATCATGACCTGAGCCAAAGGCAGATGCTCAACCGACTGAGCCACCCAGGTGTCCTGAGGGAACCCCAGTTTTGAAGATTTGTTTGCCTACCTCTATTCATAAGTCTAAACTTTTAAATTTACATCCCCACTTCTAAAGGTATTGTTTAAAAGGTATTGTCTGCTACCAGATGAAAGATAGTGAAGAGAGTGCTGACAGAAACAGAAGTGGTTGTTTGAGATATTAGGGAGGTAGAATCCACAGGATTTAGCATCTGTTCGAATGTGAGGGAAGAGCAGCTATGCATGCAACCAAAGAGCCCAGGAGTTGTGGAGCTGGTGAGGCGAGAAGGGTGTGGGGTCCATGTGTGGTGCTCATAGGGCATCTTGGTGGAGACGATCAGAAGGGAGTTCTGAAGTGACAGAAAGCTTGTGATGTAGGTAATGGTCAACATATCCATTTGCTTAAAAATGATCATTAAAGTCAGGCTTCTACAGGTGGCTTTTCAGGGAAAGAAGATAGAGAGAACAGGTAAGGGGACCGAAGACAGAGACATTGGAAACATGTGTTTAGGGAGCAGGAAGAGAAATAACAACCCAAAGAGCAGTCAGGGAGGGAGCAATTTGAGCGAAGCAGCATGGAAGGCGCTGGAGGAGCGCTATGATGAAAAAGATCCCGCAGAGCAGTTGAAGGTGAAGGTGAAGAAGGAAGAGAAATATCTTCCATTCGGCAGATTATTATCACACCTCTGAGAGAGCAATTCTGTAGATCGGTGGAGCAAACGGGAAAAGAAAACGTGAGGAAATGGAGGCTCCTCTTCTGAGCATGAGCTCTGGAGACCTCTAGCAGGGGAGGGGCACAGGGGCAGGGCGGTGGTGTGGTGGGAGCTTTACCTGTCCGCAGGGCTGCTGTCTTCCAGTCTGAGGGGCTAGGGGAGGGGGAGCGAGAGCGGGAGCGAGAGAGCAAGCCAGAGAGGAGGAAAGGTAGGAGATCTGGGGACAAGCTCTCGGAGAATGTGGAAGGGATGGAAGGAGGTAACAGTTGAATGAGCCCTGAAATTACTTCTTCTTCACCTACGATGGGAGGGAGGGAGGAGAACATAGCCGAAGAAGCTGAGGGGTTTGGAGAAAAACAGGAGAGACTGAGGAAGCTCACCGCCACTCGTTTTGATCTCGCTTAAGTAGAAAGTGAAATTATTTGCAGAAAATAGCTGTGGGTTGGGGATCTGTTCTTAAGGGACTGAAACAACCTTATGCAAATTCAATCAATTCAGAGACAAATGAGAGCATTGAACAGTAGTCAGCCCTGAGGGGCTGGTTTCTGCTGAGCCCGTGATGGAACGAGTTGTTTTGTTATAGAGCTCTCTCTAGCGTAACTTGGGAATCCAAGGGCGGAAAAACAGGCCTGTGAGGTTTACCTGGGTTAGGTAATTAGCATACCCCTTGCTTCCTATCGCTGCTTACAAACTTCTTTTCGGTCCTCCAAAAACTCAGCTAATGATTTCCTTTATCTTTATTGCTCTTGTCCACCGACTCCAACGACCCTTATCTGCTTTGGTGATTTCAATACATGGGTCATAATCTTTCTCTCCTCCCATTTGACATCATCCTCCCATTGGTTCACTAGGTCCACATTAATAACCTCATTGTTTCAAAGTCCCTTCTTGACTCCCTCAGCTCTGTTTAACTGCATCTCATTCCACCTAAACATCCTAAGAGCACACCTGTACTTCCCCTGATACAGTCATTTTTCACAGCTGCTTCTCCAACCACTGTCTTGAGCTGTGGCCTCAAATTGAACAATTTCAACGAGAGAGTAAAAATTTAATTTAAGTCGAAGGTAAATTGACATATATTTGGAGTTCGACTCCAAACTATGATTTTACTCCGTGGTTCTTACATAGGTAACTTTCCCCTTATTACTTTGAAAGTCTATTTAAAAGGCAGTGTAAACATTTCTAGAATTTAACTCATCTTTGAGAACTTAAAGTTGATACATATCGCACGGTAGAGAATGACTTTTTATCAAAAGATAGGATCTGTCAGTTAGAATTCCAACTCTGGCAATTACAAACTATGGGTTCTTGACAATTTAAGCCAAAGTTTTTATTTTTTTTTAAAGATTTTATTTATTTATTTGAGAGAGAGAGACTGAGAGAGAGAGCACATGAGAGGGGGGAGGGTTGGGAGGGTCAGAGGGAGAAGCAGACTCCCCGCTGAGCATGGAGCCTGATGCGGGACTCGATCCCGGGACTCCAGGATCATGACCTGAGCCGAAGGCAGTCGCTTAACCGACTGAGCCACCCAGGCGCCCCTAAGCCAAAGTTTTTATAAGTCTCAGCTTATTCATCTATAAAATAGGAGAAAAATAGGATCACACGTATAACATCAGATTGTTGTTAAAACAATTAAATGAAGTAAGACATACATGGAACACAGTAACTACTCAATATGTACCAGGTAATGATATTACTATTATATCCTACTAATACGTTTGAAAAATATTCCCAAGCACTAGTTAATTTCACAGGCCTTCAGAATGCCCCCCTGAGATAACATGTAAGGACATCCTGACTAAGTAGGTTTAGTAAGGTATGGAATAATTTTATTGGTGCTTCAGTTATCACGAGAGGAAGCTATTTCTTTGATAGCATAGATTCTATTTTCCTGATGTTAAAAACAAATTCCACACATTTTTTTTCTTTCTGTCTAGGTGGCAAAAAGGAAAAAGATCCTGATATTTTGATATTGACGGCCTGCAGCTCCAGTTCCCACCCTGGCTGTTTTGTCAGTGAACTGGTTTGCAGAGCCATGGTCCAGGGGCTGGCTGCTTCTGCTCCCACAGGTGGCCTGCCCTCTGTGCTTTCATCCTCCTCTCCCACCACCTCATAAAGAGTCCCCTGTTGGGAGCTGGGCTGTCATCCTCAAGTTGGTACTTGCTGCTTTCGGTGACATTGCTTCTAATGATGTGTTTGGTAGGGGAGCCATTTGCTAATAATACCTGATGAAGTATCACCAACATTAAGCTTCTTGAAAATGAGCGTGCTTTGCTGTGGAACTTCTGGGATTAGGGTGCATAGTAAGGACTAAATTTGGGTCCAGACCACCTGTTTGTGGCAAAGGGCTGAAGAGTTGAGACAATCCTGAGTTACACTGCACAGAAAGAGAAGAGGCAAAGAAATCACCTCTCCGATGCAGATTTCTTTCCAATCTCAGTGACCGTTTACCCCAAGGGGCTCAGAGGCTGGAAATTTTTTGCAATGAGCATTTTGCTTGTCTCACATTATCTCCAGAATAAAGTTAACACCTTAACTACGGGGTAGGGTTTATCAAAAAAGTTAAAACCAATGTAAAGTGATAAATTGGAGAAAATTGCCTCCAATTTTCTGCAGTTTATAACTCTAAAAAGCTTAAGATCAGTGGTTCTCTAAACAAAACAAAAAAGAGAAATGCATCAGAATTACTTGGGGAGATTGTTAATAACTCAAATTCTAGGTCTTATCCCTAGAGATTCCAATTCAGTAGGCCTGATATAGTGTCTACAACTCTGTGTGATCCAGTCAGTTCTGATGTAGGTGGTCTTAAGAAAACTCTTCATGAGGTTCTGACACAGATTTTCCAGAGACTTAGAATTTAATCTTCTTTTTCTTTCTTTCTTTCTTTCTTTCTTTCTTTCTTTCTTTCTTTCTTT